>NC_059128.1:10827701-11160946 GCF_020740605.2 Lemur catta
CTGGCCACACACCCAGGCCGTTCCGTACATCAGGTTCCCAGTCCCAAGGGCCTTGAGTAAAGGGGCAGAGGGGTGGACCAGAGGCTGGGGGAAGGCTCGGGGAGGTGGGGCCTGCTTAGGGATTTGCATCTGTCATGGTTCCTTTTTGGAACCAGTCGGGGGAGTGAATAGACGGCTCACTCAGAGCCCCTTGCCCTAGGCTTGCTAACCTCTGCTAGGTACCTCTGCTTGGTGTTCCAGAATTCTCAGAGGCAACGGAGCTCTTTAGTGGCACTGCCCAGAGTTGGCTAGGTAGAGCCAGTGCTGGGGGGGAGCTCTGGAGGGCAGGCTGCTCCACGCCCTCCGCTTTGCTGTGGCCACTGTGGACAGCCCTGAAGGAGCTTCTAGGGCCTTTTAGAGCTGCACAGGTGGCAGGAGTGGGGATCAGAGAGCCTGTTTGGCTGTATGGCCCAGCATTGTGGTCCCCATTTGAGGGCCCCCAGCTCAGAGGCCCCGGGAATGAGTCTGTGACCATTGCTTCCGGTTTAGCTCATGGGGCTGCAGTTTGGACCTGAGCTCTGGGGTTGGACAACTAAGAACCTCGGGGAAGGACCTTGGGTCTCTTATGTGAGTCTGTGAGGAGGGGTCGGTTCAGTTTGTCAGCTGATGAAACAACACTGGAAAAAGAAACCAACTTCAGAAGGCTTGGTGACCCATGAAGTTCCATGCAGGCTCTCTCCGGCAGGTTCTCGACTGACTTGTGAATAGCACTAAAAAGCTTTAGTTAAAAAGTAATACTGTACATGATCAAAAATCTAAGCTGGGCTTGGTGGTATGTGCCTGTAGTCCCAGCTACTCGGGAGGCTGAGGTGGGAGGATCACTTGAGCCCAGTTCAAGGCCAGCCTGGGCAACATAGCAAGACCCCATATCTTAAAAAAAAAAAACGAAACCCAAAAAGCAAATTATACCAAGGGCATATGGTATTAAACAAAGTGAGTCTCCTTCATACTCAAACCCCAGTCCCCAGAGGCAGCCACGTTGCCACCTTCTTGTGCATTTTCTCAGACATGTGGTTTGTACAAGCAGCCGTGTGTGAGAGGACACACACATCTGATGGCTCTCCTACGCTTTTTATCGTTCAGTAAAGCTTGTAGATGATCTGTAGCTACACTAACTTTGAAACTATCAGTGTGCCCCCCGCAGAAAATAATATGTGAATATAACTTTACTTCTCTGTTCTAGTAAAACCTCAGACTTGTAAAAGACCCTTTGTTAGTCACTTCTTCGGTTCTAGGCCTACCCCAGAGCTCACGGTTTCCCTTTTTTCCTGTCTTGGTCAGCTTGGCTGTGGTAACAAATACTGCAGACTGGGTGGCTTAAACAACATTTAACATTTATCTCTCTCAGTTCTGGAGGCAGGAAGTTCCAAAGTCAAGGTGCTGGCAGATTTGGCTCCTGGTGAGGGCTCTCTTCACAGCTTGCAAACGGCTGCCTTCTTGCCCTGTGCCACATGGTAGGAAGAGAGTGCTCTTTTCTCTCCCTCTTCTTATAAGGGTGCTAATCCCATCACAGGGGCCCCACCTTCACGACCTCATCTAACCCTAATTACCTCCCAGAGGCCTCAATTCCTAATACCATCACATTGGGGATTAGGGTTTTAATCTCTGAATTTTAGGGGGACACAAAGGTTCAGTCCATAGCATCCCCCTGGAGTGCAGAGGTTGTACAGCACGAGCTGCCATCCCCACATGGCTAGGCTGGGAGGGGCTTCATTCAACATGCGCAGGCCCCTCTGTCTCCTGCCCTGCATGCATGCGGCCCCCATATGGGTGCTGTCTGGGAAGGAGGCCATCAGGTGTGCTGGCCTGAGTCCACTACAGGGCTTCTGAAGCCCGCCCAGCACCCAGGGCACGTGACTGAGCCTTGGGCAGTGAGGGGCCTCTCTGTCCGCATCTGTAAAATGGAAATATCAGCACCCAGTCGTGGGGAGGGTTGGGGGATCAGACAAGTTGCAGACTGAATTGGCAGAGGTGGTTTCTAGCAGATAATGGCTGGTCTGATTATAGTTTACCCTCTTTTCAAAACTTTTTTTTTTCTGGCTGGAGATGCATTTTAGAGCTGATCATCATTTCTGATCTCAAACCTGGTCAGAGGGAGGGGCTGCTGGTGTGGTCCCTTACCCTGGGAAGGCTGGATCGTGGTTGAGATGCCTCACCCAGCTCTCTTCCCTGCCTCTGCCAGCTGGGCTGGGGGTTTGGGGTCTGGGGAGGGTCCTCCCCACAGCCCAGCCAAGCCCAGATTTCCTCAGCTGCCTTCCATGGCTTCCAGCAGAGCCCCCAGCCCCACCTGCTTCTGGGAAGGGCCCCCCACCTCACACGGAGCCCAGCTGCAGGAAATGGGAGTTTGTCATCTTTTCCTTGAAGTTTTGGGTCCTCTGTAAAGACAGTTTCACAGCATGAAGGCAAAATCTGAAGAGAGAAATCATCCCTTTACCCCCCACCCGACGACATTTCCTTTTTGTTTATTCTCTTCCCTTTTTGTACATACCAGTCACAAAGTTGAAATCTTTGTACACATAGCATTTTGATTTCTGCTTTCTGCACATAGTGTTGTGGTGTAAACAAGTTGTTCCATGTCATACAGTCTTTAGAATGTTCTTTTTTAAATTTAATTTTTGTTAACTTTTTTATTGTGAACACTTCTAACACATACAAAAGAGAGAATAATAAAATGAACACCCACTCCCTCCTCAGTACCAAGTGTTACCATTATTAACTCATGGCTGCTCTTAGTTTTATTTAGTTCCTCCATACTATTTTGAGGCAAATCCCAGACATAATTTTATATGTAAGTACTTCAGTGTGATCTTTAAAAGCTAAGGACTTAAAAAATATTCCAAGGCCATTATCACACCTGAAAATAAAGAACCATAGAGAATGATGATTTTAGATTGCTACAGAATAGATCTATTGAATGTCTGTGCTATGATTTAATGAGTGATAATCTTATTATTGAATGTCTAGATTATTTCCGGTTTTCTTACTGGTGTAGATAACGCTGCATTGGACATCTTTGTGAAGATAAATGTCTTCTATCCCTTTCTGGTGTAAATAAGAGTTTTTCATTAGTGTAAGTAAGAGTTTTTACCAGTTATTGTGCATAGCAAACCATCCTAAAGCTAGTAGCTTAGAGCAGTGACCATTTGTTCAGTGCACAGTTCTGTGGGCTCAGCTGTGCAGTACTGGTCTTGGCGGGACTCCCTTGTGTATCTCCGGTCAGCTGTGGGTCAGTGTGGGGTCTCTGCTGCTGGGACTTGGTCTTTGGTTAACTGGGGCCATGGGGGTGACCAGCCTGGCGTCTCCTCCTCCCTCAGGCTGCTCGGGCTTGTTTCTGTCCAGGAGGCGGGGTCTGAGAGAGAGTGGATGTTTTCAAGGCCTCTGGAGGCCTGATCTCTCCCCCACAGTTCATTGGCCTAAACAAGATCCAAGGCTAACCAGATTCAAGGGGTGAGAAAATGAACTTCACCTCTTGATGGGAGTGGCAAAGTCATTGCAAAAGGCACAGGGCCAGGGAGTGGCCAATTGCTGGGAGCATCCCTGCACACGGTATGAGATCTGGCTCAGGTGCCTCACCAGGCAGCCCATGCACTCTTCCTCGTCTAATAGCGGGCAGGTGCCCATCTAGAGCTGGGCATGGTTTGAGGAGGAGAAGTCAGGTCCTAGTTTTGGGGCCCCTGGGGTGTCGTTGTTGAACAGACTCCATGAGGAATGACTGTCCATCATTCAGAAAGCTTTCTCAGTGCCCAGTGTGTGCTGGTTCAAGCCAGGTATTCCCAGTCCTGGCCCTCCAGGAGCGTAGCCTCTGCTCAGGGGGAAGAGGCTCAAGTGGGTGACCAACGGGGGGACTCATTGGGCAGCATCATGCTGGGTGGGTGGGGGGGGGTTTGTTCTGGTTTGGGGCCTGGCGATACCTGTGTGTGACACTGCCATGTTGAGCTTCATTTTCCTCAGCTGGAGGAAGAAGAAGTTAGAACATAGGAGCCCCCAAAATCTAGAACATTCCAACTTGAAGAGCCCTTGGGATTTTCAGTGGAGAAAACTAGGGTGACTCTCCAGCCAGGACCAGCTCCTGTGCTCTCTTCCCTGCCCTCTTCCGCCTCGCGTGCTGCCGGTGGCCTGTGTCATTTCCAGATTTCGTCCAGACCTGGAATTTCCCGTTGGTCTGCTTGTGCGTTTCTTCACTACAAGGACCCCTGCGTTCCCGTAGTAGAGCTATTTGTTTACAGGCCTCTGCTGGCATCCCTCCACGCCAGGCCTCATGGTGAATGTGGCCAGGCGGTGGCCAAGATGGACGAGGCCTTGTCATTGGGAGCTTTAGTCTGTGGGGGGGTTGGGGGGTGGGTGAACAGACGTATCAACCAGTTAGTTAAAGGAGTAATTTCATCTGGGATCAGGAAATGAAGCTGGAGTGGTGCTATGAAGGGGTCTGGGGACTGTCCCCAGGTGGTCAGAGCAAGTCTTCCCCAAGGAGGGACCTGTGGCTGCCACTCTACAGGTCAGAGAGGAGTTAGCTGGAAAGCTGGGCCGGAGCACCTCAGGCAGGGGGCAGAGCAGGTTCAAGGCCCCGAGGTGCTTGGGAGGGAGCCCGGGAGCTTGGTGTGTTTGTGGAGCAGCAGCAGGAGGGTGGCTGGGGCAAGGCCTGGGAGGGGAGGGCGGTGGGGAGGCAGGCGGGGCCGGATTCTTCAGTGCTTTCCAGGCCGTGGCCTGCAGTTTGAGTTTTGTTTTATGTGAGCAGGGAGGGCAGGGCTCCCATCAGATCACCGCACGGAATAGTCCTTGAACATCAGCGACCCTTTTAAAATCTCTGGGCAGTGCTGATGAGGTGCTCAGGCCTGTCTGCATATTATCCCCTGATGGTGTTAAATGAAAGGCATCGCTCCCAGCATCCCTGGGGCCATGCTCAGCCCCCAGAGGTGGGTGTGACTATTGTGCCCCAGAACAGGCAGTTCTCCCGGCCGGCCGGAGGACACGGCCTGTGGGCACAAGAGTGCCTGTGTCCTCACAGCGCAGCCTGGCTCCGCGGACGTCCATGTTTCCCTTCCCACCAGCTGCCTGCCGCAGCGCCCAGAAGCTGGTTTTAGAATAGGAGCAACCTGGGTTTAAACCTAGCTCTGTGGCATGGGGCAAACTGAGCTTCTTTGAGCCTCAGTTTCTATATCTATAGGATAAACAAAGCACTTCTTAACTTTCACGGTTGGTGTGCCAGTTGAAATAATAAGTGTGAAGCCCATAGTTCACTGCCTGCCACGTTTGTTTATTTACAAGTATTACAAATACCCCATCATAGGTCCCTGACCAATGTTCTGGGTTTTAGACACCATACTAGGTGCTGGGAACACAGAGCTCCCCCGCACCCCAGGAGCTCAGCTGGTGGGGAGATGGAAAGAGAGAAGAGTTAAAGTGTTAGACATTAGACAGGCTGTGCTCAAGGAACCGTGTGGGTTTCTCTATCTGGGGAGATCGAGGAAGGCTTCTTGCTAGTGATGACCCTGGAGCGGTATCTTTGAGGACAGAAGCTCATTGGGCAGACAAGTATGGATTTAAGGTCGTCCAGGTAGCAAGTGAGCACCTGTGAAGGTGTGATGCTGTGAGGTCAGGGATCCTCCAAACAGGGACTCGGGGCATGTAGGGTCGGTGCACATGGGTGGCTGTGGGGAGCTGCTAAAGCCTGGGCTAAGAGCTTCCAGAAAGCAGCCAGAGGGGGTTTGGGGAAGGAGAACCCCTTGATTCCCTCTGACCCCCGCAGGTCTTGTTCCCACTCTGAATGGCAGGTGTGGACGACGTGTGTACCGAGTGGTTACGAGAGGAGCCTGGAGGTGGGCTCCCTGGCTTGGATCCTGGCTGTCCCTCTGGGAAGCTCGGTGGCCTTGGGGGGTCATTGCATGTCCCTGAGCTTCAGTTGGGGATACTGTGGTCCCTGCCTCTCAGTGCTGGTGTGAGGGGAGAAGAGGTGTCCATGTAGAGTGCAAGCGAGCACTGGATACCGTGATGGTTTAAACTGGCTCCTGGGGGCCGAGTCCAGCTGACAGCCTCTTGCTGATTGAGCTATAGCAGTGGTTTGTGGCCTGGAGCTACCTGCTGGTCTGTGCGAGCCCCCGTAGGCTGGCCTCGGGGATGTCCCCTCTAAGCCTCCTTTGAGCTGTGGGCACAGGTGAGTTTTTGGAGCAGGTTGGCAGTGATAAAGTCCTGCTGCTTGTTTCCTGTCTTTCTCATTCTGGAGTGGCCCACAGAGCAGCCACCTGCCAATGTCTGTCCTCCAGTCCCGTGCGCTGGCTGTCCTTTCCTCCCCAAAGGACTGCAAAGGGAGGAGAGAGGAGGAGACCGCACGTGCCCTCAGGTGGAGTTATCTCTCCACTCACAGAGGTTCAGTCACCTCTGCTGGACTGCACAGATGCGGTGCTGGGATGGCGCCAGGCCCTCCCTCCTCCTGGGAGGGGTGGAGTGGGAGTGGTGCGGGGCAGGCGGGAGCTTCCCAGGAGCTGAGGGGAGTTCATCTGTCTGGAGCGTGACATTCGGGGTGGAGGCTCAGGTCGAGGCCGGGTCGCACAGGATCCTGGAAACCATCATCGTGGGAGCTTGGGCTTGGCCCTGCAGGCCGTGGGAGCCGTTAGGGGGCTTGGGAGCTTGGCTGCTGGGAGGAGGTTGGATCAGAGGCAGCAGTGCTGGGGCCAGGGTTCCCTGGGGTGGGGTGGGGGAGGCTGCTGTGATGGTGCAGGCTGTGGTGGTCTAGACCAGGGGTCCTCAACCTTTTTGACACCAGGGAACGGTTTCATGGAAGACAATTTTTCTGTGGACCGGGGTAGGGGGTCTAAGGGGTGATGGTTTCAAGATGATTCAAATGCATTATATTTACTGTGCGGTCAAACCTCTCTGCTAGTGATGATCTGCATTTGCAGTCACTCCCCAGTGCTCGCATCACCACCTCAGCTCCACCGCAGATCAGATCGGGTCTGCAGCCTGGGCGTTGGGGACTGTAGGTCAGTTGGCGCAGTGGCAGGGGAGTGGACTGATGGCCTGATGATGGGCACCTCGATATTCAGGGTGTGGTTGGGGCAGGTGACCTCAGCACCCCTGGGAGTTTGTGAGAACTGCAGCATCTCCACACACCCCAGATCTGTGGACCCAGCGCCTGTATTTTAGCAGGATCCCCTGGAGGTGCTGGTGCACACTGCACGTACACATTTGAGAGCACGGGTTTAAAAAACCTGCCCACCCCCGAGTGTGGGGTGAGCAAGGAAGGAGGAATACAGGACTTACCATGTGGGGAAGTGCAGGTTGCGGGGGTGGGGGAAGGGGAGATGATGTTGGAGCATGGGGCGGGGTATACCTCTGCATCACCCCTCCCCAGGGGCAGCTTGAGGACCGGAACATTTAATGCAAAAGGCTGAAAACGGCTGGGCTGGTTGCGCTGAGGGCAGGAGCAGGGCTAAGCAGAGAGCGTGTGCACCCCACCTCTGCCTGTGGGGGCCCCGGGACCCGGTGGACCTCATCCTTTGTGATGTGCCTCTGTGAGGGGGGGTCGTGTCTACCCCGGGGAGTTGGGTGTCTGTTGTTGACAGCAAATGGGTGTCGGGCCTGCATGTGCCCGGCCGTGGTAGTAGAACAGAGTCCTGCCTTGTTGAGCTGCCATTCTGGTGGGGGGACAGGTGGTGACGAATATGTGGAGAGTGAGAGCTGGGGGGCCATTGTGAGGATGGAGTGAGGCAGCAGCCAGAAAGGCCAGCTGGGTATCAGCCAGACCCTGGTGAGATGTTCCTTTGGGGGA
The DNA here is from genome assembly GCF_020740605.2 of Lemur catta. Taxonomy (NCBI): domain Eukaryota; kingdom Metazoa; phylum Chordata; class Mammalia; order Primates; family Lemuridae; genus Lemur; species Lemur catta. The sequence goes on from NC_059128.1 coordinate 10,835,506, forward strand.
AGATCGTCGTCATGATCTGGGGACCTTGGGAGGCAAGTGCCCAGGTGAGGGACTCTGTGGCTGCTGGGTGGCTTGCCTGGGACTGGGGAGTTTAGCTGAGGCAGGGAGCTCGCTCTTCCAGCCCAGCCCCCTGGTGTTCTGGCCAATCTGGAGTCTCCAGTGCACTGAGGCTGGGGGTTGGGGAGGCCCTGGCTAGGATGGGATGGAAGGTTGGCCGGCCCGGTTGGCACCAGTCAGGACCACATCATGCCTAGCTTTGGCTGGGTTCACCTTGCAGGCTCTGTCTTTCAGCTGTGCCCAGAGGCATCTGGCTTCTACTCACTGGGTGCCAGAACCACCCTGCTCCCCAGTTGTGATGGCCAGGAATGTCTCCTGGTATTTCCAGATATCCCGTGAGGGGCACAGTCGCTCAGTTGAGGACCAGAGCTGCTAAAGGCTCTTCATCATTTCTTTCTGGTTCCCAGGCTGGCTTTGTTGCCACCCAGCCAGGGTTGTTTCCAGGCAGTGGGTCAGGCCCACTTTGGTGGCCAGCTTGCTGTCCTCACATACACGTCAGGCCCCACGTGGTCATGTGCTCCTAGGTGCTCATTGTGGCCTGGGAGTCGGAGCGCTTGGGTTCTTGCTCCAGGCTCCTGTGGTACCAAGTAAGGACCTTGAGTCTGCGGGCCAGGAGGCCTGGCCGGAAAATCATGGCTCTCTTAGTCCCCTGTTGGGGACCCTGAACCTGTCCCTTTGTCTCTCTGAACCTTGATTTTTCTCCTCTTTGAAATGGGGCTGCAGTAGCCCTTCCATGGGGTGCTGGTGAGGATTGGGGATGCCCCCCACTACCACCTAGTGCTAGGTTGTCGTGGGTACCTGGTGACAGTTTGTTATTCTCCTCCAACTTTTTTTTTTTTTTTTTTTGAGACAGAGTCTGGCTCTTGCCCTGGGTAGAGTGCCATGGCATCATTGTAGCTCACTGCAGCCTCAAACTCCTGGGCTCAAGCGATCCTCCTGCCTCAGCCTTCCGAGTAGCTGGGACTACAGGTGCGTGTCACCACGCCCGGCTGATTTTTCTATTTTTAGTAGGGATGGGGTCTTGCTCTTACTCAGGCTGTGCTCGAACTCCTGAGCTCAGGCAATCCTCCTGCCTCGGCCTCCCGGAGTGCTAGGATTAGAGGTATGGGCCACCGCAGCCAGCCTCCCCCTGACTTTCCTGTGACCTCAGATAAGTCCCTCTCAGTTCTGGGCCCTGGTTCCCTGCGAGGTGAAGGGTCTCAGCTAGAAGGAGCCCCTGGGGGAAGAGGGGAGTAATGGAGGCCGGCTGCCCAGCCGGAGCCCAGACCCGGGTCCTGAGGAGGGCCAGGCTGCCTGCTGAGGCCAGGGTGCGTACTGGCCTGCGGCGCTGCCCAGCAAGGACCCAGGGTTATAACAGCATAGAATTTGGACTCAGGCAGAGCTAGCCTTGCTTCCCTTCTCTTCCTCGACTAGTTGAATGGGTCCTTTCTGAGCTTTAGGTTCCACATTCGAAGAAGAGGCCATTGTTGCTGCAAGGGTGAAATGTGAAGAGGAGGAGGAGGAGTGGAGGTGTGGTGACGCTGACTGGATGCTCCCTGTGTGCCAGCCTTCAGTCAATCCTGAGTTACACACATGGCCACGCCCACTTCACAGATGGGAAAACCGAGGCATAGGGTACAGCACCCGGCCTCTAGGGGCATGCAGTGAGTGAAGCTGTCCTTGTTATTATTAACTGGTTGCCCTTGGCATTTGAGTGTGAACATCAAAGACCCAAAAGATTAAAAAAGAAAGGGAGAAAGAAGAAAGATGTGCCTGGGGCCTTCATGGAGAGAGCCCTGAGCCAGATGTGGAGGGAAGCAGGGCTGCTTCCACGCTGGGTTTCCTGGGCTGGTGCTTTCCCTGGGCATCTGGAAGTGCTTCTCGGGGAGCTGTCTGGCCCTGGCGCCTTTGTTGGCTCCGTTACTTTTTGCCTGCAGGGGCCTGAGCAATCTGTGCTCACTATAATCACAGTGACGCTGTAATCACACTGCAAGGGACACTTGAAATTATATCTGCATTTGGGAAGCTAATTTTAAAGAACATTTTTCCTTCACAATTATATGCAATCAGCCAGCCAGTGTTATTGGGGATTCTCTTTTCCCTCCTCAGCTGAGAGACCATCTGCTTTCCTCTTCCTGCCTTTCCTTCCAGCACACAGCAAGCCGCCTCCCTGGGAGAGGGTCTACCAGCTGTCGGCTGGAGGCCCCAGTGGAACCGTTTCATGGGCACCGCCAGGGAGGGGACGAGGGAGAGTGGAAGGGGGGAGGATGATGGAGGATGTTTTCAAGATTGGAGGTGCAGGTTGGTGGAGAAGGGGATGGAACATGATGTTTCAGCTTGGACACTGGAGTAGCTGGGACTCTTGTGTGGATGCGAGTGACAGAAAACCCAGTTCAGATGAGCTTAAGCAGAAAGAGAATTTCTTGGCCCAGGTAATCAAACTGGCACAAGAACAGTCCCAGTCCCTCGGCCCCCAGATGTCCCTGCCACCCCTGGAGGTCCATGAGAAAGCCAGTCACCAGGAGGAGGGGCTTCCAGTGCTGCGGATGGGGACAGGGGGTGTGGCACTCCAGATGGGCCCACCGTGTGGGCGGGTGGTTGCAAGTGTGAAAGACTGGCCTGTGGGGGGCCAGGAGGCAGGTGTACTTGGGGCAGACCATGGGGCTCAGCGGACGGGGAGGGGGTACCTGTTGCCGAGTCCTGAAGGCTGGAGGGTGAGGGAAGCCCAGAAGGATGTGACTGGGCCGGAGGCAGTGAGGCGATTAGCCATGTTTTATTGTAGATGTAGAAGGTGGAGGTGGGCATGCAGGGACAGCAGGGAGGCCGCCTGGTGGCCTTCAGGACAGAGGCTGTGCCTCTCAGGGAGCAGGAGACTGCCCTTTGCCGCCACTCAAGCGTTCTTCCCTTCTGGCTAGAATTAGGTATTCCTCTTTTTGGCATTTTCCACTTCTGCCCAGGGCCCTGGCTCCTTGGCTTTGATTTGGTGGCGGCTGTGACCGCCTGCATGGGGCTGTGAGGGATTATTCCAGCTGTTTAGGGCTTGTTGCCATGGCTCCCAGCTGCAGAGCCTGGCAGGATCCAGAGGCCCCCCAGGAAGGAGGTGGGGGCATGTGCCCGCCTGCCTGGAGCTGGCCCTGGAGCTTGACTTTGGCACTGGGGCCCTCTGAAGCCCCAAGCTCATTCTCACCGCCTCCAGAGGCCCAGCTAGCCTACCATTCTCCTGAGCTGCAGTCCTGTGACCCTGCTGATTTCTCTCTCTCCTTGGTAGGTTCAGAAACCTTGAGCAGTGGGGTGGGGCTCCTGAGATATTTGCCGTGGAGCCTTCCACACTGATCCGTCTCCTCCTGCGGGCATCTGGCATTTGCTTGAATCCCTCCTGCCACAGGGCGCTCACCACCTGCCTTGGCATTCTTCCTTTGGGAGCTGGCAGCCTCTTCCAGTGGTTGAGCTGCAAGCTGCTTCATAGGGAGGGTTCCTTCTGCTCGGAAGGCTTGATACTGTGGTCAGGAGGAGCTGCCAACCCTGTGCAGAGGGGAGCAGCAGGACACCAGCTCCCTGCTTCTGGGCCAGGGGTGACAAAGAGTGTGCCCAGTCCACAGGGCCCTGGGGTGCCTGAGGCCAGCTGTGCCCCTCAGGAAGTGCATTCTGGGCCTTTCACTGTGGCCCCTCTCCAGGGCTGCTCCTTAGGTCTTCGGGCCCCTGGGACAGTGACACCCACCCCCCAGCCTCCTAGAGTCAAGGGTCCAAGGGAGGATTTCAGCCCACACTTGGGGCAGCTGGTGGGTGGGGGCGGAGAAGCTGCTCTGTCCAGAACAACTCCTCTTGCAGAAGCCTTACGCCCGTCACCACAGGGGTCCCCTTCTCCCAGGGAAGTCACGCAGTGTTGTGGGGTGAGGAGGCCTTTGCTGACAGACATCCCTGAGTTTAGAGTGTGGTTCTGCTTCTTGCTGTGAGTCTTTGGGCAAGATTCTTAAGTGCTCTAAATTTCCCCACTTGATAAGATGTGACAGTCGCACCCCCTGCCCCCCACTGCAGCGGCTGAAATTCTGCATGTGCAGGGCGGAGTGCAGGCACCGTGCTTGGCGCTTGCAGGCCTGTCCGGCCCCCACCTCTTCCTCAGTCCCTTCTCCTGCCTAGCTCTGGGAGAATGGCCTAGGTGGGGATGAGGGAGTCCAAGAATTACTGGTGTTGGCCTGTCATTTGTTTGGGTCACTCCTGGGCCTTTGGAATCCTCCCTGAAATTTGAAGGTCTTGGGCATCAGATGAAGCACTTCTGTTTCTAGAATTGGGGTGCTCAGTGCATCTGGGGAGGGGCCCAGGCCCACCGTCCCATCTGGACTCAGGCTCCAGTTGCCTCTGTGTTTGGAGAATATCTTTTACTGCTCAGAGCCACTTGGCAGGGGTTGGAATGTCACCTTCAGCAGAGCCAGGTGGCCTTGCGATTGGGGGGTGGCTGGCGTGGGCATTGCTCATGGACGTCAGGATGGACCCAGGGGTCAGGGATTATCACCCCTGTCCTCAACTTAGCCAAGGTTCCTAGGCCCTGGCCTTGGGTGTCTGTGACTCAGTCCCCCTGCACCCCTCCCCTGGCCCTTGGTGCCTCTTCCCACTGCTCCCCTTGGGGACCCCTGTGGCAGTGTTCATCTGTGCCAGTATCCCTTTGGGATCCTGTGGGCACCATGGGAGGCTGAGCTCCAGCTTCCTCCGTGTTGACTGTTGAGCTCCCAACAAGCTTCTGCGTGAGTCCTCATCTGTCCCTGCCCTACACACGATGCCTCTAGGCAGTGGCCGCAGTGGCCGAGGTTTGTAGGACGACAGAGCTGCAGGAGCCTTGGGTCGTGGTAGGCAGAATAAGGCCCCTGTCAGGCCCCAGCAAGGACTGCCAGGTCCTGATCCTCAGGACCTACAAATATGTCATCTTAGACTGTAGAAGGGCACGATGTGACAACAGGTATGACTGTGTGTGGAATCTCGAGGTGGAAGGTGACCCTGGTTGGCTGGGTGGGCCCAGCGTGATCACAGGGCCCTTACAAGAGGTGGGCAGGAGGGTCAGAGGGGAGATGTGACAATGGTAGCGGAGGTCCGGGTGTGCCCCCGCACCAGGGAATGTGCACGGCACAGCCTCTAGAACTGGGAGAGGTGAGGGGCGATTCCTCCCTCGAGCCTGCGGAAGGAAGGCCGCCCTGCTGACCCATTTTAGTCTTCTGACTCAGAACCACAAGAGAATAATACTTTTGTTGTTTTTAGCCACTACGCTGGTGGTGGTTTGTTACAGCAGCGATAGGAAATGAATAGTGTTCGTCCACCCTGCCCTTCTCAGGGCCGGGGGTGAAGCTGCGGCCAGCAGAGAGGGGAGGGACTGGTCACGTCAAGGTCAGAGCCAGTGTGTGGCCGAGTGGGTGGCATAGCCAGGGTTCTCGTCCCCCGACCCGTAATCCCAGAGCAGTGGGGAAGGGTTGCTACCTGACTCCTCAGAACTTGGTTCCCATCTGACATCCTGTGAATATCTGAGGCCCGGGAAGTATCTGAGTAAGGTGCCTTGTAGCTCAAGTTTTCTGAGCTGGTGGCAGGGCTGACTCCTACCCTTGCTTTGACGTGACAGCCATTCTGGCTTGGGTGGCGGGAGGGTCCCAGGAAACCCCAGTGCCCAGAGACCCGGCCTTTGCCCCTGGTACTCCTGGTGCTGCGTTGGCCTCCTCGGGGCACACCCTGGCAGCCTCCCTTCTGCCGACCTCCAGGGCTCAGCTCAAACGGCAGCCTGTCTGAAGCTTTCCCGTGCTGCCTGGCAGACATTGGCACTATTTAGAGGCCTGTGGCACACGCCCCAGAGGGCACGGCATGACTCTCACTGACCTTCCCTGCTGCCACCAGCATCTCTGGGTAGGGCTTGAGGCTCCCTCTGTTCCCAGGCCAGCCCAGGGCTCAATGGAGAGGCCCAGCAAGTGTTAGACAAAAATTAGACAGGGGAATCCCTCCCTGCCTGTGGTTGGAGGCACAAAAGCAGGGCAGCGACCCCGAAAGCTCAGGGCCTTGGGATCCAGAGGCCAGATGGGCAGTGTGAGCAACAGAACTGGGGTGAATGGAGAGATGTTTCAGAGTGTCAGATCCCAGAATGCACTCTGGGACACACACACTTGTGCTGCTATTTTAAGCGTGTGTGGTACCTTGGGATTAGGTGCTAGAAAAATTCAGACCTTCCCCAGTGGGGAGGGAAGTGTCAGCGCAGAAATTTCTGTCTCCCTTCTGCAGTAGCTTTCCTTGCTGTTAGGCTGATATTAACATGACTTTGCATTCTTGGGATTAAGCAGCCCTGTGAAGAGAACTGATTGAGTCATTGGCCCCAGGCTGGATGGCTGGCAGCTGGGGGTGGGCAGAGGAGGCGCCCTGCCCAAGCCGACCCTGCAGCAGCCCCCATGCGCTGCCCTCTCCTGTAGCCCGCTCCCCCCACTGCCCCAAATTTAGGGCCCATCCTAATTAGGGGAAAGAAAGATTACAGCACCTGTAAGGTGGTGGTAAAAGATTCAAAAACAGTTTCAAGTAGAGAATTTTTATTTTAAAAAGTGGAGATGTCAAGAGCTATTAAGGGAATAGACTTAACATTTGTTTTTAGCCAAAAATCAAGACAATTTCTCATTGGAAATGGGGATGCTTTAGGTGCAGCAGAACAGTTCCCTGGATGATTTCCACCCCACCCCCTGGTTTCTCCTTCCCAAAAATTGAGGGGTGGGGTCTCAAAAGTGCCCCAGCCCCTGTGCTGCTTTCAGCCCCTACAGCACTGCTGACCGGTCCAGGAGGCTCTGGAAGGTTCCGGAATTTGCGTGGATTGCTCTGCCTCTTACCCTGCCTCTCACTCCCATCCTGGGGTCACAAGGAAAAGCTGCTTCAGGGACCCCGTGGGGCTGTTCTAGGTCTGAGGGAACACGATGACTCAGGCTGCTGAGTCTGCAGGGAGGGCCCGCGCCTGCCTGCCTCCCTGGGTGGGGCACCCGGAACTGGGGGGGGCCTTCAGTTAGGTGGTTGGTGACTGTCCGATCCAGGGAAAGATGCCCCCCCGCAACCCCCCATGAAGACATATGGCAGCTTCCAGTTTATCTGGTTCTCTTCTAGAGCTGTCCAAACAATTCAAATGTTTGTACTGGCGTTAAAATTCTGTTCGTATGCTGTCTTTATGTTGGGCCATTTCAGTTTCTGGCACTGTTAATAGGAGGAAAATCCAAACTGCAAAACAATCAGCAAGTGAACCAGGATGCCGTGGAGCAGGCCAGGGGCTCAGGCTGGAGCCTGGAGCCTGCCCCGGGGCGCTGGGAACACTCACTCGGGAAGTGTTTGCAGAGCACCTGCCGGGCTTGGGGTCTGTGTGGGAGCGGGGTGTGTGTTGGGGGGTAGGGATGCTGAAATAAAGAAGACAGTCTCTGGCCTCAGGGGGCTCACAGCTCAAAACCGAGCATAGAGCAGTCGTCAGTGTAAGCCATTATTTCTGCCAGCACAAAGGGCAGGAAGGGGCCTCTTGCATGATGTTTGAGCTGCTCTTGGTGTGTGAGCAGGGCTTTGCCAGGTAAGGAAGGGCACGTCGCAGAGGGACTTGCCTGTGCAAAGGCACAGACTTATGTCAGGCCCTGGTGTTTGGAGAATGGGGTCCCTCTTGGAAGGCTTTGAAAGGGAGGACCAGTGCCTTTCCCCAGCGCCTTGCAGGCTGCAGCTCCACTCCCCCAGGTGCCAGGTATTGTGCTAAGACACAGGGCACTAGCCCTGACTTCTGAAGGAGCATTTATCAGCCAGGATAGGCTGCAGTGACAAACAACCCCAAGGTGGGAAACAGCAAAGGTTTATTCACAGGTCATGCAGAGTCCGCTGTGGATCTGGACGACTGTCCGGGGCGGTCGTCTTCCCCGAGGTGGCTCAGTGTTGTGCTCCGGTATCTGGTCTTAGCCCCCGCATTGTAGACATCTTAGGCCGGACAATTCTTTGTTTTAGGGGGCCGGCCTGTGCATTAGGGCCTTTACTCACTGGATGTTGGTAGCAGTTCTCTAGTTGTGATGATCAAAAATGTCTTCAGGCGTTGCTAAATGTCCAGGAGTGAGGGGGAGAGATGCAAAATTGCCCCCAGTTTAGAGCCAGTGCTGCGTAAAGGGCCTCTTAATTGGCTGTTAAGCAGGGTGTGGTGGCGCGTGCCTGTAGTCCCAGCTACTTGGGAGGCTGAGTCGGGAAGATGGCTTGAGCTCAGGAGTTGGAGGCTACAGTAAGCTATGACTTCTACACTCCAGCCTGGGTGACAGAGCGAGATCGTGTCTCTAAAAAAAAAAAAGTCATTTCTTTCTGGTTCCCAGGCTGGCTTTGTTGCCACTCAGCTGGGGTTTCTTCTGGCAGCAGCAGTCTGGCTGGCTCTGGTGGTCAGTGGCATCCTCGCGTGCTCCCACGACGCTGAGGTGGGGAGGACTGGCCGGAGAGTCAGTTGGGTGCTGGCAGTGGAATGCTTCTTCCTGGAAGTCAGCATGGTCAAGTCTGTTCACATTTCACGGCCCGAAGCAAGTCACATGGCCCTGCCTCACTTGCGGGAAGGAGAGCTTAGTGGCATTTAGCGTCTAGGAAGAGAATTGCCAGCATTGGTGACAGCACCGAGCATTAGCCTCGCAGGGTCAGTGCCACGGAGCCAGGCAGCCTCCCACTCTGCGCTCAGTGCTGGGTTCGGCCAGCTCGGGCTTGTGGGGGCTCTGAGGAGGGTGGGAGCCAAGGAGGGCTTCTCCAGGGGAGCTGACTGAGGGGTCAGGTGGTGATGCTGGGGTGGCATTTGAAGCATGGGAACAGCGTGGCCCTCTGCACACACAGGTGAGGGGAGGCCCAGGTGCCATTCAGGAACCCCAAGTCCTCAGGAGACATTGAGGGCCTCAGGGTACTCCGTGGGCCCTGCCCTCTGCAGGCAGGGAAGGGGCAGGTAACTCAGAGCTGCTGCCCAGTGCCGGTACCTGGAGGTGCTAAAGGGCCTTCCTACTTGGGGTACCTGAAATCTGGTAGTGACCAAACCCTGCTACAGATTGCTTGGATGAGAATGTGCCTGGCTTCCCGCTTGCATAACTACGCGCTTCCCATCCCAGGCAGTTTTAGCTCTGGGTACAGGTGCCGCTTCTTTCTCCTCGCCCGTGTTGGAGGGAGCCTGTGTGTCCAGGTCTGTTTCTCCTGCTGTGAAACCGTTCCTCGGAGGCCCGGCCCGGCCTTCCCCTGCAGCTGGGCAGTCCTGCGGGTGCCCTTGCCAGTGGTGGCTCTGCTGTGGCCAGTGCCCAGCTTCACCTGGGCAGGGAACAGTGGGACCTTGCGTATCGTAGGAAAGCAGTTCTTGATGAACCTGAGGGCCCCTTTTAAGAACAACTTCGTGCTGTCTCTGAGCACCTGGAATTCTCCCAGCTGTCACTGGACTTTTCTCTCCTGTGGGCCAGAGGGGCCCTTGGCGTCTTGGCATAACCCTCCTCGCAGGCGTACTCACCACTTCACGTGCTCCACTTGCTGCAGACCTCGGGTCCTCACACCTGTCCTGGAAGGTCGTCTTGAGCTAGACAGGTTGGGCCCATTGTTAAAGTGAAAGCTAAGTAAGACCCGGGGTGGCTGAGCAACACGTCCCGTGCCCGCCGCTGGTTTGCGTGGACTGAGCCTGTGTGTCCTGCTCTGCCATGTGGCAGGCCTGCTGCGGGTCGGAATCTGTCATCCCAGTGTCTCGCATCGACCTTCCTGATGCCACAGCGGCGGCCGTGCTTCAGTTCCATGGCCTTGTGGTGGTGTGGACGCCTGTCTGAACTCCACGTCGCTCTTTTCCACTTGTGCCTTTGATCCTCTTTATTGGACTCCTTTGTGGTCCCCCTCCCTCAGTGCTGGGTCATCCAGGGTAATTTTTGTCGCCTTCGGGAAGTGATAGCCGCTGTCATTTACGGAGCCCCTGCAGTTTAGCGCCAGCAACGCAGCTTAAACCGGCTCTGGCAGAATCTGCCACGGAAGGTCTGGAGAGGACAAGCACTAGTGTGGTGGGATCCAGCGGGAGAACCTTCTGGAGCCCCTGCTTGACCCTTTCTCCTGGTTTGGCCACTGGCTCATCTGGATTCTAGTGACATGGAAGCAACAGTGTCCCCGACGTTTCCCGGCCGTGCCGTTTGTATTGTGGGCAGCCCCCCTGGACCCATCCTGAAAAGGGGCAGGACTGTTCTGGCTTGGGCCCCACTCCCATCCTGCAGCTCAGTGAGGTGGCGGGTTACGCCCACCCCAGAGTCGGGGTGCAGCCCCTCAGAATCCTGAGGGGTAGAGAAGGAGCAGTTCCTGAAAGGCAGGAAAGCAGGGCAGAGCAAAGTCACCAAGCCCACCTCCCGGTGCGAGCCAGGTGCTGTGCTGGCCCGAGCTCTTCTTCCCCCCCAAGCCCTATGAGGTGGCTTCTAGGATTCTCCCATTTGACAGATGAGAAAACAGAGGTACAAGGTACAGTTGGATCTGGTTCCATGTTCTCCTCTTGGGGAATCACCCTACCTCTTCCACTTCCACCTGCCTCCCAGGTTTTCTTCTAACCCCCTGAACCCTGCTAAGCTCAGTCCTGGGCTTCTGACTACTTCCTGGTACCACCATGGTTGAAAAGTAGACGTCACTGTCTTCCTGCGATGTCCTCTCCTTTGTGGGGCCTGGTCCAGGGCCTCAGCCTGCTTCCCCGGCTGGTGAGCATCACAGCTATTTCTAGTTTTCATGCCTCTTTTACTTTTGCCCTGAAGACCTGGAGGGGCTGCCCCTAAGCCCGTGCCTCCCCCAGCAAGTTGGATCCTGCTTCTGTTCCTTAAGGTCAAGCACAGGGAGTTGCTCCCGGTGGATGAGCAGCTGTTCCCACACCTGACTGCTCTATTCCTGAGCAACACCTGGAAGCTCAGCAAACCCCACATCCCTCCCAGGCCCTGCCCCAGACTTCCTGAATCAGAGTCCTCAGGAGCAGAACTCAAATTAGTATATGTTTGCTAAGCTCCAGTGGTGATTCTTAGGTCATCTGCCCCGGCATTTGAGACCCACCGGCCCATGGGGTAAGGCCAGGCTGCAAGGTGACATCTGGGCCTCTGGGACGTGCCCCAGCCTACACCGTCTATCCTGCTTCTCAGTGCCCCTGCCTACCCCCACAGGGGGTCTTGCACTCCCCCCTCCCCAGACACCCTTTGGGGAGGGGGCACGCCTCACATCTGCAGCTACCCTCATTGCTCCATCAGACGGCAGTCAGACGGCAGATGCTGCCCCTCCTTCCCTGAAAGGATCAGTCTTTTGTGAGTATTTTAAATTCACCAAGGATGTACTGCCCTTGGACTTCTGGGGAGAGGTGTTGTTTTCCAAAGCGGATCCTCTCTTCATGGGCATTTGGAAAAGCAAATTTGTATTTATGAGTTGTGGGGGTAGACCTTTTTTTTTTTTTTTTTTTTTGAGACAGAGTCTCACTCTGTTGCCCAAGGCTAGAGTGCCATGATGTCAGCCTAGCTCACTGCAACCTCAAACTCCTGGGCTCAAGCGATCCTCCTGCCTCAGCCTCCCGAGTAGCTGGGACTACGGGCATGTGCTACCATGCCCGGCTAATATTTTTTTGTGTATCTATTTTTAGTTGTCCATATAATTTCTTTCTATTTTTAGTAGAGACGGGGTCTCATTCTTGCTCAGGCTGGTCTCAAACTCCTGAGCTCAAACAATCCACCCACCTCGGCCTCCCAGAGTGCCAAGATTATAGGCGTGAGCCACTGCGCCCGGCTGTGGGGTAGACCTTTACCCAAAACTTACTAATGCAGTCAATGCTTACCAAGAAAATGAGGTATAGAGCTTATGAAAATTGTCTCCAGGTGTAGGTTTTTTTAAAAAAATACTTTCATTATTAATTTTAACCCTTACTATTACTTTCTTTATAGTTTTGGAAGTAATCTAAGTCTTCACTCAATGTTGTCCATAGGTTCTTGGAAACTGATTTTAAGGGAAACGACTTAAAATGAAACCAATTTTAGCATAGAAACAAGAATTAAGTTCTTTCTGCAGAAGGATAGGCTGAAAAAAAAAAGTTCCTATGGCATATATGTAGTCCCAAAAACATCCATTTGGTCACGCTAGTTAATCTGATATCTTTGGTTGTGGAAGCAAAAAAACCCGGATAAAACCCATAAAGTCATGGGGAGTGCAGCTCTACACTGACAGCGGCCCCAGCTGGGAATCGATCCCCCCCCATCAACATTATAATAAAACAACGTTGAATGAAAAGACATCATTCAAGGACCTGCTGTACATATGCTCATTGCAGAAAACATAGAAAACACAGGGAAGTATAAAGGAAAAACCACAGCACCTACCTGGTGTCACTCAGCCTCGCAGCCGCAGTTAGCTCTGCCGCGTGTGCCCTTTGGTACCTCCAGGTCCCCGAGTGTCTATGTGGGCTTGGAATCTGTGCAGAGTGCCCCGGTGCTGCGCTCCCAGGCCCTGCAAGGGGTGTAATTTCAACTTGATGAATCCTGAGCTCACCTCTGCCTTGCTTCATCCGTTAGTTAATTCATGCCTTTATCTGACATCTATTTAAAAAATGATTTTTAAAATAGTTTTTGAGAATATGTTATTGGCATGTGACACAAAATTCAAGGAGGTGTGAAGGGGACACAGTGAAATGGAAATCTCCCCCCCCCCTTGCCCGGAGGCCATGTTGTGATCCTTGTCTTGTAGCACTTTCACGTTCATTCTGTGTATGCACAAGCACACATTCTTGTCCTAGATGTTCTTAACACAAATAATTAGGTACAGCACACAGGGTTTTGCATCTTACATTTTTCACATAGCAGTGCCTTGGAGACTATTCCTTACGGGCATGTGGAGAGCTTCCTTGGGTTTTTTTTTAACTGCGGTGTAGTATTCCTTTGATTGTGGACAGGTTGTTAGTGGCTGCTCTTGGGGGAGTTTAGTTTGCTGCTGGTGTTTTGCTATGGCAGACAGGCAGTTAACCCAGAGCCTGAAACATTTTGCACATTTGAGTGTATCTGCAGGGTGATTGGGTGGGATTGTAGAGTTGTTTTCAGGAGGAACAATTAATCCCTCCACAGCCAGTTCTCTGGTTTCTTTTCTTCCCCCGGGCCCTCATGTCCCTCCTTCTCCCTCTTCCCCTTGAGTTTCATACTTCAATTTCTGAACTTTCTGGTTAAGGCAGGATTTCAGCAACCTGCTCCTTAGAGCGTCAGGGTTGTTGGTAGCTTTGTTCTGCAGAAGTTCCCCATGTTCGAAACGAGCCCTGGAAGGTTAGTTTGTTTTCCTGAGAGGTTGTGGCAGTGTGCACGGGATTCCTTCACTGGAGGGAATGTGGTTTTCCACCTGGTTCCCCATCACAGAGAGGCCCTGGAGGCTGGAGACCCTTCTTGGTGCTGCCCTAGCCAGCCGTGGTCCCCCTGGTGGTAGATGTGTTGGCTCCTGGCCAGGTCCCACACTTCCCGAGTCCGAGTCCCCTGGGCCTCCGCCTGCGGGGCGCAGAAGTCATCAGTGGGCAGTGGGCACCGCCGAGGGTGGCTGCTGTAAGTGTGTGGCCTGATGGGGACTGAAAGTGGAGCCGAGTCCCCACTTTTCTGCCAGAGTCACAATGTATCCTGTTCTTGGTGCCTGAGCTGCAGGGGAGCCGTGGTGGCTCCTGGTAGCTCAACCCCACTTAGGATTTCAGCCAATCTTTTCTCTAGGTTACTTTTTTGTTGCTTTCTTATTTTATGTATTCCATCTGTTTTCAAAGTCAGAGACTTTTTTAAAATTTAGGACTGGAGGAGGGAGAGTTGTCTGGGATGACGTAAAACGTGGACTGATTGGAAGTGACTGCAGATGGCTTCGTAAAGAGATGAGAGCCACACACTGGGATAATCTGGATGCCAGCAGGGCTAACTCAGAAGGAAACTGAGGCCACAGTCCAGAGCCCGGTGGAAGCCTGCTCCAGCTGCTGTGGGTCACTTATGCACCTCTGTCCCCTCCCTTTCTCACTGTGCGGTCCACATCCTCTGTCGTTTGGGGACAGGGGAGGAAACGTGCTGGAGCTGAGGCTGGCCTGGGGTGGGTTCCCCACAGGGATGCTCGCTGCGGTTTTCTCACCCCTGCAGGGAGGCCGGGGCTCTGAGGTGTCCACAGGTGCTCAGGCCACTGGTGCAGCCCAGGTTCCTCATGACGCTGTTTGTCCCCTTGTTGTGGGCTTTGGTGGCCCAGGGCTATGCTGTTGTGTGTCTAGCCCATCCCTTATGAAATCATGAAAGCGGATGGATATTGGCTGCCATTCCTGCGGGAACAGCAGAGGAGCCAAGTGACGGTGAGGGCGCTGAAACCATCAACTACGGTGGTTCTCAAACTGGGTTCCATGGGGCGCAGGGTTCTGTGGAGGTGGGGGTGGTGCTTGGAGGGAAGGCCAGCTGGGTGCTCCCCACAGAGGGACCTGGTCCGCTCTTGTTGGCCTTTTGTGTGACTCCTGTGTGAGGTTCCGCTCATTGCCTGGCTCTCAGAAGGTGCTCAGGAAGCACTTGCTGAATGATCTGACAAGCAGCTGTAGGAATTGGTAGGTGTCACATCAGCTGTGCTGTGTGGTGTGAGGTTGCTCATGGTTGCCCAGAGCTTCCCGTGGGCTTTGTGCCTGTCTCCTCCTTGAACTGTGAGCCCCTCGAGGGCCTAGACTACGGCTGTTGCATGTGTTGTGCCCTGCGAGTGCAGAGCTCAGGAACCGAGTTCTTGCATATCTGTGCCTTCACTTACCAGCAGCTGTCTGTGAGTGTCTGTGTGCCAGGTGGGCCATGGCTAGGCACGGGCACACACAGTTTGAAAATTTGGCACAGTCCCTGCTCCAAGGAGCCTGGGTGAGTAAACTACGGATGCCTGGCCTTGCCTGGTCACAGCCTTCCCTGGGCATCTGCTGGAGGCCCTGCCTTTCTCTCCAGCAAAATGCACATGGCATGCCGTCTCTAGCACCTTTGTCCCTACAGATCCCAGTGGCCCTGCGCCAGCATTCGTCCTGTCCCTGGGTGATGGTGATCAATACTGTGGGATGAAGGGCTGGGAGCGTGGTGGCCCCGAGTTCTTCAGGAGTGGTGCGGGTGCGGGTGTGGGTGGGGAGGGTATGGTAGATCAGGGAAAGCCTCTTGGGACAGCGTCTGCCTGGGCCAAGTTCTAAAGGCTGGGGTGGGTTGTGTGCACCGAGGCAGCAGACAGCCCTGTGTGCCGGAACTGCACAGATGGTACTTGCCGGGCTTGCACAGGAGAGAAGGGTGGGTGAGTGAGCAGGGAGCCTTTGTGAGCCCCAGGCAGACCCAGACCCAAGCCATGAGGCTCTTAAAATCAGGGGGGGTGAGTCAGGGTCTGGGGCCAGGCGGAGCCAGGCTGAGGCTTTAGACATGCTGTGGGAGGAGGGCGTGGAGCAGCCGGGGTGAGCCTAGCAGGGACAGCAGTGATTCGGTGGTGGTGGTGGGTCCTGGGGCAGTCCAGGCTGGAGCTGTGCCCATGGAGGCCCCAGGATTGGAGGGAGACAGCTGACAGCCCACCATGGGGTCTCCGTAGGACTCCAGCCAAGTCCCTCTGGGGAGCCAACCCTCTCCTTCAGCCGAGAGGTGGTTTTGAGGGGTGACTAGGAGCTCACAAACCTTCCCCTTGAAAACTATTCTGGGGCTGGCATGAGGTGCAGCTGCTGCTCCCATCCTGAAGCGTCCTCACAGGCCCCCTCAGCTGGCTGCAGCCAGCCTTCAGGAAGGATGTGTTCTGCCTGCTGGAGTAATGTGTATTTTCTCTGTTTTTCTCCGCAGGAAGCGAGGGATAGAAGTTGTGCAGGTGAGTACAGACCACGCCCTCACGTTTTTCAAGTAGAGGGGCTGTTAGTGCCCACCCTTCCCCTCTCCTCAAGCACCTGGGTGCTTGGCCCCTTCTTCATGTTTGTCTTGTTTTTAACTCTCCCCCTGTGGATCTGATGTGATTTCTGCTGGCTGGGCACAGACTCAGGGTGGTGGTTGCTTAGATTTGGAGAGTTGCTGTGGCTTTGTTGGTGGAAGGGGCTGACAGCGGGGAGGGTTAGCTTGGGAGTCCGAGGGCGTGCACGGCAGTGCTCAGGTGAGGTGGGGCTGGGGAGGCCGAGGGCACAGTAGCCACCCAGCCAGACGTCCTGTTGTCCTGTCCCCTGTGTTTCTTCACCCCGGGTGGATGTGGGTAAAGTGCTCATTAGCTGGGGAAGGGTGAACACATGGAGGGAGAGAGGGAGGGAGGAGAGAGGGAGGGAGAAGGAAAGATGGAGGGAGGGAGGGCAAAAGAAGGAAGGATGGAAGGAGGGAGGGAGGGTGGAGGAAGAAGAAGGAAATATGAAAATACATGCAGACCCTATGTGAAGGGCAACTGTGACATTTGCACTAAAGCTGTCCCTGGCATCTAACGGGTACTCAGTAAGACCCAATGGTGGCCTGGCTGAGTTCCCTGATACCCTCGCCCTCTCTGTTGAGGGTGACTCTGCCGCTCCATGCAGCTGCGCTGGCGTTCCTTCTCCTTGCCCTGCAGGCCCCACCTGCCAGTAGCTGCAGAGAGTAACCAGGCTAGGGACTAGATCAGGATGTATGAGGCACTGCCAGAGTACTTGTAGGAGGTTCCAAAAAGCCTGTAGGGAGCTCTCAGAGCTCGTCTTTGTTAACCTCAGCTCCAGTCCTCCCCCAGACAGGAGGGCTCTCGTCAGCAGCCACAGGAGAGTGGCCTCCCCGTTCCTGCAGGTTCGGCATCCCAGGCCCAAAGGTGCTGGCGGAGGCCCCAAGAGCCTCCCCTGCTCCTGGGACCAGAGCGGTGGGGGTGGTTGGCAGGGTGGGCTGAGCACCTCTGTCCAGCAGCTCTGGTGAGGGTTGCTGAATTCTTCCTCCTGACCTCTCTCCTGGTAGTTTGTGAGTTGAGCTTGTCACCAGGAGGCTGAGGTTTGTTTTGGGGTAGGGAGGTAATTTCTGAAAGCCTCTGATCCAGGTTCATCCAGGCTCTGCGGCGCTGTGTGATCTGCACTGCAGTTCTCTGTGGGCCTGTTTCCCCATCCATCAGATGGGAAAGCTGGAATTCAGGAGTGGCTTAGGGCTGTGCTTTCAGGGACCATGTCTGATTAATTGGCCGTGGCTGCCTAGAGGATTTTAAATCTGTGAGTGGGTGAGGACAGGGTTTGATCGCTAATGCCTGCCAAGGGTACAGGCGTGGGCAGAGCAGGTGCGGCCGTGTGTCTCATCATGGGATCAGATGATCTCTTGTCTTAGACCGTTCCTGCTCCAGGAGACAGTGGCTTATATTTGCCTCTTGGCCCTTTCTGATGCCTGGCTTGGAAACCCACAGGTCCTTTGCTGATGCCGCTTTACCCTCGGTAAGCCCTTGGCTGGTAGTTGGAACTGTAGTGTTGTGTGCGGGAAGGTCCTGGGGCTGCCATGTGATTCTATACATCCGTTTGTGAGGGTCCACCAGGGACTTGCTTTTGGGAGCCATTTGTAGAGGCAGTGAGTTCACGTGTTCCCCAACAAGCACACTGCTTGAAGAGGAAAGAAAGGTGTCTTCCCCCACCCAATACCTAATCTGTTCACACCTGTAACACAGTGGGACGTCACCCCCACCACACTAGAAGAGAGGATGTGGGAGACAAGCAGGGGTCGGTGGGTTTGGTTTACATGGTTTCCTGGGAAGATTTGGCCTGAAATCTTTAATCCACTTAGTCTGTGGGTGGAACAGGAGACTGGAGCCATTGTGTCAGAATGTCCTGGGCAGAAGGGTTGTGAAATCTTTCTAGCTGGTCCCCGCCCCCCGCCCCATACAATCGTTCCCAAGTGAAATCTTTGTAGATGTGTCTGCTGTTCATTTTGATGGTGACTTAGGGCAGGAAATGGTGGCTGGGGACCAGAGTGAAGCCAAACTGGACGCTTTCCACTCCAGCATCTAAAAATAAAATCTACCTCTCTGATCGTAAACTCCTGGCATCTCTGAGAACTTTTACATTTTGAAGAACGTAAAATTTTAAGACATGGAGACAGGCTCTGTGCAAAAATTGGAAGCCAAGCCCGTTGGCTGCTTTTTCAAAACCAGCAGTGCTTCTGTGTGCCTGACCCCCAGGCCGTGGGGCTGTGGGGGCTGGAGGGGGCCTTTCCCAGTTGCTGGGTGCAGCAGCGGGTGGTTGAAGGGTGTGAGCATCACCTTGCCACTCGTACCACGTGGTGTTTCCTGTGTCAGGTCCTCTGATGGGCGTTGTCCCACTCTCACGGTCACCCCAGCACTGTGGGTGGTGGTGTGCCCCCTTCAACAGTGAGGACACGGAGGCTCAGTGTTGTGACTTCTCTTAGGGAATTCAGCGGGTGAGTGGGAGGGTTGGGCGTCCATTTTTGTCTGAAAAGCCCGTGTTTGTTTTGCTAACTAGGTCTCCTCTACTTACTAGGCTGCTCTATTTACTAAATGCTTTCTTGCTTTGGCTACCATCTAACAAAGGTTGCTGGGGCAGAGGGTCAAGACTCAAGACTAGAGACCGGCTGGTGAGATCCTGGGGTGTTTGTCCCAGTGTTTGTCCCCATCAGGGGAGTTATTTCTCATCCAGCTATTTAATGGCAACAGTAACAAGGTCAGTGCTTAACATGTATTGGGGTCAACGGTGTACTAGGCATTGTGCCGTTTAAAGTAACGTTTGTGTGTGACCTTCAGAGGTGGGGGTGGGAGCAGAGTTAAGAAAATGAATTTTGCAGCTCTTCTGCTTCTTCCTGGGCCTGTTCACACAGCTGCTGTACCCTCCTTGTGAACTGTCCTTCCCTGTTGCCCCAGGCGTCCCTTGCACATCCTCCTTCCTCTCCTCTGTGCACCAGCAGGGCACACACTGGTGAGGGGCAAGACCGTCTCGGTTCAAGTTCCTGGCTGCGTGACCCGGCTTGTTGCTAAACCACTCTGTGTCAGTCTGCCCATCTGTAAAGTGGGGATAGTCATGGTGCCTGTTCCTGGCATCCTTGTGAGGACCGAGTTAATTCGGGCAAAGTAGTTGGCACCAGGCCTGGCACTCCAGGAAGCTGCTGTCTGCAGAACAGTACACTGGCTATCCACAGGCAGACCTTGACCCATGGCGGGGAAGCCCACGGGTCTTCAAAACCCCCAGTCATCAGGGAAAGTGGCCAGTCATTGTCATTGTGGGGCCGTGGAGGTATTAATATTTGCAGTTCCTTGATCGCAGCGCAGTTGAAGGAGGACTTGATCAAGTTGTCAGCTGATAGCACCTTAAGAATGATTTTTGGTAGCAGATTACTGTAATTCTTGCATATAATTTGAAAGGAATCTGAAGAATTTGCTATGGCAAATCTCTTCCATCTTTTTCTTGAATAAGTGGTTTCAGTACTTGTATCTATGAAAATTGAAAAATGGAGATAGAATTGATAAACCCTGTCTTATTCTAGCAATAGGCAATATTCATCTGTGGATAAATGAGGTAATGAAAAAAATTTCCATTCATCTCTTCAGAGATGTATTTCTAGTATGGTTTATTTTTGTGCATATTATATGATTTTGTAATATGTTTCTGCCATGTTGATCAATTTTGTACTAATAGTAATTGTAATAATAATTCAATCCAGGAGAAAATTTTTGACACAGCTTTATGATTACATGAAATAAATAAAAAGAACATTTATATATATTTTTTGACCCAGCAGTATAATAGGATAATCAATAAAAGGCTTTCAAACATAAAATACACTGTGATAGTATAAACTTCTCTGAGGAAAGTGGATTGGAAAATGGAGTGTGAGGAGGAAAAAGGAACATTGTTAAATTTCCAACTGTTAATGAAGGACTTGATCATGTAATTTTAAAATGGATGATGGTGAACCTCAAATCGCTATGATATTTGGATTCCATTGGAGCCATTTAAAAGAGAAATAGTAACAGTTTTATTTTAAAATGTTAATATTTACAGTATGTTGGAAATTACATCCTCTACAAGTATTTAAACGTACAATGAGAAATTTTAGATGTCAACTTAAAACTGCAAATAGGTACATAGTTCTAAACATTTATCCTGGGGGGTTTGGTTTAAAGACCACTGCTTTAGGACGTTACCCCATTTACTTCTCAGAACCAGGCTCTGAGGCCGGTGCCTCCTTGGAGAGGGACAACAGCGGGCCTCAGGCCCAGGTCTTCAGGAGGCCCCCTGGAGCTAGGCCAGGCTGACTCCAGGGTCTGTCCGTCTCCTGTGACCTAGAACGGCCTGCCAAGATTTCCTTGGCAGTGGACTTGTCTGTGGACCGACTGGCCTCCCTTAACCTGGTCTGTTAGGCTAAGTGATGATACTAACAAAAACATGCTGCTCCCTCCTCGGGCAGGAAGCCGCAGGTGAGCCAGAACCCAGGCTGCTCAGGGGCAGTGGAAGTCCTGCTTTGTGTCCAGTGCTGGGGCTCGGGCTATAGGACAAGAGGAGACGGTAGCAAGGGCTGTGGGACCGGATGCCTACCTACCTCGTGTCCTGAGAGGCCACCTGCATCACTGTGATGGTTGCAGGTACCTGTCTGCCTCACTTTCCTCTTCTGTAGTATTATAATGAGGATGCTGAGCACATAGGTTGCCACCACTCCACCATTTCAGGTGTGTAATAGTTGGTGGCACTCAGCCTTTGAAGTGAGAGCCCCTCATAGCCTGGGGGTGTGGATTGGGCAGACCGGGCTCTCCGGGCAATAGCACACAGCAGACCTCTCCTGGATATCTGCCGTGGACCAGCTGCAGGTGCTGGGGACTCACACGGGCCAAAGCCAGGTCCTGTCAGCTCTCCGTGATGTCTGCAGCCAGCAGCCAGTGGCCAGGCTGGGCAAGGACACCAGACAGGCACAGAGGAGGGCCCTTATCGAGCCTCATAAGTTAGGAAGGCTTCCTGGAGGAGGAGCCTGGCTAGTGGCGATGAGCCTTGTCCACCCAACAGACCCTGTTTGAGAGGGAAGTCCAAGCCTGTGGCCCACCCACTCCCCAGGCCCTTCTAAAATACCAAGATGCTAACGTGACCAAATGCTGGGCACAATACCATGGTCACTGCCTCTTCATCCCGTGAGCTCTTGGAGGAGAAAACCTCCTTGGCTGGTTGGGTCATCTGTGGTCTGGGGAGTGGGTCTGGGGCTCTCCTGAGGGCCAGGCAGAAGGCCTGCACCAGCCCTGCTGGGTGTTGTCACCTGTGGGGCATTTTCTACTCTGATCTGCAGGAAGAACTCAAGAGGAAAGGTCTCCCCGTCCGTGGAACCCACTGCCCCTCTGTAGAGCAGCCCTGAATTTGGTGGAGGAAGACCCCAAAAGAATGGTGCACCCATCAGCTGGCCTGCCTCCAGCCTCGGCATCCTTAGGAAAGTGTGTTTGCACCCTGCCCCTTGCCCCAGCATGTTCCTAGGGCTGCCTTTCCACAGTTATTTTAGAAGATCGGGGAGAAGGCAATGACTGTTAGCATGTGCAGGCTTGGGGTTTTATTTTAAAATGCAAATGAGCAAGCTGAAGTGTGGGAAGTACAGTAGCCGATTATAGATTCACTGTCGTCCTTCCAAATTCCTTGAGAATCAGACATTACGAAACCCAGTCTCTGGAGCAGCCACTGTTTCTCAAGCAGGCAAGGAAGTAAATAAGTTCTCCCAGCTTGCAAAAGAGTGAACTGCGGACACAGGCCTTTCTGTTGGTGGTTTCTCCAGAGCTGTTGCTTGTTTGAGTTGCTGGGGTTCTTTGTATATGTTATTTTTCTACCTTTCTGTGCCAACCTTTCAGGGAAGGAGGTTGGGTGGCAGATGATCAAGCCACCAAGGCAAGACCGAGAAAGAGATACTAAGACCCCGAGAGAAGGCCCGTGTGCCCAGGGCTGAGGCAGATGTGAGTGGTGGGCTTGCCAAGGTCAGGGAGCCATGGGGATGCCCAGCTGGAGCTCCTGGGCAAGCCCTGGGCAGGGCAGGCTAGTCTGTGCTAGGGCAGGGGTCTGCAGGGACATGGGGGCCTTTGCGGGAAGGCCATACTTCCTGACATGGAATAAACTGGGCAGAGGGGCCAGTGGGAAGGTGAGGTATTACAGTGGCCTCGCAGGCAGGGCGCACGGCCAGTACACAGCGCAGGAAAGCTAGGGAAGGGGGACCATTGGCTGCCAGTGGTTTGGAAGGGCTGGGGCCTGAGGCTTGAAGGGGTTGGGGAGAGGCCAGGCTGGAGAGGGTGGGGGCTAGGTGAGCTGTTCATGGGATCTGAGTTGGAGGGGCATTGAAAGGCTTCTGCAGGGGAGCGGTGCGTGCTCCAGTTGGAGGTGATGGGGGAAGAGGCCACTGGGAGGGTACGTGGAGGGTGGTTAGATAAGGCTGGACTAGAAGGCAGACGTGGGGGTGAGAGAGGGTGAGGGGTCAGTCCCCTCCCTTGTTTCTGGCTGGGGCACCCGGGCATGGGGGTTGCGGGAGGAGGACCAGCCAGGGGAGGGAAAGATAGCGCCCATGGCAGCGCGTTCAGATGGGTGTGTCAAACGCAAGCAGCAGAGACGTGTGTTTCTTAATTTAGAGCCCGAGGG
This sequence comes from Lemur catta, assembly GCF_020740605.2. Taxonomy (NCBI): domain Eukaryota; kingdom Metazoa; phylum Chordata; class Mammalia; order Primates; family Lemuridae; genus Lemur; species Lemur catta. The sequence goes on from NC_059128.1 coordinate 10,858,052, forward strand.
AGAGTCATGTGATTGCATAGTACACTTCTATTGAAGGATTATGAATGCCCAATTCTCCTTTTCAGCATTAAAAAATGCATTTGTTATTTAGGTTATATTTTCATGTAGCACCAAAATTGTTTTAAAAGGTGTCAAATGTGTCAAAGGTGCCACCGCTGGGATCCCTCTGCCACTCACATGCTCTCCCCAGTAGGCTGGTGCTGGTGCCCTTAATGGATTTTATTTCCAGGTCACTGGGGCACAGGTAGTGTTGAACACCTGTGAACATTCTTCCTTCCCTCTGTTTCCTTTGTGTAAGGGCCTTTGGGAATATGGATTGCCATGGCCTTTACTGGGGGCCTGTCATCCTTGGAGCTGGGAGAGCCCAAGACAAACATCCTGTCTGTTCCCATCATGGGCAGTGGCCCTTTGAAGGCCACTTGAGCCTGACTCTGTCCTCCCAGCAGACCCCAGAACCTCCAGGGTGGGCTGCCCACAGGGTTGGGGAGTTGGCTGTGCGCACAGTGTTCCCACTGGTCCTCTGAGGCCAGTTGGGGACATAGATTGTCCTCAGCTATGCCTGACTGCCCTGTGGGTCCAGACCTGTTTTCTGGCTGTGTGATGTCATTTCCTCATTTCTAAAGTGGGGACGACAGTGCACAGGACTCAAGACACCTAACAGGTATTGAAGGAGCGTGAGTTGGTTTTTCCTCATCTTTTCTCACGAACATGGTGGCATGAGAGGAGAAAATACAGAGGAAACTGGGATGCTGAGAGATGCACTGTCTCAGTGTAAAGAGTGTGGTCTTTTTTCGTGACTGCCCCCCCCCCACTTTTGGGTTTCTGGTTATTGTGGATTTTAGCTTGCTAATTCCTTTCTTAAAAGATAGATTTGATGTTTTTTTAAAATTTGAAATGCAGATATTTTTTCTTTTTTTCCTAAACATTGAAAAATATTTTCACTCTCTTTTACTTAGGATATAGTTAACAAATAGAGTTAGACAAATTTACGTGAAAGCATGATCACCACAATATTTTTTGTATAATAATGACATGGGATGAGGACGAAGAGTTATATAAATCAGACTCTGCTCATATCAACTTTTTAATGTAGCCGTTGAAAAAGGATCACATTTTGGAATACTGTGGGAAAATGCTTGTGAGTTGCTGTTGAGTGCTGTCGACATACACCGAGTGGTTTCAGTTCCATCGGTTTTATTTTTATTCTTGAGCTTTTCAGACTTGCTGTTAGAAATAGAAACCGGCGCCGTGTTGCAGTCCTGCGTGGCTTCCGAGGGCTGCGGCTCTCAGTTCTGGCCTTTGACTCGCTGAGTGAACTTGAGCAAGTCCCTTAAAAAAAAAAGATCCCACATCCCATGTCAGGACACTGCCAGGGGAGCTGGGGTCCCCATGCTCTGGGGTGTCGGGGCTTGTTCTTGCAGGCCTCGCAGGCTTCCGGAACCCCAGGGCGATCCACACCACGCTGAGTTGGGCCTGGATCTCCCTGATACCCTCCACCCTCAGCTGGCCGTCGAAGTTTGGTGGCCTCCTCAGAGTGTGCCAAGTAAGCACTTTATGTAAAAGCAAAGGGAAGAGATGCATTGAGGAGCATGGGTCAATAGGAAGGGATGGAACGGGGAGTGGAAAGAGCCAGAAGCAAGGGTCTGGTTTTATAATAAGTAGCCGCCCGTCCTGGGGTTCTGGGATGAAGTTGTGCATAGCACTGCCACTCAAACTGTGATCCCCAGGTGATCCAGGTGCCACTCAGAGTGGGATCCCCAGGTGATCCAGGTGCCACTCAGAGTGGGATCCCCAGGTGATCCAGGTGCCACTGAAACTGTGATCCCTAGGTGATCCAGGTGCCACTGAAACTGTGATTCCCAGATGATCCAGGTGCCACTCAAACTGTGATTCCTCAGGTGATCCAGGTGCCGCTCAGAGTGGGATCCCCAGGTGATCCAGGTGCCACTCAAACTGTGATCACCAGGTGATCCAGGTGCCGCTCAGATTGTGATCCCCAGGGGATCCGGGTGCCACTCAGAGTGGGATCCCCAGGTGATCCAGGTGCCGCTCAGAGTGATCCCCAGGTGATCCAGGTGCCGCTCAGAGTGGGATCCCCAGGGGATCCAGGTGCCGCTCAGAGTGGGATAACCAGGTGATCCAGGTGCTGCTCAGAGTGATCCCCAGGGGATCCAGGTGCCGCTCAAACTGTGATCCCCAGGTGATCCAGGTGCTGCTCAGAGTGGGATCCCCAGGTGATCCCGGTGCTGCTCAGAGTGTGATCCCCAGGTGATCCGGGTGCTGCTCAGAGTGATCCCCAGGTGATCCAGGTGCCACTCAAAGTGTGATCCCCAGGCGATCTCGGTGCATGTCACAGCTGGAGAAACTGGTGCAGACGCTGGACCCCTCAAAGGTTGGTGACCATTTGGGCAGGGCTGAGACCCTGAGGAGAGAGTGTGTGGACACGAAGTCCGTGGACTATGCTCCGTGTCCAGCAGTGCACACCACATCACAGTCAGAAGCAGAAATGGGAACGTGCTTTGCCTTCAGCTCAGTTCCAAAGGCCGTGAAGAGCCCTTGGAAGTCTGTGGGCCGGGTGAGGAGCTGGCATCTCCCTCTCCGGCTGCTCCCCACTTGTATTCTGTTTGTGCTTTTAGACCTGCCAAATGTCACCTTGCCTGTGACACCTCCCCTGCTATCCCAGCAGACACTCCCCCATCCCCCAAGCTGGAGCTGCCTGTCTGTGTCCTCCGGAGGCCAGAACTCTCTAGTCCCGGAGGATGTGTGGCCTGGCCCTGGTGTGCTCTGCTTGCTGGGTGAGTGAATTAAGGACTGAGCTGTTGCTCCACGCAGGCTGTGGCAGGCCCTGAGGATCTGTTTGCTAAAAATAACTCTGGATTATTCTTTTGCTCATTAAATAATACGTGCTTGTTGTTGAAATCTCGGAAATCAAGACAGGCCTAAAAATGAAGACCTGAAAATAATCATGAATGCAGCTTTAGTGTCTTTTCCTCTAGTCTTGCTTATATCGTTACATAAAATACACTCTTTGTTAAGTACAGTATGCATCCACGATGGGCTTTTCTGTGTCCATAGTTTTGCCACCTGCGTTTGGGGGATGGATGAGCACTTGCTTGTGCCATTTAAACTTCTTGGAAATTACTGTTAGAGCAGCTGCATCAGTTTTCCATCATCTCTGTGTCACGGAGAATGGTCTACAACCATTTCTCTGCTCCAGAGCTTCAAGTCCTAGGTTACTTCTGGTTTGATGTCTTTGGACCTAAATCACATCTCTGGTTATCGCTTTGGGTTGATGCCTAGAAATGACTTTACTGGGTTTAAGGCTTAAGGTGTGACGGTGCCAAATGGCTTGTAGACCGTTTGCATCTCTTTGCACTCCCACTGGCAGTGCACACGAGAGTATCTCAGGCCCGTGATTTGTTGTTCACTTTGGTGTCCCCATGCCTGGTTCTGTGCAAGAAGTGGGAGGTCGGGGAGCCAGGGATGTACAAGGTTGCATTGGACCACACCCTACACTTGCATGAGGATGACAGTGTGGCCACCACTCCACCATGCTGCCTCGGGGTAATACTGGCTGACCTTGATAGAGCACACTCCTTGTGCCAGCCGCAGTCCTATTTACATACATTAATTCATATATTCCTTGTAATAGTCTTGTTAGGTATAGCCTGTTGTCATCCCGTGTTGTGAACAAGGACACTAAAATAAAGGTTAAATAACTTGCCCAAAGTTGCACACAGGCAGTTGGGCTCTAGAGGGCTTATTTATTATTATTTTAAAAAGCTCCTATGATGGAAAACCCACATGACATACCAAAGTCAAGAGCTTATTCTGAGTCCCAGCATGCCCGTCCCTCAGCTTGCTGCACACGGGCACATGTGTTGGTGTTGCTTCATACCTCATTCCCCACCGGGTTCTTTTGAGGTCGATCTCCCCATTCTGTGGATTCATCTGTGACTGTCTCTGTGTCTCTGAGAGAGAAGTGCTAACCCTTGTTCTCAACTCCTGGGTGGGGGAGGTGCTGCCAGCTGATGGGCCTGGCCTCCTGAGTCTGATTTCCTGTTAATTGGGTCCCAAAGAATTGTTCATATTGATACCTCCTTGGGGTGCTCATTATAATGAGGGGAGGTGATTAAAGCAAACGTGAATACAGCCTTGACTGTGTTTGGGATGGTCTCTGAGCACTTATGTATGTTAACTGATCCTCAAAACAATCCAGAGGTGCTGCTGTTAGCTCCATTTAATAGATCATACTTTTATCATTGTCCCTATTTTACAGGTGAGGAGGAAACTGAGGCAGCCCGTGGCCCAGTCCCCCATCAAGCAGATGGTGGAGCTGGCACTGAGCCCAGTACGCTGGCTCCGAGGTCATCTCTTAACCTCTACGCTCCACTGCTGGTGTTGTGTGATTTCCGAACCCGCGCTTCCTTGCAGCTCTTCTGCCTGGGTCTCTCACCTCAACTGGCCCTTCTGGCTACAAACATGCTCGTTCTTAAACAAGCTCCACCTTACTACTGCTTGGCCGCCACACCCAGATGGGTGCAGGGTGAAGACGCATTCCTTGGAGGGGCCCACGAAGCCCTTAGCACTTGGTTCCTGCTCCAGGGAACCCAGCCTGGGACCTGCCTGCTCGTTACCCTTAAAGCACCCCTGCAGAGCCCGAGTGTAAAGTCCCCATGGCTAGGCCTGTTCCTGCAGCCTGCCACGTCCCTCCTGTTCCATCTGGTAGATCTGATCACAGTCACAAGCTCCTCAAAGCCTTCCTGGACACTCTTCCCCCAGCTCAGCCCCGTTGCTGTCTGGCTCCGTCCCACGTCCTCTGTACCCAACGTCATAGGCACAGAACGACTCATGTCATGGTGTCACTGCCTGCTTGGGGGGCTTTTCCTGCCCTTCTCCGTGAGTCCCTTAGGGCCACGGACCACACCTTGTTCTCCTGGGGGCTGTGGCAGCCTAGAATACGTTCTGGCATATAGATACATCTCACCAAGAAATCTTTGGAAATCAGTGGAAAACAGATATTATAGAAATAGGTGAATTGGAAAAGTGCCCGTCATTTCATTCCCTAGAAGTAGCCACTGTTAGCCCCTTGACTTTTTTTCTGTGCCTATGCTAATATGTTCTTTTTTTTCTTCTCTCTCTCAGTTCTGTAACACCTATTAAAAAACCTTTCAGTATTTTTGAAATTGGGATGGGAATATTTAATGCAATGTTATGGCTAATGGTGCCTTTGAATGGAAGAAATAGAGTAGTTGCATGTCTATGAATTGCAGAAGGTTTTTCATCTGCACTTGAGAGTGAGTGTGTAAAGGTGGGCCTGGGGACAGATTGTTCACAGCGACAGGTTGATATGTCATCTAGTACTGCGGTCCCCACCCCCTGGGCTGTGGACTGGTACTGGTCTGTGGCCTGCTGGGAACTGGGCTGCAAAGCAGAAGGTGAGCAGTGGGTGAGCGAAGCTTCGTCTGTATTTACAGCTGCTCCCCGTTGCTCACTGCCTGAGCTCCACCTCCTGTCAGATCACCGGCAGCATTAGATTCTCATGGGAGCACAAACCCTACTGTAAACTGCGCATGCGAGGGATCTAGGTTGTGGCTCCTTTTAAGAATCTAATGCCTGATGATCTGAGGTGGGGGTGAGGCAGTGATGCTAGCGCTGGGGAGCAGCTGCAAATACAGATTATCATTAGCAGAGAGGTCTGACTGCACAGTAAATGTAATGCGCTTGAATGATGATCATTTTGAAAGGTCAGATAGTATTCATATACTAGAAGTCATTTTCCTTATTCTTAGGAAGTGCTAACTTGTTAGGTAATTTGCCTTTTAACTATTTTCAGAGAGGGACAAATGAGTTGAGTTCCTTAATTTTGTAGTCTAGGGGTGTTCCTGGATTTTTGGTGATACGTGTGCTTTACACTCTACTTCTTTTCCTGAAGAAAATGCTGCTGAAATAGAAGAAGTAAATCAAGGCCCAGGAACAGAGGAGTATATGATATTAACAGGTAGCCCTGCCGCTGTGGGAGCACCTCAGGGTCGTATGAGCTTCCTGGCAGCCAGTGTATGTGGGGAAAGGAGATCAGTTATCACGGGAAGAGGCACCCTCTTAAGTCCTCAGGAGGGAGAATGGAAACCGTGGAGAGGATTGAATATTTCTTTCTGAAATGTTAGAGAACCTCGTCAGTGTCACAAATGGGAAGACTTTGTCTTGACTTGGATGAGAAGGGAGAATTATAATAGAAGCAGAAGTATGGTGGCCTGGACACATCTTCCATGAGTCTCTGACACAGGGGTGTTATACTTGGGGGGGGTGGGGAGGCCCTCGTGGGCCCCAGCCCCCTCTTCCTCCTCTGCCTGGCCGGGTCCCTTCTCCAGGATCCAGTCCACCTGCAGCTTCACCGTGGAGCCGGCCCTCACTTCTCCTGGAGTATTGGCTAGGATTTGTACTCAGCTGCCAGTAGCTGACTGGAAGTAACAGTGGTATAAATAGAATATTATGCTTATTTCTCTCTTGTGTCAAAGAAGCTGGATGCAGGCAACCCAGGGCTGATGTGGGAGCTCTAGAAAGCTGTATGGACCCCTTTTCTCTGTTGTGCCACGGCGCCCTCCATGCTGGCCTCAAGGCTAAAGATGAGCTCCTTGCTGCTGATGACTGCTGGGGCTTCAGGCAGCAGGAAGGCGGCAAGGGGGTGTGGCACCCGCAGCTCCCATCTGAGTCTGTTCTCCCCGGATGGCCTCCCTAGAAGGTCCACGTTGCACTACCGCCCTCATTGCCTTGGTCAGAATCGAGCCACACCTGGTAGCCAATAGGTGTGTAGTCTTTTGACTGGGCACCTTGCCACCTAGAGTGGACTCAGGATTCTGTTACTAAAGACAAGGAGAGAACAAGGAGTAGGTGTTAGGCTGCAGCTAGCTAGCTGTGTCCAGCACATGTGGGCTCTGGCCTAAGAGCTGGCCAAGCTACTTGCCCCCTCTGAGCCTTGGTTTCCTCATCTGTAAAATGGAAAGAATAATGGAACCAATCTCATAGAGCTTTGAGGATTCAGAGAATGCCAATAAGGAACAGCACAAAGCCTGTGCATTATTATTTACTGGTGCCACCACCATTGTTGTTGTCATCGTCATCATCATCATCATCATCAATGGCCTGTGGGAAATATGAGTCTAAATGAATGTCATGTAGTTAAACGATTGGATAGGTAGAAGAGCCAAAATAAAGGATCTCACAAGTAAAGAAGCCAGAAATGTCTGTAACATAAGTTTTGTCTATCTGGTTTGGTTACAGCAGGGCTGACCGGGGACGCTTGGGTTTAGAGCAGATATTGCCCTGGCTGGGGTGCATTTGGGGGCATGGGCTGATTTGCTTTCTCCCTCTTTCGGGATCTTCTGGCGTCCAGCCTTGATGGGGTGAAGGGGTCACCTCTGAGGGGTGCTCACTCCTGACCTGCCACATGAGACGCCACCCCAGACCTGCCGTGCCAGCTCCTCGTTGGCTGGGGGAGGTCCCAGGGAGTCCCCTGCACAGCAGTTTCACAGCTTTTCCAAACATTTATGAATCCAGAGCTGTAACTTGGCTGTCTTTCCCTCTCCCCTTGATCCAACCCCGGCTTGAGAACTCCCCTGGGAAACACGGTGGCTCCCGACTTTCTCCCAAGTCTCCGACGTTCTGCACAAGTGGTGGGCAGAGATGGCCTCTTCCGGGACCTGGTGCTCTGGGTGCCCTGTTTCCAGGACAACTGTGAATCTGAGTCTTTCTCCTCTGAACTTCGTGGAATGGCCTTAACGCACGCCCTATAAGGAAATCCCGGCCTGCTGGTGCCCGGCTCTGCAGCTGTGTCCTGGGAACTTGGCAGTGGTGTGGGGCTCAGTCAACACGTCTGCAGAAGCCACTTGGGGAGGCTCCCAGTGTTCTGATGGGAATGGGGTACAGGGGTGGGGAGGGCTTTGATCAGGTGTCTTGGGGGAACATTTAGAGCTCCTAGATTCTCTGCAAGAAGGCCACCAGCCCTGGTGTCTGGGCAGTAAGCACTGAGTAGGATTGCTGCAGAGTTCTGGAATGCGTATGTTAAAATTCTGGAATGCGGCCCGGCACGGAGGCTCACGCCTGTAATCCTAGCACTCTGGGAGGCCGAGGCGGGTGGATAGCTTGAGGTCAGGAGTTCGAGACCAGCCTGAGCAAGAGCTAGACCCCTTCTCTACTAAAAAAAATAGAAAGAAATGATTTGGACAACCAAAAATATATATAGAAAAAAAATTAGCCGGGCATGGTGGCGCATGCCTGTAGTCCCAGCTACTCGGGAGGCTGAGGCAGTAGGATTGTTTAAGCCCAGGAATTTGAGGTTGCTGTGAGCTAGGCTGACGCCACGGTACTCTAACCAGGGCAAAAGAGCAAGACTCTGTCTAAAAAAAAAAAAAAATTCTGGAATGCATTTGGTGTCTTTGGGTTGGGCTTCTGTGAATCAGCCCCTATAGCAACAGTGATAACTCCTGTTTGTGTCTTGCCTCCTGAGTGCCAGCATCAGCATCCCCACTTGCCAGGAGAGAGGACTGAGGCTCACACAGGTAGAGATTAGGTTCCAGGTGTGTGATGGCAAAGCCCATGCCTTTTCTGCTCCGGAGGCTGCCTGGTTGGTGAGAGTTCAGTGAGCTGGCCCTAGTTCCAGCTCTGTCCCTTTGTAGAGCTGTGTAACCCCGGGCAAGTGGCACAATCTCTCTGAGGCCCATGTATTGGATGGTGACAAGAGATGAGGTGAGGGCAGGTGAGAGGGCCTTTTGCAAAACTGTCAGGCCCTCCTAGGGGAGATGGCAGTGTAGGGTGGTATGCAGGGTTGTGGGGTGGTAAGGACCTTCAGCTGCTCACTGGATTTCTTGCTCCTGAGATGACTCGAGGGGTCTTGTGAAGCTCTACCTCCTGCCTCATTGGGCAGAACTTTGACCTCGACGCAGTCTCTCCCATCTCAGGTGGGTGGGACCGGGGGTCCCTGGGCAGGAGGGGTGTGGGTTTCCTGGCATGGAGGCAGCCCTTGGCTCACTCCCTGCTCTCTGCCTGGGCAGTATTTTTGCCACAGGCCCTGCCAAGTGGAAATAAGTTATTTACAATGTTTTGACAGGGTCGTCAGAAGCCTGGTTGGGCAAGGATGCCTTTGGGACTGAGCTAATGGCCTAGGAGTGTGGACTCGGGGAGGGGCCTGGTGTGGGGGAGAGAGGCGGTGGGGTGGGGCCCACATTTATTGAACTTGATAAGCGTGAGGCCTAGCTCTCCCCCAAGCCCTGTGCTGCGGGGCCTGGCGAGAAGCGGGATGTGATTCAATTGTCTGCTGACCAAATACTCCGGGCTGATGGCTTAGGGCCCTCAGTTATTTTGCCGTCTGAGGCCTCAGTGCTTTCCCTTGTCCAATGGGTACAGGGACCCCTGCCCATCCAGCTTACCCTGGGAAGAAGATGAAACATGTTGGTGTGCAATAGGCCAGGCCTTGGCCTCCTTAACTGTGAACCAGGGAGACCCTCCAGCTGGGCCGTTATTGACCCGTTTCACTGCTTCCAATGGCATAGAACAGGCCTCTGCCCTGCACGATTTTCTGATCCTCCCGAAGGGGGTTTGAAAGTATCTTTCAGGAAGGTCCAGAGAGCTTCCTGTGTAGCTCGTGAGAGCAAAATGTGTCTGCCTCTGAGCCCAAGGATAACCAGCAGTCACACCTCACACACGTGCTTTGAGCATTGCTTTTTTTTTTTAATTTTTTTTATTTTTAGAGATAGGGTCTTGTCACATTGCTCAGGCTGGTCTTGAACTGGGCTCAACTGATCCTCCCGCTTCAGCCTACTGAGTAGCTGGGACTGCAGGCGTGAGCCACTACTCCTGGCCTTGATGCATTTTTTTTTTTTTGAAGACAAAGTCTCACTCTGTACCTGGGCTAGAGTGCCGTGGTGTCAGCCTAGCTCACAGCAACCTCAAACTCCTGGGCTCAAGCGATCCTACTGCCTCAGCCTCCCGAGTAGCTGGGACTACAGGCATGCACCACTGTGCTTGGCTAATTTTTTTTTTTTAATATATATTTTTAGTTGTCCAGCTAATTTCTTTCTATTTTTTTAGTAGAGATAGGGTCTCGCTCTTGCTTTTTTAAGCAAAGTTGCGATCCTGTTGTAACCTGACCCCGCAGGCACACTGAGCACACCGGGTCCTCCCCCTTTCCTTATGTGTTCTGCTCAGCCTGGTTTTCTCAACGGCTGCGTCATATTCCCCGATTGTAACTGAAGTTACTTGCTTCCCTGGGTGGGTACTGGCCGTGGCTCTGGTTTGTCACCGTCATAAGTAGTATTGTGATAAACATCCAGTTCTGAGGTTGTGGGGCCAAGTCTGTGATTATTTCGTTGGGCTGTGTAAATAACAAATCATATTTATTATTTTTGCAGTTTGTAAAAGTAATATATACTTCTTGGGGGAAACAAAAACCCAACCATTTTGGAGAATTATAGGAAGGGCACGTTGCGTTGGAGTGTGTCCTTCCTAACTGAATGGCCTGTTCCCGCGTGTGCCCCAGGTACTTACGCGGCACCTGTTCCTCTCTCACATGCTCTCCCCCCCCCTCCTTCCTTTCTGTCTCACACTCAGCCACCCTGTCTGCCCATTGGGGCTGGGGCAGCTCTGCCCATGGGCATTTTGCAGGGAATGTGGACTTGTGAGAGGGAGTTATAGCATCTACCCTTGAGGTGGAGAAGGATAATGAGGTAGAGTATTAAAGCGCTTACCATATAGCCTGCTCAAAGTCCTTGTCCTGTGATCTATAGTTAGGGGGAGGGACGGGGTGGGGGGTGCTGTTTAGGATTCATCCCTACCCTTTGGCTGCCAGTTGTACTCAGGGAACTGCAGCTCAGAAAGTTAATTTCTAATTTTAATTTTTTAATTAATTAATTTATTTTTGTATTTATTTTTTTGAGGCAATCTCACTCTGTTGTCCGGGCTAGAGTGCCGTGGCGTCAGCCTAGCTCACAGCAACCTCAGACTCCTGGGCTCAAGCGATCCTACTGCCTCAGCCCCCTGAGAAGCTGAGACTACAGGCATGTGCCACCATGCCCGGCTCATTTTTTTTATTTTAGTTGCCCAGCTAATTTCTTTCTATTTTTGGTAGAGATGGGGTCTCGCTCTTGCTCAGGCTGGTCTCGAACTCCTGAGCTCAAACGATCCTCCCGCCTCGGCCTCCCAGAGTGCTAGGATTACAGGCGTGAGCCACAGCGCCCGGCCCAGAAAGTTAATTTCTGTAAAGAGTATCAAACACCAGCTTGCATGTTAGGTTCCCTTTTAGGGTGGGGCAAGAGGGTGTAGCCCTGAGTCCGTCTCCACAGTGGTTCCCTAGTGGAATGGGGCCAGCCCAGACTTCAGAGCAGAATTTTCAGTGTGGATATGGGTCATTGTCCCAGTGAATCGTGGTCACCTGACTTTGAGCCAAATTCCTGTTGTTGTGGAGCCAGTATCCCCCTCTGTCTTGGACATTTTTACCTTATCTTACTAGTTCTCACAATAGATCTGTGAGATGGGTTCTATTTATTATTGTCCCCATTTCCAGATGAGGAAACCGAGGCTCAGATCTGTCTCTTGCTTAAGTGACGTATCTGAAGTCACAGAGCTAGCAAGCACCAACCACTATGGGTCTTTGCACTCAGATCTGCTTGTCGCCTGTGACCTGGGCTCTTTCTGCTCTGACGTCTCTAACCCCCACCCTGCTCCCGTGCTAACCAGACCTCTCTGGTTTCCCATAAAAACCTGCCGTGCCCCTCTTGAACTTCCCAATTCCCATCACCTTGAGTGGGCCACCTCTGTTCCTGAGCTCGGTCCACTGTCCCCTGCTGTTGCTCACCTGATCCCGACTGTGTCCCCTCAGCCTGGCCTCTCTCTTGGTGGGTGGGTCCACCCCTGCCTGCCCTGCACAGTGGTTCTGCACTGGTCTCCCCAGCTCAAGTTTGTTCCCTTCTGATTCTGTGTGTTTGGTGACCCAGACCTTGTCCCTCTTCATATCAGCCAGGGACCTGGCTTACCCTGGATGATTCTGATGAAGAGACTTTAGCTTAGGGGCTGTTTGTCGAGGTGCTGGCAGGATTCAGGGAGCAGAGGGGCTGGTGAGGCACCCAGAGCCTAGCAGCAGTGAGGGCTGTAACTGCTCCTTAGGTGGGCGGGTAAGGGGAAAAGTGGGGAGCTCCGTGACGGTGGCCGTAGTGAGCTGCAGCCACTGCTCAAGGCATGTCACTAAAGCAGGGAGGGTGAGGGGAGTGAGTACTCCAGCTCCTCTCTCCTTTTGCTTTCTAGTCTTCTGCCACTGCCCTTGTTGGCCAGATGCAGCTGGAAGCCCTGGACATTGAGCGATGTGTTCCATAGAGGTCAGCGTCTTGGGTCCGGGGCAGGACAGAGAGGAGATGGGGGGTCAGCAGGGAGTGACCAGCACCCCCTCCACCCTGCCTGCTGACCCTGTGGACCTCAGGGCAGAGCAGCAGTGAGGCCTATGGCCTCCATTGGGAGGGGACCCAGGGTCCTCTGGCCCTACCCAGACTCCAGTGTGGCCACTCTAGCTCTGACCTTTCTGTCTGGTCCTCCCAGATGCTTCCGTGGCTGCCATCCCATGGACCTGTTTCTATCACTGGGTGGTTTGTGATTGTTCCTTTCAGGGAACCGATGGACTCCCCAGGCTGGGGCCCTGCAGGGGCTGGTCACTTTGTTTCGTCCTTGCTGGACATTCACCCAGGCCCAGCAGCAGGCCCTTTTGTCCTCTGGGGCCTCTGAGATGACCAAGTCTCCAGCCTCTTCTGCACTGGTAGCTAGGGGAGACAAACAACCACAGGGCCACCTCAGAAGAGCCGGGGAGGGTCCTGCCAGCGTGACATGTCCGGGCTGAGTTTCCCCCACTTGTCTGTAAGTAGCCCTGTGAGAGACGATTAGCATATGGTGCTGATGGAATTATGCGTCATGGTCCTTTTTCTCCCCATCAGGGCACCTGGTGGGCGAGTCCTGAGTTGTGTGGCACCCGTGGGAGAGAGCATTAAGCCAAGGCAGCCTGTGCTGCAGCCCGCAGGCCTGGGCCCCCCGCCGGCTGTGCCGCTCAGCCCTGTAGCCATGCACAGCCCTGGCCGGGCTCTGGTTCCTTCTGAAAGATGGCTGATGGGATCTCTCGGGTCCTTTTTCACCCTCACCTTCCTGAATCCCTGACTCTTCAGAAAGCAGGGCTAGGAGATCTCCCGCGTGTCCTCTCCAAGTCTGTCTCCTTTCTTAGCCTTTTGTCTTGAAGAAAGCCTGGTGACGTTGTGTGTTTGTGCCGCAGAATTGAGGGACTGGAGTCCTCCTGCCCCCTCAGTGAGTGTGGGGGGGGGTATTTGTCAAGTCTGTTTGAAGCAAGCCCTTTTGATGCTCTTTCAGTAGGACAGACTTCCAGAAAATTCAGCCTGCTCCCCACATCAGACCTCTCTCAGGTGCAGCATTTGTGTGTGTGGCCAGTGTACACGTGGCTGCCTGCGTGCACACGGTGGATTTAGAGTCACGGTGACCTGGGCTTGCGTGCTGCCTCTTACCTTGCCCAGTGTGTGGCCCGGGCAAGTCACTGTGCTTTGGGCCAGTCCTCCGAGGATCATCACAACAGGGCTGCTCACACTTGCCCCACTGTCCCCAGGGTGGCGTTTGGGGGGCCCGGTTCGCAGGTGCAGGTGCTTCATGGGGTGCGAAATCCCCTCCGATGTGAGTGGACACTCGGTGAGCTCTTCCCAGCAGCACCCGCCTGGGAGGCTCGGGAAGCATTCCTGGCAAGGCCCGTTTTTAGCCTCGAAGCATCATGCTTGAAAAATGCTCGCATGCGGTTTATTTAACTTTAAGTGGGGCAGATTCTGAAATGGGTTGTTTATTGTCCAAGTTGAATTTTTAATTTCTCATAAATTCCCCGCAAATTGCTGTAGTACATTTATATTTATTGAATCTGTCAGGGTTGTTTATGGCACTGAGGCCTGGGCTCCCCGTGTTTGTGGGCTGTTGCCTCGGCAACGCTGGGGTCTGAGGCTCTGGAGGAGAGGCCCTACTCTGAGGCATTGTGGAAGGTTCTGGAATGGCTGACAGTCTGAAGAGCTGTGGCTGCCACTCCGAGAGCTGCCTTGGGTGGGCTGAGCTCTTTAAGACTCTAGTTCCTGTTTCAACTTCACCTCACCCCACTGGTCCCTCTTCACTCCTGGGGTGCACTGCTGCCGCCTCCTAATCCTGCTCCCCAAGCCCTTACCACTCCCAGTGTGCTCTGGGCTCCTGTGCGAAATACAGACCCTTGGGCCCCCAGACCTGCTGAGTCGCCTGCAGTTCAACAAGGTCACGGGTCTTTCTCGGCACGAGTAGGCCACAGAAGCCTGCACTCACCCTGCTGCTATCGGGGGACCAACTGCCTTGGCCTGGCAGTTCTTTGTCCCCACCACCATCCTGCCCTGTGATCTTTCTGATTCCTGCTCTTCCATTCCCTCCTCTCTACCAGGGGTGGGCTTTGTCCCTCAACCCTACACACCCAGCCCACCCCCTGTTTTGCACATTCTAGTCTCTACTGGCACTGCCCACCCCAGCCTTCTCTACCTGGCGGGAACTCTTGGCCTCTTGGAAGAGGCAACTCTTGAGACACCTCCTCTGTGAAGCCCTCTCTGCTTTCTCTGGACCAGGTTAGGTTCAGCTTTGCTGGAGCTCCCTGTGGCTGAACATCTTGCTTGCTCCAGCCTGTTCAGGCTGCCCGACTCCCCCCTGGCGGTGAGCTTACCAGGTGTTCAGCGTCTAGCTGCTGCTCAGGAATGTCTGTGGAGTCTTCGGCACTCCACTAGGCCGGCCTTCACAAGGCCAAGGCTTGAGGCTGGACTTTTCCCAAGAGCCTGTATGTTTGTCCTGGGCAATGCCAGGAACTGCTGGGGGTGCTCAGTCTCCACCTAAGGCCTGGCTAGTAGCTGGGGCGGATGAGGATGGAGGCCTCGGGCTTTGGGAAGGCACTGTGGGAGGGAGGCTTTGGAGGGGCTGCTGAGAGGAGTCCCCAGATTGTGCACCGGTGAGCGCAGAAATTCAGGGCGCCTGCCCATGTCTGTTGCATATCTGCTCCGGCTCAGGCAGTGTCGAGGCTCTGGGGATATGCGGTGAAAGCAACAAAAATCCCTGCCCTTGTCGAGCGTCTGTGTCTAAAAGATCGAGAGACTGAAAACAGATAAATAAGTGTGTGTGGTGAGTGAGAGTGTGGGGAGCAAAGTGAAGCAGGGTGAGGGGCTGAGGGCTGCGTGGGGTTTGGGCACAGGGGTTGGTTAAAGCTGAGCACGTGCCTGCCCTTTGACCCTGCAATTCCACCCTGGCATATACCCAGGAGAGAGGAGTGCTGTGTCCACCAGAAGACATGCGTAGGATGTTCCCAGCTGCAGTGTCCCTGATAGCCTTAAAGTGGAAACCACCAAATGCCATCAGCCATAGAATGGCACACAGACTGTGTCATGTTCTCATCTTAGAATCACATCGTATACAGCAAGGAAACAACAGATGCCACACGCTAGCACGGGGAGTCCCATGGACGTGGTATTCAGCCAAAGAAGCCAGACACAGAAGCGTATTTCATGTACAATTCCATTTACGTGACATTCTTGACCAGGCAAAACTACTCTATGGCCGTAGGAGACAGACTAGCAGTCACCTTTGGGGACAGAGTACCAGCTTGCTGGGGTCCTGCAGTATTCTCAGTCTTCATCTGGGGTATCAATTTGTGAATATTCATCATTTTTGGTATATGCTTGCTTTCTTATGTTATATTTCAATAAGAGGCTTATGCAAAATAATAAAAGGAGAAAAAAAACATGGGAGGCAGAAGATGTGCTGTTTTCTGTATTATAGACCCTTGGGTTCCCTCTAGAGCTGCAGTCCCCAACCCCTGGGCTGAAGGCCCAGTACTGGTCCATGGCCTGTTAGGAAATGGGCTGTATATCACTGCCTGAGCCCCACACCACCCCCAACCCACAACACCGCCCCTCCACTCTTAGTCCGTGAAAAATTATCTTCCATGAAACCAGTCTCTGGTGCCAAAAAGGTTGGGCACCGCTGCTCCAGAACATTGGTCTCAAGCAGCTGTGCCCGTCGGGACATGGTGTCCCTCTCCTGAGCCCCCACCCCAGCGGAGCTCCCCTTGCCAGGCGTGGCCACCTGGTGGGAAGCCAACAGCCCCAGGGGTGTCCTTCCTGCCCTCTCTGAATTGGAGACTCTCTGTAATCAAGGGGATACAAGTTCTTCCCCCCCTGCCCTGGATGGGTGTCTGGCTTGGAGTAGGCACTTAGTGAGCATTTATGAAATGAAGGGGATTTTTTTTTTCCCAGTGGTTCCAACTTGTCTTTGTAAATGTAGGATCTGTTTCTGGCCGTGAGATAAAGGATTCCCTCTTGTGCTTTAAGTCTGGCCTCCAAGCCAGAGAGAGGTTGTGCTGGCAGGAGACAAGAGCATCCGTTGTCTAGATGCTGTTTCCACACAGTGGCCGTGGGCTTCAGTCTCTATCAGCCAGTTTATATCAAGTTCGTTAAGTATGAAATGTCCAATTTCCTTAGGTACTAAGTTTGATAGTTGTTATCTGTGACATTTCACTTTGACACTTCTTGTTTTATTTTTATTGTGAAGGTACATCCTCATTCTTTCAAATTCATGGTTTGGCTTGTGATTATCTTTCAAATTTTTTTGGAGCAATTTTTGTGAAACCGTGGATAAGTAAAAAATTTGTGTTATTTTCGAATATGAGTTCCATCATTAAATCAATGCTGCACAGACAGCTCGAAATATCAATGAAGTGTTTGGGAAGCATGTGGCTAGTGAATGCACAGTGTGTTGATGGTTTAAGAAGTTCTGTTCTGGTGATTTTAATCTTGCAAATGAGCCACATGGGTGACCAGAGACCAAGGAGGATAATGATGAGCTGAAAGCTGTAGTGGAAGCGAATCCATCTCAACTTATGCATGAATTAGCAAGATTTGATGTTAATATTGGACCATTTGAAACAAATCAGCAAGGTAAAGAAGCTGGATAAATGGGTACTGCATGAATTAAATAAATGTCAGAAGAGAAATCATCTCAAAGCTTGCCTTTCTTTGCTGTCACGACATAAAGGTGAACCATTTCTACACCATACTGTTACCTGTCATGAAAAATGGATTCTTTTTGACAACCACAAGCGTTCAGCACGATGGTTGGATAAAGATGAAATGCTGAAACAGTCCGAAACCGAATATTTATCAAAAAAAAGCTAATGGTGTCTGTGTGGTGGTCCAGCACTGGTATTATCCACTAAGCTTCATGAAACCTGGTCGAACGGTGACAGTGGATGTCTACTGCGACCAGTTGTACGAAATAATGAGGATGCTTGTGATTAAGCAGCTGAGATTTGTCAATAGAGACAGGCTAATCCTTTTGCAAGAGAATGCTCAACCACATGTACAAACCATGCTGCTCAAACTATAGAAGCTGGACTTGGAAACACTCTGTCATCCACTGTATTCACCAGACCTTGCACCAACTGACTACTGCTTCTTCCAGGCTTTGGACCACTTCTTGCAAGGGAAAATATTCAATTCTCAACAAGCTGTGGAAAACGCCTTTCGAAATTTCATTGCCACTCATTCCCAGGCTTCCTTGCTGCTGGCATAAACAAGCTACCGATAGTTTATGGTGGTTATGGCAAAACTATATCGATAGTTCAGGTGCATACTTTGATAAATTGTACTGCTTCTTGAGATATAATAAACTAAACTTTGAATTCGAAATTGGACATTTCATATTTAATGGCCCAATAAAAGCCCACGTTTATTGCGCATCTGCCCTGTGCCGGGCACTGTGCTGTGTTTCATTCAAGCCCCACAGCACCTATTTACAGACGAGGAAACCGAGGTCAGAGCAGGTGCGTACGCATGGTGACTGGCTCCACGTTGCTTGCTAGGAACTGGGAACTCTGACTCCACGTGGGGTGAGGCCCAGCCCAGCACTGGACCCACTGAGCCTGCCAGAGAGAGGAAGTTGCCAAGGGCAGAGTTGGATGAATGAGTGGGCTACGAGGAAGTAGTTTCAAGCCCTTGCTCTTCACCCCCAACTCCACCTCCACCTTTCCCTACTTCAGTCATCAGCCTGACTTCCCTCCTTCTAGAATCTTCCCTGATGACTCCAGACCTAGGTGGTTCTACCTGCTGTCTCTGAAGCGTGGCTGTCCTGTCTACATCTGGAGCATCAGGCCTGGCTCCGCAGACCACCTGAATCACAATCACCTGGAAGATTTTTTTTTTAATAGACTGTATTTTAGAGCAGTGTTTGGTTCCTGCAAAATTGAGCAGAAGGTACAGAGAGTCGCCCTATCTCCCCTGCCCCCACACAAGCTCAGCCTCCCCGCCTTCCGTCCACATCCCCACCAGAGTGGCACATTCACTGTGGTCAGAGAGCCTAGATTGACGTGTCCTCATTACCCAGAGTCCCCAGTTTACAGGAGGGCTCACTCTTGGTGTTGTATATTCTGTGGGTTTTGACAAATGCATGATGACATGTACTCTCCATTATCATACAGAGTAGTTTCCCTGCTCTGAAAACCCTCTGCATTCCACCTGTTCTCCTTAAAGCAGCACTGGTGGGGCAGCATCAGTTAAACCCAGCTCTTTGGGTGGTTCCTGGGCGTTGGCATACTGTAACATTCCTGGGAGGAAATTAGGGGGCTCTGGCTGGTAATGCAGCTGGGTGAGGCTCACTGGGTGGAAGCTGTGGTTGTCAGACTGGTGAGTGTGCACCGGCATCCCTAGGAGCACTCCCACAGTCTCTGACCCAGCAGGTCTGGGGTGCTGCGAGTTCGCATCTCTAACAAGTTTCTGGGTGATAGTGACTCTGCTGGTTTGAGACCCTCCACCTGAGAATGACTGGTTTAAACAATGGTGGCAAAAGGTGCAGTGGGGCCAGATGTGCCTCCCTCTGACAAATCGGGGGGGTTGTACCCAGTCCCTTTCCCAGCATTACCTGTTCTCAGAGTCTGGACTGAAGCTGGGGGTAGGAGATGTAGGACCATTTCCCTACCACTAGCCCCTGGGGACCTGAGTTTGGGAGGAAGGTGGGGGGGCAAGTTTTTTTTTTTTTTTTTCTTTGAGACAGAGGCCTGCTTTGTTGCCTAGGCATAATTGTAGCTCACTGCAGCCTCCAATTCCTGGACTAAAGCGATCCTTTCACCTCAGTCTTAATTAGGACGACAGGCGTGCACCACCACACCTCATGAATTTTTTGTAGAGATGGGATCTCACTGTGTTGCCCAGACTGGTCTCAAACTCCTGGCTGGCCTCCAAAAGCACTAGGATTATAGGTATGAGCCACTGTGCTTGGCGGGCAGGTATTATATCAAATGCAGAGTGAGCCAGGAGGCTGGCGAGGCTTGGGGGGTGAACCTCCAGCCCACTGAGTCCCTCTCGGGTGGTCTCTGGCCCTAGTGAGTGTTCCTTTGGCCTTCCCACCGGGACACACAGGAGCCTCAGGGTAAGGACCACCCAGACCAGGCCTCCCTGGGTCGGGGTGTCAGCCAGGGCCTGGCACTGAGACTCGGACCTTGTACAGAGCCAGGGTACTGGGGTCCTTGTGGGAGAGGCAGGGAAAGGCCTGTTCTTCAGCCACAGGCTGCCCTAGATGCCTGGCATCTGTAATAAGACCGTTAGCAGAAACTAAATCTGCTGTGTTTGGCCTCCTAGGAGCCCAGCAATAAAATCAATGTAAATACAGCTAACATTTGGGAGTGGCTTATAAAGCACTTGAAAAAATCCCTCACATAAACCCAAAGACAGTCCTATGAGCTGTTGGGACAATTAATTATCCTACCTTTTGGATGTGGACACGTAAGTTTAGAAAGGCTAAATAACTTGTCCAAGGTCACAGAGCTCTTTCATGGCAGAGCTGGGATTTGAACCCAAGGGCTCCACCACCCAAATCCCTGTGCCTTCTGCTCTCTCGTCCCCTGTCCCCATGTGACTCCCCACCCCAAGGCAGAGGTGAAGCGCCTTCCCAAGCAAGTTCAGCCTACGAAAGGGTGAAGATGCTGGTGCTCTGAGGCGTGGCTTGTCCTGGCATTTCTCATAACAGAGTTGTTCTTGAAATAGGTGGTGGTTCTTGACGTTTCTCAGCCAGAAGGTATGGAGGTGGCACTCCATAGCTGCTGTAACGGTGGCAGGGACCGGTGAGCTGTTCAGCTTTCCAGTAGAAAGGCTTCCGCTACGCCTGCTGTTTTCCATTTCCTGCACTAAGACATTCGGAGGCATGGGGTGGTTTCCAAGTTCACTGGATTAGGGTTGTCAGGGAGGGGCAGCTCAGTGGTTTCCAAGCTTGGCGGTATGAGGCACCCTAGGGGTTCCTTGAGGGGGTGCCTGCTTTTTGAGGGGGGTAAGTTGCTGACCCCCTGCTTCACTTGAGAAGCTCTTTTTGATCCCTGTTTGGTCTGGGGTCTCTGTGTTAGATTTCATTTCAAGAAAGACATCTGAGGTCAGAGTTTGAATACTACCAGTGTGGAGCCCGGGGTCCTGGAGCACTCAGCCCCCCATGCCTAGGGAATGGAGGCAGTGTGTGCGGAGTGTGGGTGACCTGCCCGGTGAGGCCCCGGGGAGTGGCATATGGCCCCCATGGGCTGACTGACTCATTGTTCGTCGGGCGTCCACCCGAGTCCCTGGGCAAGCCAGGTCCTGTGCCGAGCGCTGGAAATAGGGTTGAAAACAAAACTGCTGTAGCCCAGTCTAGTGGGAAGGCGGAGTCTGCTTGGGTAGGCCTTGAGTGTCGTTTGGCCTCCTGGCACCTGTGTCACAGAGCTTAGCGTTTCAGTCTCCTGCGCAGGTGCTCTTGCCACTTTCCCGTTCCGCCCTGGGTCAGTGTTGCTCACTTCCTCCCAAGAACGCGTGGGCGGGCCCCTGCTGGTCGGTGGCAGTCCTGGACAGCCACGGATGGCCACAGAGCGGAGTGGGCTGAGGTCGGTGACTCAGCCCCCTGGGTCTTGAACCATTCCTCGGCAGACTCCATCCTTCAAGCCTCCCAACTTCCAGGACTTTGATTTGCGCCCTTTCTGGGTGTGAAGGGAATAAAGGATAGGAGGAAACATTACTCACATGAAGTGGGGCCCCCGCAGCGCGGGTCGATGCGTTCAACAGCTAGTGCCCGTGCTCACCCACCTGTGACCCCCAAGCACCTCAAATCAGCCTTTGTTCTTCTCTCTTGCTGTGGACAGGACAGAAGCTGCCACTTGCGGGGCCCTTGGAGAGCCGTTTCGAGTGCGTAGTGCTCAAGAGCAAATTGCTTGTCTTTTGCTGTGAGGCAGCAGGGCCTCCCTGGCCAGGACAGTGAGGGCGGTTTGCAGGGAAGCAGAAGTTCCTGCCCCCACCCCCACTGCACAGATGTGGTCAAGTTAAGAGGCCACAGGATCCTGCCTGCCCAAGGCTCAGCTGTTATTTTATGGGCTGGCAGCACGCGCAGGAGAACCTGCCTGCCCGCTGGGCTTTCTTTGTAATGCGCCCTGGGCAACCCTTTCCTCCTCCTGTAAACTTTCTCCGACCAGCCCAGTGGTTTGCTTCTATTTAAGGCAGTGAGAGTACTTCTCCCGCTTGCTGCCCCATTCCTCATAAGATCTTTTGTGTGGGGTGACACTGAATGGGACTTGCGCTTCCCACCGGGAGAGTTTGTCTGTTCCCACCCATCCCCCGCAGGCCTGGGATGCTCACGGGCACCTCTGCCTGGGGGACCGTGTTCTGTGACTTGACTCCCACCTTTCCCAACCAAACCTGCCGCTCCTTTTCCTCGATCATGGTGAAGGTTCCATCCTCCCCCCAGTCTCCCATCCGCCCTGTCATTCCACATCCACATCCACACCTGCTCAGTTTCCGGGTCCTGCTGTTCTCCCTCTGGGTGTTTTCTCACCCATTCCCACCTCTGTCCTTTGTCCTGTGACCCCAGTTCCCCTTGCCCTGTACTGCCAAGCCTCTGGCTGGCATCTCTGCGTCTGGGCCTACCCCCCACCTTGTGGAGCAATCCTCCAGGGAGAACATCTGAGTCATCCCTTGCTATAACCTTTCCCTGCTTCCCATTGTCTTTAGGTTAAAGTCTAAGCTCTGGAGAGTGGTTTACAGGGCCCTTCCCAGTTCGGCCCTGCCAGCCTCGCCTCCTGCCACTCCCCAGCTCCAGTGCCAACAGCAGCAGCGCTGTGTCTCCGTGCCTCTGCACGTACTGGGTCTGGCACCCCTGGTAAGCCCACTCTTACCCTTCAGACTCCGGTCAGGTGTCACTGCCGAGCAGAAGCATTCCCTGGCCCCCCTCACCCCCCTCCACTGCTGTGAGCCTCTCAGGCCTGTGCATAGGCTCCCTCTGCATGCTCAGTTGTCCAAGGCTGACCGGCCTCCCTCCCGCTACCCTGTGGGCTCTCCTAGGACACTCATCTCAGCACCTAGCAAAGATGCTGCATGTGGGAGGCCCTTGGTACGTCATTCTTGTGTGTTTATTGACTTGACCCCAGGGTCAACTTAGAAGCCATAGAAGTGGTGTTTTAGGGCTTTTAGGGGGCTAATGGATTCTGTTATTCTTTAATATCATTAATATTTGCAGAGTAGCCTTCCTAGCATATCTTCACTCTCCATCTTCTGCACAGTCCCTTGTGCTTGGGTGGCATTGGCGACTGGCCTAGGTCTGTCATGAAATACTTGCATTTCCAACCTCCCTTGCAGCTAGAGGTGCCCATGTTATGCAGTTCTGATAGTGAGATACAAGGGGAAAGAGTGTTTTTTGGCCCTGTCCTCTTCTCCCTGCCTTCTAGATACTGGTGGTGGTGATGGGGTTTATCTGGAGCTGTGGCGGCCGTCTTGTGACCATGATGTGGCAGGCACAGGAGAAAAGCACACCATGGCAGAATAGAAACTGGAACAGAGCCTGGGTTCTTGCTGACATCAAGCTATTGAAACCTCCTAGAGATGTACCTCCCTCCAAACTTTCTGTCCTTAGGATTGAAGCCCTTTTTGGTGAGCATATAAAATCAGACACATTTCACTGGTGATTCTGAGCTTGACGGAACTGTTTTTGTCATCAAAAAAACCAAATGTACCTTTGAGATAAGGACTGGCCGTCACTGAGACAAAACTTTGAAGGCCGAAGGTGCTTGCCAAGAAGGATACCAGTGCTGTGGGTGTTATTACCATTAGTGCAAAAAAAGTTTAGCTGCCCGAGGGGATAACTGTTGGACTTTGTGTTCATGTGGACGTATGTTAAAAACAAATTATTCCCCATGCATGAGAAGACTTAAGGGCTCTTTAGGGTGTAAGTAGCAGATTTTCAACATGAATGAAAAAACTTAAGGAAATGTCAATAGATCGAATTTATTAGCATGTGTGTCTTAAAGGGTCCAGAGATAGGTCTGGCAAGTTTCAGGCCATTACGGACTCAAATTTATGTTATCAGAAATATTTCTTCATTTTTCAGGGTCTGTGCAGAAGTTATGTTAGGTAGGCTTTTGCCAAGTCACGTGAAAATGGTTGCCAGCAGCTCCCTCCCGTGAGCGCAGCAAGCCGGCAGGAAGCAAGTGTGTGTCCCTGGAGATCCACCCCGAGTCCCAGGGCTGGCTGGTGCTGGTTGGTCTGGCCTGGGTGACATACCTGTCAAATTTGTTTCCTAGGGTTGTGTCATGAGTGACCACAAACTGGGTGGCTTAAAGCAATAGAGGTTTATTCTCAGTTCTGGAGGCCAGGAGTTTGAAGTCAGTGTTGGCAGGACCACGCTCCCTCTGCGGCCCCTGGGGAGGGTCCTGCCTTGCCCCTTTCAGCCCCTGACAGTCCCAGGCGTCCTTGGCTTGCGCTGGCATCACTTCAGTTTCTGCCTCCGTCTTCACACAGCCACCTTCTGCTTGGGCGTCTGTGTCTTCATGGGGCCTTTTGCTTTTATGGGGACTCCAGTTGTATTGGATTAGGGCCGGCCTTATGACCTCATCTTCACTTGATTACTTCTGGAAAGACCCTATTTCCAAATAAGGTCACATCCACAGGCAGTGGGGGTTAGGACTGCAACCTGTCTTGTTGGGGACACAATTCAACCTGTAAACACCTGTCCTTGAACACTTTGTTCTGGGTGACAGGATGTTCTAGTCGGCCAGGCCTGAGTCACTTGCCCACTCTGAAGTGAGCATGGGACAACCCTCTGGAATGACCTGGCTGAAGTGTGGAAGAGGAGGGTTCTCCTGGGGGACATCACGCAAATGTAAGCCAGGCGCCACGCACGAGGTGGGGGTTCCCGGCAGACCCAGCTTGCCGCAGGGGCCCACCTCTTCAGCCTACGAGTGGACCGTTGGTCCAGTTCTTCCCTCCCAGTCCCGTCCCCTCTTCTTTTCTTTCTCTTTGACTTTGGTGGGGGGCGCTCAGTTCCGTTGGGAGGTGGCTGGAGGGGGAAGGTGGAGCAGAGGCCTTTGTGACTCCCCACCTGCCGCTTGCTCTGGGCCACAGCACGGACTTCAGGTGCCTTTGCCCACCCGTCCTTGGGGGGTTCCACTGAGCGCAGCTCCTGATGCGGGGTGGGGGGTGGGTGGGACGGAGCCCGGGTGAGCTCTGATGAAAAGGAACCATTTGCTGCTTTTTTATTTATTGGTGAATTTTTTAGCTGCTGTGGGAAGCAGTAATAATGTCATGGGGCGGGAGGTTATTAGAGTGTTCAGTCCACAGAGAAATGGAAAAATACTGATTCTCTGATTCTGCCCCTTGCTTTCCAGTTGACCACTCACTTGGAGATGTTTTTGTTTGCCTGTTTTTTTTCTTGTAGGCTGTTGGGCTGTCCCTGCCCATCTGCTCCTTCCCTGAAGGTCCTGAAGCCCCAGAGCACTTAGGGGAGTCTGAGCATGAAATCCCGACCTGACAGTTCACCACTTCCCATGTGCGGGTCTTATCTCCTTTGTGACAGGGACATGGTTCGAGGTTTCCTTTATCTAGAACACGGGGGTGGGGGGCCTCTCAAGCCAGGCTGATCTGGTGCAGATCCTGGTGCCCCCACTGCTGGTTCCTGATTAGTCTGTTTCCTCCTCTGCAAAGTAGAGAGGGGCACTCTCCCACAGCCTGCTCAGCGGTCGAGGCTGCCCTCAGCAGATTTCCTGTGAGCGGGTTCTCGCGTGCCTGAGACCCTGAGCGCAGCCGCAAAGTCTCAGTTGGAGCTTCTGGTCAGCCGGGAGGTGAGATGCTCTGAGAGTTCAGATAGAGGAGTGTGGCTAGCTCGCTTCAGACCACACAGGGATGTTCGGAGAAGAAAAGAACACGGGGCGGAGGTGGGGTCAGAGAGGACTCTGGCCGAGGGCTTGGGGCCGGGCTCATGGACCAGGAATGGACGGGTCTGATCAGACTAGGGAGCTGCTCTGGGAGGCAGTGAGCTGTGAGTGTGAAAAGGAAGCCCGAGGCAGCACGGGTCCTCCTCGTTTAGGGGGAATGGGGAGCCACTGGAGGTTTTTGAGTGGGTGAGGAGAGCAGCTTCAGGAAAGGTGCTCTGGCAGTTCTGGCCTGGGGTGAATTGGCCTTTGCCCAGTCTAGAGACTGGATTCTGAAATTAGTTCTGAAACTGTAAAAAAAAAAAAGAAAGTCTGAATTAGTATAACATAATTTTAATTACTGTTCATCAGTTCTCTGATTGCTTGCAAGCCAGGGTCTCGAATTGGATTTTAAGTGCCGTGATATGTTTTAGGTTGGCCCGCCCCCTTTCTACTAACCTTCCCCCATTCTCTGGTGATTTCCTGCAGAGCCTTCGTTGCCGGAGGCCGAGCATACTCCAGGCCTCCTGGTCAGCAGCACCCCTCTGTGGGTGGGATCACTAGGGAGTGGAATTAGGAGGCTGCACCAACCTGGACTCTGTGGTCCCTGGCTGGCTGCACGGACCAGCCCTCTGAGGTGCTGGGGGAGGTATTGCTGCCGACCGGCAAGGACAGAGGGGCCAGAGGGTTTGTCCAGAGGGGTGACTGGCCTCTCTGCGTATTCCTGGGAGGTGAGGCTTGGGGCTTGGCTTGATCTTGATGTCCGGTGTCTGCAAGTGCAATGACACTGGTGCCTGGTGACTCATCTTCAGACTTGGAACTTGCGACACAGACTTCCGTCTCGGGCTGCAGAGGCAAGGAATGGTTCTTCAGTGCAGGTCTTACAAGGTGGGGGCCTCTAGTGCTAGTACAGATCTTACCAGGTGGGGCCTTTGATGCCCCCTCCTCCCCAACCTGACGAGTCCTGGAGCCTGTCAGGTCCAGGGGAAAGGACATCGAAGGCCCCCACCCTATTAAGAACGAGAGCCCCGACTCTGCCGCCTAGGCCAGTCAGTCTCCGTGTCTAGTGGGTTTTCTTGCTTCTTCCTCTTCCCCCTTAGCCAGCCTCTGTGCTCTCGGCAGCGTGGCCCTTCTGGCCGGGCCTGTAGACACCACACTTGTTTCCCATCTTGCTGTGTTAGTGTCCTGTGGGCCACCATCCCTCACTTCCTTCAAGATATATGGCCCCACAGGGCTGGGTGATTGATGGTCAGCCACTGTGCTGGCCAGTCACTGCCTGTGCAGCTGAGCCCACGCAGTATCATCTGCCAATGGCAGCTCAGCAGGTGGGTGGCGGCGCTCAGTTGGCACTGACCTAGGCTTTGGGTTAATTTTTATGCTGGACTTTCTCGGTAATTACTGGCATGGCCTTAGTCATGGTCCCCTTCCTTGTGGCTGGGCCTCAACTTCCCCTTCTGTGCGGAGGGCGTTGGGCCAGATTGCACACCAGTGACTCAGACGTATCTGGGCCTGCACTCGACTTGTTTGGCCCACACGGAAATTTTACGTTCTTTTCCTTGGGTTAGTTGCCTGCAGTCCCCAGCGTTCCCTGTTGTCTCACGCTAGCCAGCCTCATGATCTCCATTTGGTCTGTGGGCACTTCAAGTGGTGACCTCCGTTTGTTCCTAGGCCCCTTCCTCCCCCACCCCCCCCCGAATTTCTCAGCAGCCTCTGGCTTCCCGGGGTGGTGGGGCAGAATGGGGAGGAGGGGAGAGGCTGGTCTTTCACAAGCCCGATTCCAGGATGGTTGGAATTGAGGACTCTGGGGGAGGGGAGAATGTTTCTTCATGCCCAGAGCTCAGGGCAGGGATGGCGCATGCAGAGTGGACCAGAGGCAGTGAGTGTCTCAGGGACAGCGTTGAAGCCAGAACTGTAGGATGGTGGCAAGAAAGGAGGGGTGGGGAGTGGTGTGGGAAGGGCCCCGGCAGGATGCCAGCCCTGCTGCAGGTGGGGTCAGGGAGTGTGGCCTGGGCACAGTGTGCTCCTGTAGCAGGCACCTGATGACAGCACCCCCAGCCTTGGGGCTTAAGGATCCTGTAATCCAGTCTTGTTTTAATCAAGCCACAGATAAGCATTAGCCTCCTCTCAGCCCTGCTGAGGCTGGCCAAGGCCGGGGTGTACATTCCTGCCTGGTGCACTTTGTTCTTTGAGGTGGGTGGGGCCGGGCAGGGCAGGCTGCCCTGCTGCTTGGGATCCAGGACGGCATTTCCCCTGCTGGACAGGGGTGCGTGGAAGGAATCTCCTGTTGGAAACAGCCCCACAGGAAAGAGCGGCCAGTGGGCTGACCCCTGTGTGTTAAATGCTTTCACTGTGACCCCAGAGAGCATGTGGGCTTTTGCCGTCTCTACTCCGCTTGTCTGCTGCTTTCCCCGTGGTATTTCCTGCCTTCAGAAATCCACCTGCCCTGCCCTTTTCCCTTACACCGCAACTCCTGCCCGGAATGCTTGCCCTCCTGTCTCCCCTCCCATCCCCTCTCTGCACATAAATTGTGGTGGATTTGAATCCCAGCCTCCTTAGCTGTGTGATCTTGGGCAAGGTATTTTACTTTTCTGAGCCCTAGCTTTGCACCCATGTGTGCCCTGAACCCACCTGTGGCCCAGGTGGCCAGTCCTGGGTCAGCATTTTGTGTCAATGCCAAGAGAGTTTCTAGGGCTTTCCTCAAAGTGTGGGGCTCCATGGGGAGCTGGCAGTAGCTGGATGAGAGAGAGTTTGGACTTCAAGTCACTTGGAGGGGGAGGATTGGAACTTTATTTTCCCTCTTGTCTGAGCTGTGCTCCCTTTCCTTGCCCACTAGCTCCTCCCTCTGTTCCTGAGCTCCCGGCCATCCTGAAGCCAGTACCCGGCCCAGCCCATAAGCCCCAGTGCCCAGGCAGGAAGTGTGGTTGGAGCACCAGCCTGAGGGTTGGATCTTTGCTTCCAAAGTCCTGTTAGGCCCAGCTCTACCTTGTCACAATCGCCAGCCCTGTCCTTGGTAAGGGTTTTTGATCAACACCCTCAACACAGTGAGATCGCAGCTTCGAATCCCTTTGGCAAATATAGCTGCAAGTCAGGAGGGTTTTGGTGACCTGAAAACATGCCAGGTGTTTTCTAAAACCCCACCCAGGGATTAGGATCGAAGGCTTGGCTGAGGAAAGAGAGCCTGTTTGTGTTCTTGGCCACTTTCCGTTCATATATGGTTGTCATTCATTGAGTGAACGATAACTATTAGAAGAACAGCAGGGTAGTAGAGTAGAAAAATATGTTTTCAGTTTGCTATACTGGTGTTTGTTTGAATCTTGGATTTGTTACTGTGAGATCCAGAACATTTGAGGTGAAGGTTAATATCCTTTAAAAAATGACTTTAGTTGCACCTACTGTAGTGAGCATGGTGAAGGTAAATGAGATGTGGAATCTGTGAGGGCCCAGCCTGGTGCCTGCACGTGGCAGGTGTGTGATAGGCTGTTGCTGCTGCTGTCGTAGGGGGCCCTTGGGATTAGACACCATGGGGACACAGGCTGGGTGAGATGGGGCCCAGCTGCCTGGAACTTATGGGCAGAGAGGTCAGCAGGGGCTGCAGTGGAGGTCTGCAGTGTTTGGGGCTCCCAGTGTCCAAACCCCTCCCAGTTTGTACCTGGGGATTCTCTTCCGTATGCGTCCTGGAGGCCGGACAGGAAAGGCCTCTTTCTCCCCTCGCCCCGTAGTCACAAGCCTGGAGACTCTCCAGCCAGACCTACTGCCAGGCGCTGGGATTCAGCATTCCTTATGGTGGCTCAGCGGGAGGTGCCAGGTGGGATGGTAGCACCGTGTGGCTGGGTGGTGGCTGGGCAGTGGTCCTGGTCCAACTGCTGCAAGGCCCCCTTTTGTTGTGCTTCTGGGTGACCAGCCTCCCTCCTGAATGTGGCGCGCCCAGCTTCCTGTTTTCTGAGCTGCACAATGGCTTTTTAGTGCGGCCCCTTGCTGCTCAGGTCAACCTGGGTGGGTTCTGGTGCTCACACTCCAGAATCCACTGGTCTCTGGGCCTCAGTGCAGGGAGGGACACACCAGCAATGCCATTGAGGGAAAAGAGTGCCACTTCTGCCTGCAGGGAAGGTCAAGGACGATGTCTTGGAGGAGGGGGCATTTGAAGGGTACTTTTCAGGACAGAAGGCTTGGAGGGAGGAGGTTGTGGAGGACGTTAGGCAAAGCATGATTGTGTAAGGGGAGAACATGGGATCCAGCTGTGCAGGGGATTGCTTCGTTCATTCATCCATTCATTCATTCTTTCTCTCTCAGAGATGATCTAGTGGGGTCAGACTACCTCATTCAAATCCCAGCTTGCTGGGCAGCCTGGCCCTGACCTTGCGGCCTCTTTGAATCTCCTTCCTCTTCATTAAAATGTAAATGACACTAGCCCCTATGCAGATGGGCTTTGTGAGGCACAAACATTTGGGAATAACACCTAGCTGAGTGCTTTGTGCTGGAGACTGTTGAGAGCAAGATGGCCCCACCTCTGGCCAGGGGATCAGGTTCTTGGCAGTTGAGTAATAAGATCACCCCTGCCAGCCCCAGGCTCTGTATTGATTGAGGGATGGGAGAGTTATATTAGGGAGCTTCTGCTCTGAGCTCAGTGCCTCAGACATTCTATCTCATTGAATCCACATGACATCTTGTAAAGTAGGTAGGATCCTTCCTTTTTTACTGGTGAGGAGACAAGGCCTTGGTGAGGTTAAGTGATCCACCCTGTTCCCAAGGCCTCCCGTCCAGGCGGTGGGGCCAGGACTATACGTCTACTTCTCCTGCCTCCCAAGCTTGGCTATTTCCTACAACCACACAGAGCCCGGCCTACCACTTCCTGTGTGGGGAGTGCCGGGTGGCTTCCCCAGTAGGGAGCATTTGCACAGCCCCTTCATTAAAGGCTAGGAGCACACCAGTAGATGAGGAAGAGGAGGGACAACATGCAGGAACCCTCTGAGTTATGAGCCAGCCTTGCATTGGAGGGAACCCCCAGTATTTGGTGTGTACAGCATATGTGGGGGTACCCGGCAGAGGTGGTGGGCCGACTAGTGTGGCAGAGGACCCTGTGTGCTCCAGTCAGGGGCCTGGACCTCATTCTGTTGGTGATGGGAGCCAGTGCAGGTGGGGGTGGGGTGGTGGGCGCAGCCCTGTCCCTGCCCTGCTTTCCTGCCCTTGGCCCTCAGGGCCATGGGGAAGCACCTTGGGCCCAGCCCCACTTCCACAGGAGGAGGCAAACCCTGCTCTGTGAAGCCGAGTCTGGGACCCAGGCTTGCTCCTGTCTGCCTCACGTAGACGCTCTGCATCTTCAGGTGTCAGGCTGTGAGCTGGGTGTGAAGCCTGCAGACGGAGCCGTCCAGTCTCGCCTCTCCTAGAGGAATCATGAGTGTACAGAGCTGGCCGGATGTGTGCATTTGCAGTTATTAGAATTAAGGCAGTTTAACCAAAAGGAACAAAATGTTGCCTGAATTAGTAGGAGGTGCGCTGGGTGTGCTTTCCTGTAGCCTGACTTGGAGGTGAGGTGCCTCCCAGCGTGGGTGGGGTGGGGGCACGGTGCACACTGAGCGAGTCCAGAGTCTCAGGTGGCTTTGCAGAGTGGGCACCCTCTGCCTGTGGGGAGGGCTGGGGGCGACCGAGCACACTCGGTGGTGCTGAAAGAGCAGCGAAGGTGCCATTTGTCCCCAGCTACCCACCCTGTACTTTATGTCCTGAAACTGTGAAGTCAGGGCAGAACTGGGCTTCAGCTCCTCAGGCGTTGAGGCTGGGTGCTGGCCGCTGGCTCCTCACAGCCACCCTGCGGGCCAGAGGCGCCTCCTCACTCCTCATCCAGCAGTCTCTGAAGCACGGTGGGCCAAGTGGCTGCCCAGGTCTGCACGCAGCAGATGTTTGATTCCAGAGTCTTGGGTCTGACGCCAAGTACATCAGGTTTATAAAGATGAGAGGCCTCCAGTAGGCAGAGGGGAGAAGGAGACTTGTTGAGGTGGATCGGGAGAAACTTCTGGGTTGAGTAGCTGAGCAGGCAGAGAGAGCAACCTCTGCAGAACAAGGAGCTGGGGGCGTTTCTGGGGAACGTGATCGAAGGGGGAGGGCTATTGCTTGGCCCAAGTGTGCATGGTTTGTGTGTGGCGTGAAGGGGAGAGGTAACCCAGAGCAGAGCAGGTTGGGGCTGGATCCTGGCTGAATGGCCAGCACTCAGAACTCTGGGCGTTTTTGGTAGGAAAATGAGAGTCAGTCGTGGGCTTTTGTGTATGGCAGCGCCCCCACAGGAGCTGGGAGCAAGAGGATGTCGTAGCCACAACAGTGGTTTGTGGATCGAGGGTGGTGGTGCATGGAAGTTACTCCAAAACCTGAAGGACATCTTCTTTGGAACAGTTTAGAGAAAAATTAAGCAAGAAATAGGTCACAAGTTTTAGGAGTAGTTATCAGAGTATCTTATTTCCTTGCATGGCCAGGCAATGCCATTTCCCATGGAATGTGCTTTTTAGGTGATTGCTTGGAGCTTACCCTCTTTTGTCTCCTGAAGAATGGTTTTCCAGTTGTAAACATTTATCCCTTCTAAAAGAGAGTATATGGATGTAATTTAATCCCTTTTCCTGTGCTAGTTATAATTGTACAGTTAGAAACAACTGAATGTTAAACAGTGGGAATTTGATTCAATAAATTTTGCTTTATTGATCTTTTAATGACAGTGCTTTAGAAGAATATGTAATGTCATAGGAATATGCTCATTGTAGCATGTTAATTAGAAAGCTGGATCCAAATCTGTTTGTGTAGTATAATTCCAATTTGGAATTAGTAAAAAACATTCCATATTAAAAATTGGAGGAGTGTTATGGGTCATCTCTGAGATGAAGTTAAAATTTTTTGGTGTGAATAACTGGGAATTTAAACATCTCTTATGGTGAACGCATGTTAATTTGATCAGGGAAAAATGACAGTCTTTTAAAAAGCTGCATTACTTTATAGTGACATCTGGTGTCTTCCAGGCTGCCTGACTTACCGTGTCCACTGCAGGAGGCAGCTGTGCCACATTCAAAGCTGTCGGGGCCCCAAGTGGCTTTGTCTTGGGCATTCAGACTGTACCTTGTCTGGAAACCAGGTTTGAATCTCAGCTCACTAGCTGGGCGTTCTTGAGTGCTGGGCCTGGCCTTGGGCTCCCGTTGTGAAACGGGGACCAGCCTTGCGGGGGGCTGCTCAGGTGAGCACGTGAGGTGCCCATAGTTGAGGCTGCCCCTCCCTGGGGCTAGATCCCGGAGCTTAGCTGGGCCTTCAGCCCGAGGTTGCCATTTGTTCTGATGGTGAGACCCAGCCTTCACATTCCTTGAAATATCTTTAGTAATTCTCAACTAAATTTTGAATTTTCATTAGAAGTCAGTGTGAATTTGGCCTTGGCCATCTGTTTGAAAGAAAAGCAGGGACAGACAGACACACAGTGAAGCACACAGACACGCAGCTGGGATCTGACATTCCGGGTTAGGTGCTGGTCTTCTCTTTTGCTGCCAGCACTGCCCAGTTGATCATGCAAGGGATGTGGAGGTGGCTTTTCCCGGGGTCAGGGTGTTGGCAGGGAGGTTTGCTCTGGCTCGGGGGCTTCCTGTGCTGCCCCCAGGGATTGGGACCGGCCGCAGAGCAGGAGCCACCCAGGGAGCGGGGGAGCAGCTCTCCAGGGCCACCCTGGCCCAGCCGCCTGGCCCTGCAGGCTCCTCCAAGAACAGAGCCCTGATAAGTGGGGGTCAGTGTCCAAGAAAAAAGGAGCATTATTGAGGGGTGGGGCTGTGGGGAACAGTGGGGCATTGTTACCCAGCCGGGAGGCTCTGTGTCCTGTGACTTTCCCAGCTCCCAGATAGTCACGGGCACTGAGGTTGGAGGCTCCCACCCCTAATAGCAGATAGGTCCCTTTTGGTAGCTGCCAGTATCTCCCGCGCCCCCCTCTGGGAGGTTCTCCCTAGCACTTCCCAGTGCTTGGGGCCGTCCTGCCCCTCCCCTGCAGTACTGAGAGGAGTTGTGGGGGGAGAGGCAGTGTGGGTTATTGGTAGTGACCCCAGAGCTGGGAGAGCAGGGGCAGTGTTCCTGGGGGGAATCCCCCCATCCGCTCCCAGGCTGGGCCTCATGAGTCATGAGGGGCACAAGGCTCAGACAGCTGGTGGAACTTGGGGGGCCCTGGGGAGGGAGCCACCAAAAAAGAGAGCAAGAATGTCCAGGGTCAGAAGGGGTGTGTGCCCCAGCTTACGTCTTGGAGGAAGTCACATGTTCAGCATCTTTGGTTTATCTTAAACCTGAGTGAAGCATTTGCAGTTCTCACTCTGTCACAGCAAGGTTGACCATTGTGGCCTGACCACACACCCTTTGGACTGTCCTCTGCACCGTGTGGGCCCTCTGGGGCAGGGCTGGTTGCTACAGGGAGCGGGCCCTCCTGGCAGGATGGGGACAGTGGACTCCAGGTGTGTTCTCCAGTCCCCTGGCTCTGTGGTTGCTGACTGCGGGCTCCTTGGGAGTGTGCAGATTTCACTGACTCCACGATTGCTGCTTTCGTAGCTTGATGAGCAGCCCCTGTTGCCTGTTACCATCCTCTCTAAGGGTGCTCCTTGAGAGTGAGAAAACTGAGAATTAGTCATCCAAGTGCTGGAGCCAAGCTGGGAAGAGGTGGCCACTTGGCATTATGTATCCTCTTCCGCCAGCCTCGTCCAGAATGTCCAGGCCCACCACCTGCAGACACCGCCAGGCCAGGCTCACGGTCCTGACTTTCAGGAGCCCCTGTCTGCCGGTTTCTTGTGGGAAGTGACAGGGCCAGTAACTGAAGAGGGAGGCTCTGGTGCAGGCCTGCTGGGAGCTGGTTGAATCCTGCCCCTGCCATGTCCTCATACCCAAGAGGGTTAGGTGGCTGTGTGCAGTGCTGCTGGGCACCAGTCACTGGGCAGCCGTGGTTGTTGCCATGCTGGACCTCACTGCAGTGCCTGTTGGACCACCGCCTCCCACCCGCCAGCGTTGGCAACAGCCATCTGGGTTTCTGTGGCCCTGAGTCCCCTCCCTTGTGACAGTCCGTTTCCTAGGCAACGCTGCCTCTTTGGCCGGCTGTTGACCTCCCATTTCCCTTGGCTTCTCAGTGCAGAATTCCCGTAGTGCATTGGTCTGCACTGCTGATTTTTGGCTCCCTGCTATATGTGTGCAGAGATGCACACCCCTGGGAGATGGAGGAGGTGGCCCACATCCCTCAAGGCTCAGCTGTGCTGCATGCACCTCCCCTGCGTTGGCTGCCTGGCCCCCCGGCGTGAATAACTGCCTGCTTTGGGCCCCACCACACTCTTTCAGATCATTCTGGAAGAGCACCTATTTTATTTCGCCTCACTGCCTGGATGGCCAGCTGTGCCTGCCCCGGAGAGTGCTCCCTGTGGCCCAGGCATGGCGTCAGGTACGCAGGGAGTGCTTGGTTTCTGTGTGTCGAAGGAATGTCTGCAATGTGATGTGACCACAGTCCCAGATATCAACGGCCTGGTGAGGTGAGGGCCCAAGTGAGCTCAGCTGTTTGTTTTAAAGGGGATGGTGGGCAGAGGAGAGCACACCATTGTCCTGGAGTCTCTAGAGCCCAGTGGAGGAGAGGGAGGACCCAGAGAAGGAGGTACGTGCCTGCCGGAGGACTGGCTTATCGCCTGTGGGGGTCCCAGGATGGGGTGGGGGGAGGGAAAGTCTGCCAGGCAAGAGGTGATGGGGGTGCTGGGAGGGCCGGGACCTCAGGTGGAGGGAACCACTGAAGCCTGGGTCCAGCAGTGAGGGCACACACAGGGCGTTGGCCCCGGGGTACTGGGCTGCCTGCTGCTGGAGCCATGCCAGGCTTCTCTGATGCCGACGAGACTTGCTCACCCCACCTGGGGAGCTCACTGCTGCGGTTCCCATCTCAGTGTCTGTCTTGACCGTCGCTTGGTAGGTCATTATGTGTCTACTCAGCCAGCCACAGACATTCACTGAATCCCCACTCATGGCGGCTGTGTAAGGTCCGGGGAACACCTGGGCGACCAGACCGGCCCTGCCCTCTGGAGAGGAGCAAGCAAACATCTTCCCAGCCCAGGTCGGCTGCGTCTGAGCCCACCCCCACATGCATTGCAGGGGCAGGCTCTGGAAAAGCACACAGATAAATGAGTCAGGTGTGGCCTGGGCAGAGGGGCTGGAGTTGCCCTCTGAGGAGGCTTGTAGTATCTCAGAGGGAAAAAGAGATTTCTGGGTCAGAAACTTGGGAGCTACTTCGCATCCTGTGAACCCAGTGGCTTTGCCTTTGGTTGGAGTGAGTTTTCCCAAGAGTCTTCCCATTCCTGCAGAGAGAGGGAGGTGGTTGCCATAGGAACCACCCATTGCTGCCGTGTGCCTGAAGCCACCTCCCAGTCCATTAGGCGCTGTGCTGGGGGTCAGGATGCTGGGGGAGGGCAGCTGGGAGGATAGCGTCGGCCAGGAGTTGGCAGGGACCTGCTGGAAAGTGGGAGCCTGCTCTCGGGGCTCACCTTTCTGGTGGGGGCTGGGGCCCTGGCATCAGAGCCCACTCTTCCTCTCCCATTCCTGGTTTTGGAGAAAGGCCACTGGCCAGTGCCCCACCCCTACCACTCGACTGTCATAGGTCCTATGTGTGTCCCCGGCCTCAAAGTCACCGTATATTCCTGCGTTTGCTGTGTCTTCCTGCCGCTCCCCCATCACTGCCCTAGTTACAGACCTCTCCATCCACCCAGCCCTGTGCGTCCCGGAGCCCTCCCGTGCCCCACCACACACGCATGCATGTGCACATGCCATTTCCCTTCCATGACAAACCACTGGCTCCTGAGGCCCGTGGGTGTGTGCGTCGCTCCCTCGCTAGCTTTTCTTGCTCCTCTGTCCCAGCAGTCAGTTCACCCCCTTTTGCTCAGACACACACCTCCTAGCTCTTGTCTGACCTGGTCCTCCTCAAAGGACTGGCCCTAACGCCGCCGCCTCTGTGAGGGAGCCCGGGACAAAGCTTGCACTCTCTGGTTTCCTGCACCCCAGGCCCCCACTGTGCCTCTGACAGTCCTGCCCTCAGGCCCTCGCTCCCAGGGTGGTTACTGTCTACTGATTACGCATCAGTTTCTTTCTAGACCCTGGTTGTGATGCCTGGGCCCAGCACGGGGCCGCCCAAGGAGGCTCAGGAACGTTTGAGGGAGTGAGCCGCCCTGGGCCTGCGAGGAAGGCTCCTGGTCTGATGAGGAATGGAGCTGTGGCAGGCGGGCGACCCGCACGGTGAGCTCTCCTTACTCCGCCCTCCTCCTCCTCACAGCTAAGGAGGCCAAGGCTCACGGGTTAAAAGGTTGTTGTCCTCAGAGTCGCTTGTAGGCACAGCTGTATCAATGCACAGTCTAACTTGACATCGCACCTCCAGGAAATCCTCCTTGGCCTGTCCCTGCTCCCCAGGCCTGGTTGAGATGGCCCTCGGGTCCGACTGTCACCTGTAGGATCACAGTAATAACGAGGGCACCTAGTCACAGGCCTCTGAGCAAAACCTGGGACCCAGCAGACTTGAATGTGCTGATTTCATTTGTAGACCCTGGGAAAGCCCCAGGCTCGCACCTTTCTCAAGCCTGGGCAGGGCGTTTGCACGGATCTGCTTTCACTCTGAGTCTCTCTGGGCGTCTGTCTGTTT
Organism: Lemur catta; assembly: GCF_020740605.2. Lineage (NCBI taxonomy): Eukaryota > Metazoa > Chordata > Mammalia > Primates > Lemuridae > Lemur > Lemur catta. Next base: position 10,894,954 of record NC_059128.1, read on the forward strand.
AGGCCTTCTCAGCAGCTCACAGCTGCTGCTCAGGGAAGCCCACCGGGCCCTTCTCTGAAGGCCCCAGTTGTACCCCCCGGAGAGAAGGGCTGGTTTCGAGGTTACATGATCCGTGCTGGCCTTTGTCACCCATTGCCCCAAGCTTCAAAGCAGCTGCTCAAAGTCTGCAGAATACAATCGTCCCATCATGAGTCTCTGCAACTCACCAAGGTCACAGCTAGAGCTGGGTGGACAGGCATCCTCGAGGCCATGGCTAATCAGAGGATATTCAAAGGCCTCGTACTGCCCCTCCCAGAATGGCATGTACACGGTCCACGGGGGCTTCCTCCCGCTGAAGGGTGGCCGTAGGTCAGATGTGGGTCATTCTGGTCTCTAAATTTCTGTGGCCTGACATTATTTTCTGGGGTTCTTCCAAGTAGGAAAGGGTTTCATCGCATCAGCTTCTTCCCTCTCTCCTAATCTCCAGTGCACACAAACATATGAAGGTACCCGAGAAGTCCTGCGACAAAATTCCTGTTTAACGTGACACAACCTGGCATCTTTGCAAATGATTTCTGAGTATGGAACTTCTCTTTTTCATGCGATGTTTTTAAAACTTTTAAAGATACTCTTTCATTAATATTACATTTTACCAGTTTTGAAACTGCCTCAAGGAATGTTCTCTTTGGACTGGAAAGAAAAGAATATAGAAAAAATACTGCTTCAGAGCTTAAAAAATAATCTATGCAGGCTTTGTAGAAATTTGACTCCAAAGTTTTCCTTCCTTAGTTAAAAAGGATGCACAGGGTATTTTTGGCTTGGAGAGTTCTTAGCCACTTGTGGCTGCAGCTGCCAATTGCCATTCTGGGAGGAACGTGGAGATAAAGGAGACATTGAGATACGTTTGTTGTTGTCAGCAGGAAGAAAACATGGCAGGGCTGGGCAGGGGGAAGTTCGGGAACTTGAAGTGGGATCCCAGTTGGGAACGTTCTCACACCACCAGCTCTCAGAGCCAGACCTGGAGGGCTCGGCAGGGTCTGGCCTCCTCTTAAAGCCCAGAGCCCCAGGTTCCAGAGAAGGAAAATGATGGCTCCGTGTCACCCCACCCCATGCATGACCCTCGGTGGGTCAGTGCCAGGCTCCTGACCCATGGCCTGCTGCTCTCCTCAAAGCCTCATGGTTTCCGAAGTTCTTACTTAAGACCTGTGTTCTATGGGGCCATAAAAACAACAACTGCCATGTATTAAGCACTTGCAGCTTGTACCAGGCAAGGTGCTGACGCCTCACATATTAACTGATTTAACTTCCAGAGCGGGCGCTTCAAAGGGAGCAGAGAGTGTCAGACCCCCGCCCCCCAGCCTTCCGCAGGCTTCCCAGCTCGCTGGGAACGCTGGCTCCTGGTCATGCCCTCTGAGGCCCTGCACAGCCTGCCCCCACGTCCTTGTCCCCCTGCCCTTGCACCCACACTGGCATCCTCTGCTCGGGGGGGCCCGTGCTGCCTTCCCCTGCGCTTGAAACACCTCCCCCCATCTCTCCTGGTCCTGCCCATCTGGAAGCCTTGATTTAGCCTGCTAGGGCTGCTGTAACTGAGTACCACGAACCGCTGGCCTAAACAGCAGAAACTGATTGTCACACAGTTCAGGAGACAAGAAGCCTGAGATCAAGGTGTCGGCAGGGTTGGTTTCTTCTGAGACCACGAGGGAGGGTGTGTTCCAGGCCTCTCCCAGCCTCTGGGTCTGTGCCGGCCGTCTTTGGCGTTCCTGGTCCTGCGCAGCGTCACCCTGATCTCTGCCTGTGTCCTCACGCATGTGCGCCCTCCCTCCCTGCGTGCTGTCTGTGTCCAAATTCCCCCTTTAATCAGGTTACAAGTCGTATTGGACAGGGGCCCACTCTACTCCAGCATGACCTCATCTTAATTAATTACATCTGCAACGACCCCATTTCCAAATAAGGTCATGTTCTGAGCTACTGGGGGTTAGGACTGCAACACAGCATTTTCCAGTGTTTTGTGGGGGACACAGTTCAGCCTGTGCGGGCCTTCTCTGACCACTCCCGCTTTGCGCACTCTGGACTTCATTGATGTTGCCACCCCTCATGGCCGCCTGCAGTTGTTTTATTGACTCGTTTATGGCCTGTCTCCCTGCACCGGCTGTGAGTACTAGGTCTGAGAACAGGGCCTGGCAGTCGCCTTCACGTTGTGTCTCCAGTGCCTGAGCAACAGCCGCACAAAGCCGCTCACGGGCAACTCCCAGTGAACGTGGGAGCGGACCGACGGACGAAAGCACGGCCCTGGGAAGCATGTACTTCCCTTGTCCTGTCTGTCACTCACACAGACGGAGGTTTCGAGAAGAACTGAGGAGAGCGAAGAGCAGGCTTTTGTGTGTTATTCACCGAGCAGCCGTAGCTGCTGTTACTCACGTGGGCTGAGGGTGGACGTGAGAATGGTTGCCGTTGTTGCATTCTTGCTGTTTTCAGAGTTTGTCAAGTGAGCCACGTCACCTCATTTTATTTCTGCACGTGCTCTTGTCCGTCCTGAATGTAAATGTTCGTACATAGCCCTGGGGTGCTGCTGTCTCACTCCTCCGTCCCCAAGTTTGCAGTCACTTGGATGGGGACGCAGCATGCCCCGGGCACCAACTCCAAGCTTACCATCTGGGAGGGAAGCTGGGATCCAGGTCAGTCAGTCCTCCGTCCGAAGTCCTCTGGGGAAGTGCAGGGAGAGAGGGCAGCTGGGTTCTGGCCAGGTGTGCATACCTCGCCACAGCACGGGAGGTCAGCTTTGGGACAGTCCAGCGTGGTGAGTGAACTGGTCTGTTGGGGACTGTCAGCCGCTCCCTCTTTTGCCCTTTCCTTGTCCACCCCCTTGAATCTGGAAGGGTCAGTGTCTGGTGACTGGTCAGTCCTCATTCTCAGCTCTAGACGGACACCCAGAGGCAGGGGCCTTCAGGTTGCTCATGGTCTCCTTGGGAGGGCAGGAGTCAGGCCCAGGCACCTGTGCCAGTGACCGGGCACTACTTCCTCTGCCTCCTCTGTGCTTGCTGTTGGAGCTGTGGCGTCTTTGGCCACCAGGGACTGTGGCCCGCCAGCCTGGCTGAGGGCTGCTGGGAAGCCTCTGGGCCTCTCAGACTCCCGCGGTTCTTGTGTTCTCTCTGCAAGGTGCGTATCCCAGGGCCGAAGCTGGGTGGCTCGAGTTTCCTCACTTACTCTATTGCCCAGAGACTCCTTGATTTTTCTTACCCTGCCAGGCCCAGAGCGTCTGCAGCTTATTTCTGGGACCACTTGGGGCTCTTGCAGAATTCTTTGGGAGCATCTTGGGTGAGCACTGTGGAGCACCCCTCCTGAGCCCGACACAGCATGACGAAGCTTGGGGGTCTCAGGGTGGGGGGAGTGCGCCAAAGGCAGGTGAGGTGGTGGCTGTAGGGAAGGCACTGGATAAGTTTGTGGTCAAAAAACACAGCCTGTGCCTTAGTGGCAGTGACCTTTTGCCAGTTTCCTAACTTCTCTGTGTCTTCACTTTCTCAATGCAAAATGGGGTAACATTTACTTGGAGGGGTAGTTGTGTAAGTGCCCAATAAATGTTGCGTGGGTGGGTGAATGTCTGGGTGGCACGAGTCTCTCCGGCCTTGGGAATCAGTTCAGCTCCTGTTTGCTGGTCCCTGGCACACCTGGGCGCTAGGCAGCCCACTCGGGCCACAGGGAGGAGCAGGACACAGTCCCTGACCTCGACGAGGGGGCTCAGGCCAGGCCAGGGGAACTCCTTTCCTGCAGCTCACCAGTGGTGTGAGCTTGGACAGGCTGGGCCGCTCGGGCCTCTCTGTCCTCACCTCTGAGGTAGGTGATCACTGTGAGGAGTCAGTAAAGTGTTGCAAATGTGAGTGACAGCCCCCGCATCATGCCTGGGACCCCAAGTGCTTAGAAGTGTCAAATCTGAACCTGAAATATAGCTGCTGTTTGGCATCGGAGGTGGAGAACCCGACAAGAACTGTGGATGAGGTTCTGGAGGGACCGAGGGCAGGGAAGCTCCAGGCAGGGAGAGCTGACCGCCTGCGCGGGGCGATGGCGCCTGCTCTGGGCCAGGCTCGGGGCTGGGGCTTTACCAACACTGTCTGGCCGAACGCTGGAGGCAGGTGTCATTGGCTCCACTGCACAGATGAGGAAACAGGATCAAAGGGGGTACCCAGCCACCTGCCCTCTGCCATTGCTCCCAGTACTGGAGACCCGAGTCCTAAGGCCATCCTTGGCATAGGGCTCCCAGTGAGAGATTCCTGGGGAGAGGCTTCCGTGGCGGGTGTGCTCGTTAGCATAGGCCAAGCTCAGCTGCTATAATAAAACTGCCCCAGTAGCTCCGTGGTTTTGCTGCTTTTTCATGTCACAGTCCAGTGGAGACTGGTGGTCTCTCCCCGCAGTGACTCAAAAATATGGGTTCCCTCCATGGTATTATTCTGTCATCCTAGAGTCTGCCTCTTTCGCCACACGGATGAGGTCTGGGGAAGGCACTGTGGTCCTTAGACACTGCAGCTGTCTCGGCCTAGAAGTAGCCATTACTTCTTTCCCGTATCCCACCGGCCAGAACGTGTCACGTGGCTCCAACACACGTGCAGGGGAGCTGGGCTGGGGCTGAGCAGCCTCTGGGTCTCCTGGAGCCGGCGGGTGCTGGGCCCGTGGCGCTGCAGCGTCCCGCTGCAATCCTCGCGTTGCCGAAAGCCAGGGGCCAGCTCCTTTTCCTCCCACTGCTCTCTGGGTGACTGGCACAGCCCTGAAAACTCTGACCAGAGGTGGAGGAGAGGAGATCCAGGACCCCCTGGCTCTGACCCCTGCGCTGTGAGATGGGAGGGTCTTTCAGTGAGCCCCACGCTGCATTCAGCCAAAGCAGGCAGGTCAGGCGGCCCTGGCTGAGAAAGAGGGTGACACATATGTGAGTTGACGGGGAGGGGCACCAGTGGGACAGCCATGAAAATCATTTCTGTTTTCCGTTGGTGATTCCATTGCTTATGGAGCGCCCAGTGCACATGCTCTGAGACCCACACAGTTAGTTGTGAGAGGTGCGTACACATGGTTGTAGAGGTGTTTCTGTCTTTGGGCATCTTGTCTCCAGCTGTCCAGCTAGGAGTCTGCCTACCTGGCCCACTGCCCCAGTTCCTCCCTTATTAGCTGTGTGAGTGGGGGCAAGTTGCCTTGGTGTTCTCATCTGTGCAGTGGGAATAATACTTATCCCTGCCTTACAGGGTGGTTGTTAGGATTGAATGAGATAATTCATGTGATGTGCTTAGAGCCAGGCAGGCACAGTACACAGTAGGAGCTCAATGCCTGTTTGATATTGGCTGGACTTGAACCCAAGCCCATCTGACTTCAAATGTGTACTCTTCCTACATACTGCTCACTTCGTACTTTAAAAACATTAAGTAAGACATTTCACTGGTTTGGACTTGCAAGGGGCACACAATGGGAGTCTCCCTCGTACCCTGCTCCCGTGAGGCCCTGGACCTGTCTCCATGGCTGCTGCCATCTGACCAGTTTCTTGTGGACACTCTGAGATACTCTGTGCACGTATCATAAGACCTCACTTGAGGTCAGTTCTTGGAAACTTCTATTTTAAGCCAAACAATGTATAATGAAACCAATTTTTACGTTATAGTGAAACAACATTGAGGGGGAAAAAATCATCTGAGGACCTGCTGTAAGTTGTTTCCTTGTTTTGCTTAAAGTCAAAGGTTCCGAGAACCTGTATCAGCGTCTATAGCAGTACAGAGAGCACTTTCTGGTTCTTCTGTGTGGCCACATGGTCTTCTGCCACGTGGATTACCATAAGTGTTTCAGTCCCTTCTTGATAGACTGTTTTCATTTTTGGTGATTGCAAACATTTCTGCAGCAGCACCTAACCCCGTGCTCATGTATGTGAGCTCATCTGTGGGATCAATTTCTGAAAGTGGAACTCCTGAACGGGGAAGGTGTGTGCATTTAATGCCGTGCCGGAGATTACCAACTTGCTCCCTGGTGAGATGCTTCGAATTCGCATCCTCCTAGCCCGTGTGTGAGGCCTGTTGCCCCACTCCCTGGCCAGCCGGTGTGTTGTCAGCCTCTAGACTTCAGCCAATCTGGGGTATGAAAAATGGTATCTTAATGTAGTTGTGATTTGTATTTGTTGTATGACTGAGGTTGAGCATTTTCTAATGTTTATATATTGGGAGCCATTTGTGTATATTTCCTAGGGTATTAGTTTGTCTTTTTAAAAAAATCAATTTGTAGGAGGTTATCATATGGAAGAAATTAGCCATTTGTGATATGAGCTGCAAATATAATATGCCATGTTCCTGGTTAAGAAGATTCAACACCAAACCATGGGGTTTCCCCTAAATTAATCTATAAATATAACTCATTCCTGGTCCCAGTCCTATTCTAAAGGATGTGCAGAAAAAAATAAACAAGTGTGACTGGTCAGGAAAATTATGAAAAGGGGGGAAGTAGCTTTTCCAGGTATTAAACTATATCATAACATTATTATAATTAAAACAATGTGGAAAAAAAGGAAACAAAACCGATGTGGTATTGTTACAAGATAAATTAATGGAGTCCCAAAAGAAATCAAAATAAATGTGGGAGTTATGAAAATGGTGGCATTTCAAAATAGTGGGTAAAAGATGGATAAATAAATGGTACTGAGATAATTGAGTGTCCATCTGGAAGAAAATAGACATAAATGCACACCTCCTATCTTCCACCAAAATGAATTCCAGATGGACCCAAGTTAATTATACAACTGAAATTGAAAATATACTAATACTTGCTAAAACCATGGGATAATTTAAAAAATAATCTTGGGCATCCAGAATCAAAACATGCAAATATTGATACATTTGAATTACGGAGAGCCACCCTGTGAGCCACGGCAAGTGAAGTGAGAAGACAGCAGTGTGGGAGGCGTTGAGCAGGCCTGATCCCCGTGTGGCATGGGGGCCCTCGTCCTGCCCTTCATACTGGGTGGTGCTCACGCAGGCCCTTCCGCCTGGAGAACTCCCGCCGGGCCCTGCCCTCTGACCCTTCGGCACCCTTTTGCCTGGGGAAGGGACGCCTGTGTGCTGGGGGTGGCTCAGGAAGAAGAGAATCGGCCCCCCACGGAGGAGAGTGTGCCAAGGGCAAGAGCCCGCTGAGCTTCTTCTCCAGGCCTGGGGATGGGAGATTCATACGTGGGACACTTGTCACCCTCCCCCAGCACGTACACACACACACATGCACGTGCACGCACACACATGCACACACACAGTGCAGTAGGGCTTTGTTACATGGCTGTTGGCTCCCCTCCTTGTGGTTCCAGATCTCCTGGCCCTTTTTATGCTCCTCTTTCTTTTTCTGCCAGCCTGGGATTTGTACTTTCTCCCCAGGACAGGACTAGATCGGTGCCGGGTGACAGAGGGAGGGCTTAGTTCCCATCAGCTCTGACTCTGGGCTCTTGGGTGCCGCTGTGAACAATAACAGAGATGTGAACAATAACAGAGATGAAGCGACTTGGCCAAAACGCACAGGACCTAGGGGCTGATCTGGCAGGTTTAGGCGACTGCTGGGTGGGCTTTTCTGGGATGCTGGAGAACAGCCGTGTTCCAGGTGTTGCTCTGTTCCAGGGCCCTGCCTCCCCAAACTAAGGTATCAGACAAATAATCTTCCCCTTCCCCTCCTTCATCCAAATACTAAACTGTAACTTGAAAAAAATCCCCAGAAAGCCCATTCGCGACCCTGCAGTTACCTGTCAGGGCGTTTTTGCTTTAATTTGCTTTTTCCCCCTGTGTCCCTTCCCCACTGCCTTTGTTTGAACAAGTGGAAAAAGGAAAACGTGGGGTAGGAGGGCCACCTCTTTCATCGGTGAGAATAGACCAGGTTGTCTGTGTCAGCAGCCTCCCCGCCCCCAGATCTGAGCTTGAAACCTTGACTTGCTCCTCTCTCGTGCCACATGTGCAGGGGGGCAGCTGGAGGCTGTTTACGATGTTCATTCCAAGATCCACAACTGAGCAGTCTCCGTCTTGCAGGTCACGGGGTCCTGTGCCAGAAGGAACAGAGAGCTGGGAGACCCTCACTCTTGCTTGCTCTGTCCAGACGGTGACAAGTTCCACTTTTCTTTTGTGGCTCATTGGCCCTACAAGTCACCTGACCATACCTAGTTACCAGGGGATCAGGAAGTGCAGTCCCGCCGTGTGTCCAGAAAAGGGGCTAGTGTACCCGTAGTCCTCCCATTTTCGTGTTCTGTGCTTCCTTTCCAGCCTTTTCCGCAGCAAATGTTCTTCCACACGGTTGTAATTCAAGCACACTTGTCTCCACCGAGCCGTGTTCATTGCCATCTCAGTGGCTCTAGGGTAGCCCCCGAGGTGGGTGTGCGCTCCTTACCTAGCCAGTGCGCTCTTCTCACACCTGCATCCGTGGCTTTTCTCCTGTCAGTATGGCTTCAGCGCATCTCCCCAGGCCAGAGCCGCCAGCATCCCGTGAGTGGGCTCGCTGGATCAGAGGACGTGGACGTGTTTATCCTTCCCCTGTGCTCTTGGACCTGCTCTCTAACACGGGGCGCAGGCCATGGTTTTCTTAGCTCCTGAGAACCCGAGGTCAATCCTGTGTTTAAGGAACTGTGAGTAGGTGGAACTTTTATGGCCTTTGTAATAAAGTCGGCTCGCAAATGCCCAGACCTTGAAAAGGTGCAAGACATCATCATCCTCAGGCCACTTAGTTGTCTTGGCCCCTCATCTTCTAGAGTTGAAAGGTTATCCGCTCCTGTGCCTTTGCCAGCCTGCTGTTTCTGCCCATTATCCTACTAATTGGAAACTCGTTACTGAGACATTGGGGAAGTGTGTCAGGGAGCATTTGCAGCAGCTCCGCTCCCCAGTCTGGGGCAGAGTCTGCTGGGTTGGCCAGCACCATCCTTGGCCTGGCCGGCCGGTCTTCATGGCAACCCTAAGTGACCTCTAGCACTTGACCTCTCTGAAGATCACCTGGGGCTCCTTTCGGAGTGAGAGTTGCTCTTGCCAGGGAAAAGCCCCATCCTCTCTCTGAGTCTTCCTTTGGAATCACACCCATTGAAAAATATCTCTGAGGCCAAGCTCCCTCGTGAAGTCTATTCATGGGGTGCCCAGAGCTGATATTTCCTTCTGGAGATTTCTGCCTCCAGAGGCCTTTACACTTGGGCGATGGCAGTTCTGTCCCAGATCCTCAGATCGTGGAGAGTGCAGAGGAATAAATCAGATTTCAGCTCTCTCGCCCTTCATCTGGGCCATTTTATCTCACCCTTGGTTGGGACAAAACTTTTTTTTTTTTAAGACTTGGTCTCATTCTGTCGCCCACGCTGGAGTACAGTGGAGTCATCATAGCTCACTGTAAACTTGGACTCCTGGGCTCAAGCAGTCCTCCTGCTTCAGTATCCTGAGTAGCTGGGACTATAGGCGTGCGCCACCATGCTCGGCTAATTTTGAAATTTTTTTTGTAGAGATAGGGTCTCACTGTGTTGCCCAGGCTGGTCTCAAACTTGTGGCCTCAAGTGATCCTTCCACCTTGTCCTCCCAAAGTGCTGGCATTATAGGTGTGAGCCACCACAACCGGCCAACAAAACTTTTTGATTCATGAAGGTGAACTGAGGGAGAAGGGGATGGAAGGAAAGCCCCAGGCATCTCTACACCAGACTTTTGGTGTACAGTTAATTGTCAGGCTTTGGCAGGAGAGAGATCTAGATTTCCTTGTGGCTCTAATGCCATGGCCTTGGGCTTGTTACTAAGCCTCTTTGTGACTGAGTGTCCCCATATGGTCAGTGCTTGTTAACATAGCATGTGGTCCAAAGAACTTTGTAAACACCAATTATCATTACTAATGACAGTAAGTTTTAGTGTGGCAACAGATGCCTTGAGGAGTATAACAAGAACCAGTACAAGTGACCTAGGTGTTGCAAAGTTTAAATTCTGGCCTGTCCCTGTGCTGTCATTTACACGACGTCAGGGAGGTTTCTGCTGGTTAGTAATAATGTGAACAGGAAGTACCGGGAAGTACAACAGCTGGCATTTAGTGAGTGGCCTGCACTCCGCGGCAGGGCTGCAGAGCTGGGTGCCCCCAGCACGTTATTTAGACACTCTGTGTCTCCCTCCCGGGTCCCTGTCTCAGACCATTGTGAGAATTGGATGAATCCATCCTTGTAACGTGCTTAGAACAGAGCCCGGCACTGAGTGAGTGTGCACGAGCTGCATGTGGTGCTGGGTCAGTGCGGCTTCCTGCTTTAAACATGAGCAGACTGAGGTTCTGAGAGGGTGGTGGCCACAGCGTCCTGTCCTTACCCCTGTCTGGCTCCCACCCTGGCTTCCTTCGCAGCTTTTGAGCCTAGGAGTCAAGTGCAGCCTGCTCTAACTGTTGGGAGAGTTGTAGATTTTGTCCAGCAGCCCTGGGCCTCCGCGACCACACAGGACCACGCATCCTGCAGCAGGGGACTCCGAAGGCCAGAGAGGATGAGCAGCCACCAGCACGGGGTGGGAGACAGTTTCCCCAAGTCCTGTGGAGACAGTGGGCTAAGGAAATGGCTGGCGCAATCCTGGAGGGGTGTGCACAGGGTTCTGGGGCCATAGGTGAACTGAGGGCCATTACTTCTCCACATTCAGGGTGGGGGGAATTGAGAAGAGTGAACAAGGATTGAACTTCTGCTCTGGGACTCACAATAGTCCTGGGAGGTATAGGGAAGAGTTAATAGCAGCCTCATTTTAAGAATGGGGAAACCGAGGCACAGCACAGTTAAGTGACCTGCTCCAGCTCAGAAACAGCTAAGCTGGGGTGGGATTCCAGGAATGTCTGCCTTGCCCACCTGCCCCCAGGTGCTGGGAGGGGATTGTGTCAGGCCTGAGCTCAGCTTGGTTACTGTGCTGGGCACGATTGGGTTAATCGCTTTGGAAGTCAAAGATGACTCTTGGGCCACTGGGGTTTGCAGGCCTTTGTCCCCTCTCCTCGCAGCCCTGCCCCCACTCCAGTAAGCCTCGCTGCCTCCGTCCCGAGGGAGACAGTGGCCCCTTGTTTTCTCTGAATTCTGAACTTGGAGCGCCACACAGCACAGCATCCAGCACGGGCCTCACAGGATGGCGTGACTTGGAAACAGAGTGCCCACAGACCTCCTCGGGCCACACTGGGCGGATCTTTCATTGAGACAGCCTTGCCACTGCTGAGAGGGACAAATCAGACCCCTTCAAGAAGTCCCTGGGAATGTTCTCTTTTCTGGGGACAGAGTGTGGTCCGAAAAACAGAATGAGAACCTCGAAATGAGTTTACTTATACCCAAGTCCCTGTCCCCATGCCATCCGGGAGACCATGCCTCTGTGGCATCCCCCCCTTCCACCGCCTCCCTGTGTCCCCTCTCCGGCAGAGTCCCCTCCTCTCAGGTTCCCTGTCTCAGGAGCTGGGCCCTTTCTGTCGTGATGCCGTTGTGGGGGCCATACCTGAGGCCCGTCTCCTCCTTTGCAGCCAGTGGGAGAGACTGAAGCCCCTTTGAGGCGAGTTTAGGGGGACTGGCCCCTTCAGGACGGCCAAGGCTCATGTGGCCACTTGAGAAAAAGTGGTGTCAGAAGAGCCTTTAGAGCCACCAGCAGCCCCGCTCTCACCCGGCGCAGATGCTGCCGCGAGGGCGGCTGTGCCGGAGAGCAACCGGCCTCGGGTGTACCCAAGCTGCTGTCCTCACGAAAGGGTTTTACTGGCATAAAAATGCTGGAAAATACACAATGGAAGGTGGCCTGTTTCCAGAACTCCACTGTTTACCTTCAGCAGAGCGGCTGGGGACAAGCAGAGCTTATTTTCCAAACAGCCCGCGGTTGTCAGGCTACAGGCGTCAGGCTAGTGCCTGGCGAGGACACCAGGGGCACCCCCTCTGCCCACCTCCTTCCGCAACCCTCAGGGGTCCCACAGCTCCTCGTGCTGATTTCTGTCCCTGTCACTGCAGGAGACCTGGAGGGCTCCCTGGAGATGTGGGTTTCCGTGGCAGGGTGCATTGCCCCGTGCCTCATTTCCCTCCCTTTGTAGCCATCTTGGTATGAAAATGTCGGCCTCTTGTTTGTGGAGCCTGTCACAGGAGTGGCGGCTTTCAGCAGGGATGGCTGGTGTGTGCAGCTTCATTTGGGAGCCTGCTGTTCCGTGTCACCCCTTCCTGCTGGCTTCTTTCCCTTCCTTCCAAGTTCAGCCTTTTCTGGGAAGAGGGGTTGGGTGGGATTATAATATGGAATCTGTGAGTACAGCCAGAGAGACCCTTGTAGTTTCTTCTTTTTACCAGAGGAGAAACTGAGGCCTAGGGGAAGGATGAGCCTAGGTCAACTGGTGGCTCAGTAGGGGGCTGGACACGTAGGTGTTGCTACCTGGCTTCCCTCTGGGCCCCAGCTGGGAGACCCCCGTGGCATGGCCTTGCTTGGTCATTTTCCTTCCTGGCTGGCAGTGTCCTGGTCTGTGAAGGGGGGAGGGTCACCCCAGCTCTTGGGCCTGCCTGGAGGAGGACGAGGGCCCAGGTCTCGGGAGACCCTTGCAAGCGCTCCTCCCCAGTCCTCGTCCAGGAGCCCCAGGAGGTGGGCAGCTTCCCAGCTGGCCTGGTTCTGGGTTGGTTTGGTTTTGTGCATAGGCTGGTCACCATGGGGAGGGAAGACCGTGCTTTAGTTTTTTCCTATTGTGAGGTCTAAGGGATTTTTTTTTTTTCTCTATAGGGGAGATCCCTTAACATCTTTCCTGGCAGACGATAAGAAAGAGGAGTTAAGGACATCGGCAGGACAGGGCTGGCTCATCCCAGAGACTTAACTGGAAGAGTTTAATAAGGGAATGTACAGGGTGTGGGTAGGGCCTGCAGAGCCAGCAGGAGACAAAGCACCACGGTGCCAACAAGTGTGGCGAGCTGCCACCACCCCTAGGCCTGGGAGGACTAGGGGACCAAAAACATAACTGGAGCGTGAGAACAGTTGGGACACACACCCTGGCCTCTCTTTTCCTTTCCCGCCTTCTGCTGGGGCCTCCGCTTGGCCTGACCCGACCAGAAGACAAGGCAGCTGGGCGAAGTGGCCCTGGAAGACAGCCCCCCGGGGCAGAGAAGCGGAGGGGTGCAGGGAGGGGCTGGATGACAGGTGCGGCTTTGGGCCTGAGTTTGTGTCCTAGCTCCACCGCCTTCCCGCTGTGAGATCCTACGCAGGTTTTAAGTCTCTTGTTTTCCATTTTCCTCATTTGTAAAATCACCTGCTGTAGTGGTTGTTAAATAAAATGAAACAAACACATGTAAGCTTTGAGCACAGTGCCTCCTTCAAGTGGTCATTTGTAGCTGTCATCGTGATGTCTTTAATAACGACTTTGAAATAGCCTTGAATCCTGGAGGGAGCCCCACTTGGAGGGGGCTCGAGGCCTCCTCCTGCCACTGCTGAGGCCGTGGCGGGGGGTCAGCCGGGTGCCAGGCTGGCGCTGCTGCCTCTGAGGAACTGGCCTGGCAGGTGGTGGCGGCTGTGTGCCGGGCGGCAGACATCTGGCGGGTCAGGAAGTGTGGTGTCATGCTGCCCCGGCTGTTGGCAGGTGCTCCTGTCTTGGGGTCAGGTGATGCTGACTGTCTGTCAGCCAGAGGCTCTGGCTCCCTTGGGGCCTGATCTTCCCAACCTTGTGCTCTTGAAAAAATAAACACATTCCCCACTGGAGCAGAGGAGCAGTGCTTAGCAGATTATAGGCACCGATGAGCCCAGGTTTCTGGGTTTCTGTGAAGTGCAAACTGCTGGTCTGTCGGAGCAGCAACCGTTAGATGCGCCAACGCTGCAGCTTTGCTGAGACTTTCTGCACTTTAGTGGAAAGAGTATCTGCATAGATCTCGGTTCTGATCTGGCTGTGCGACATCACTCGTTTTACTTAACCTGTCTGAGCCCTAGTTTCCCTAGGTCGTTGGGCAGATGGGACCTGTTCAGTAAATCCTTTCCCTATAAAGTCATTTCTCAGCATCACTTGTGTGGGTTGTCACCTTTTGTGTGTCTTCTGCATCCTGGGTGGCAAGGGGCTTGGGGAGAGGAAGTATGAACGTGGGGCCTGCCCCTGGGGACTTTCAAGTTGTAGGGTCTGAGAGGGCTCATCCTGTTCGTCCTGTATTTCCATGCGTGTCAGCTGCCTCCTGTCCCCCATGGTGCTACACAGAGGCTCGTGGGTCCTCTGGTGATGGGCCAGGAGTGGCCAGTAGCTCAGGGGCCGTGGGCCCAGGCACTGAATTATTGCTTTTGTCTGTGTCCCACCCGGCAGCTGAACCTCAGCCGGCCCATCGAGGAGCAGGGCCCCCTGGACGTCATCATCCACAAGCTGACCGATGTCATCCTTGAAGCCGACCAGAACGACAGCCAGTCCCTGGAGCTGGTGCACAGGTTCCAGGTGAGTGGGGACTGCCCGGCCCTCGGTGTGGGACCCGTGGCGGGACCCGTGGCGGGTGGAGGGTGGGGAGCAGGCCCAGGAACGGCTGTGTGCGTGTTGGGAGCTGTAGCGCCTCACTTGAGGTGTCATCTGCAGATGTGGGCTCCTGTGCAAATCCTCCCCGTGGCCTCAGTCTCCTTGAGTGTAACGTGAGGACTGAACAGGGCATGGTTGGCACTCCCTGCCGCCCGGCTGTGTAGATATGGTTTACTGCTCAGGATCGGGGGACCAGGATGTGACAGGCCTCCGTGTCCTAAGCGTAGGCACACATGGCCCTCCCCTGCCACTCTGAGTCAGCTCAAGGGATGGAACCCTTCTGCTGCGCTTGGAGAAGGAGGACCCCCAAGGGCCTTGGACCTGAGTCCTGCCCTGGTGGAGACCCCCCTCTGCTCGCTACCCTGACCCTGTGTGCTCTTTGTGCACGGCTGGAGTGTCTCACCGAGTCCTGCTGCCCAGCAGCCTCCCAGGCCCTGACCCTGTGGCGACCCCCCCCCCCCCCCCGCCTTGGGGTTTGCCCATCAGCCGCTGACTAGCTCTGTGTTTTCTCCGTTGTGGACAAGGACGTGATTCTTTCCTCTGGAAAGTGGCTCGAAGGTCATGAAAAACAAAGTCATATTATCAGTGAAAAATGCAGCTGAAATAGTGGCTGTTGTCAGGCCTGCCTGGTGGGACGGGGGTGCTTGAGCTAGCACTTTCATGTGTGTGATAATTGCAGAGTTGACGTCCTGCTTTTTTTTATAAGGACCGAGGCGCTCTCGTCCTCCTGGTCACACAGTGCCATCCTGATGACAGCGCCCCCCCCCCGCCCATGTTTGGTCACCCCGGCCTCCACACTTCCCCCGGTTCCCACCTGGTCGCTCGGCCGACTCCCTGCTGCAGGTCCCTGGTTCCCACCTGGAAGTGGCCCCAGAGGCAGGTGCAGCCTGCTTCTGGCCTCCCCTGCCGGGGGGCGCAGGAATTACCCCCATGTTGTGCCCTCCGGGGCCCCTGCCCTGCCAGTGGCTTGAAGCCCTGTCCACTGCTGGGCAGTGTCTCCTTCCACAGGGCTGGTGGCCGTGGGAAAGGCATGGTCAGGCTCCTCTGTGACCTTGTGGAGCCTCAGTTTTCTTGTTTGGAAAATGGATGCTGGCAATAGGAAAACCTCGGACCATACCGGGAGGAGAAAGCTGGGGTTAGAGCAGGGGACGAGACAGGAAACACACCCTTATTGAGCCCTGCCCCAGACCAGGACTGGGCTGATTAAGTGCTCACCCATGGGCTGCATTCTGTCCCCACAACCCCTCAGGCCAGGACTCCCCAGCCTTCTTTTATAACAGAGAAACCAAGGCTTGGAAGCTTGTCCACAGAGACCCGCAGGGCCAGGGTTCAGCCTTGACTTTCTCGGGCAACCTGCTGCCCATTCCCGCAGGGGCTGGCTCTTCTGTCTCCTCTTGGGCCATTGCTTACACCACTGTCCTGGGGAGCAGCCCCAGCTGATCACAAGTGGAGCAGCGACTTTCCCACCCTGAGCTGTCCATGCCTACCTCATCCCCAATTCCCTGTCTCCTCCGGGAGGCCTCTCGGTGCCTGCGGGGCCCTCGGGGACGTTCTCTGGGAAGCACAACTAAGCTTGAATGATGCTTCTCCTGCTGAGTCCAGCGAGGGGCAGGTGGTCTTGCAGACACTGTTGCGGGATGCGTCTGGGAAGGCTGGGTGATGTGCGGTGATAGCCATTATTACTACAGCAGAAGACATTTGCAGAGCAGTTTCTATGTCCCAGGCCCTGCTCAAAAGCGCTGTGTGAATGCTGACTCACTTGCTCCCTGGACACAATAAGGTTTGATTATTCCTGTTGTGCGGATGAGGAAACAGGTGCAGGCAGGTGGCAGCTTGCTCAGACTCAACTTGAAAGTGGTCGAGGTGCATCTGAGCCTGCGAGAGCTTGCTCTCTCTGCCTGACGGATGAGACAGAGGACACGGGGGGCAAACTGCCTGGGAGGCAGAGCCCCCTGCAAAACCGAGGAGACACATGATCCCTCTGAACCTTGGTGTCCTGTTACGGTGAGGGTTGTGGCAGTTCCTTCCTCCTCCTCAGCAGACAGCGAGGAGTAAACGGTCATGTGTGTGAAAGCGCCCGTTGCTTGTGGAGCGCCTGCAGCCACTCCTGCTGCTGTTACCTCTTCCTAGAGAAAGGACTGCAGCTCCCAGCTGGCCTGGGCGGGGCGTGGTGGAACAACTGCCCCTAAGGGGGATGACTCCCATCCCCACGCCCCCCAGACACACACACAGCCCATAGTCCAGAGCCCAGGGCAGGTGGGGGTCTGGCTGCAGTAACCTCACTGTAACCTTCCAGCACTGGTTATTTTGGGATAAATGTTCATTGCAGTCTGTGCTTCAGTAAGAGGCGGGATATCTGATAAGGCCAGGAAGTTTCCTCCTTTGTGAAGAGAACAATCCTTTGGAGAAATGGGTGCCAGGCTGCACTTGCCAGAGGCCCCAGGAAGAGAGGAGACGGGCAGGGGCTGGCGTAGGGAGGGACCTGAGACACCCAGAGGTGAAGGACACTGCCCCATGCTGCCAGCGCTGACCGGCCAACGCCCCTGCCATGAGATGGGAGAGATGCAAGTTCAGAGTCAGACCGCACAGCCTTAGGGAGCTGACACCTGACCTGGGTCGTGCCTTTTGTCTTCAGATTCTTGTTTTAATTTTTATTCTCCAGATTTTAGCAAGGGGGTGGCATGGGTGTGGCCCAGGAGTGGGCAGGGCAGGGGTGCTGCAGCCAGAGGCGGGAGGCAGAGCCCGGGCCTGGGTTCCCGCATCTTGTGAGCAGTGGAGCAGAGGAGAGCTTGTTGGCCCCAGAAGGGGCTCTGCCTGCAGGGCCTTCTCCAAAGGCGATGTTGGGTCCCTGGAGGGGGTGTTTTGGGGCTGTGTGGGTGGGGAAAGTGAGTTTCTGAGCTGTTCCTGACAGCCCTAAAGCACTGGCTGTGGGCTGCTTCCATTAGGCCTGTGGCCCCGGGGAGGACAGGCATTCCCAGCGCCCCGAGGCTGTGCTCGCTTCTGGCTGCCCCGGTGGGGCCTGGGGGTGTGGGCCTGGGGCCTATTGCAGAACGTTAAAGCTGGTTGTCGTAGAAACATTCACCACTACCCCAAGTTTGTTTGCAGGTTGGTTTTTTTTTTGGGTCTGCCTCAGAACGGCTTGGCGTAGAGACTCAGTTGGGATGATTCCGTTGTTTTTCTGTTCCAAGGTTCACGCGGAGCCAGCAGCCTGGTGCCGCGGCGGCTCCATCTGAGATTTGGGTATTGGTGTACAGACCCTGCCCTCGTGGGTGAGGTGCTTGGGGACCCCAGGGGCCTCTGGCCTGTCGAGCAGCTTCCTCAGGAGAGCAGTGCGAGCCTTCTCGCTGTGGCACAGGACAGGTGTGGCTGCGGGGTGGGGGCGCTGGCCCTCCTCCTCTGCTGCCCCTGCCAGCCTCCGAGTTGCCCCAGAGGGTTACAGTGATTGTGATCCATGGGGCGTGTGGATCTTCGTGGGGTTTTCCTGGAATGAGCTTAGAGCTAAGAAGGAGGCTACAGTCTACACTGTCTTGATTAGCCAGAGGGACCATAACTGTCCCCCAGATACTCCCTGGACCCCCCATCTGCACGTGTTCTACAGGGACAGCTCCCTCTGCAGCAGCACACTGTTGGCTGAGCAGGTGCCCATGGGCTCCCAGCCAGCAGGGGAGGCCGGCGGGTAAAGCCAGAGCTGCCCTCACAGCCCTGAGTGATGAGTTAGTAAAAATGCAGGTCTGATCAATGCAGGGCCTGGCGTAAAAAAACGTCCCACAATTTCTCATTGTAGTGACACTGAAGACTTAGATTGCTAACATAGCCCATGGGGCCCCAGTGATCTGGCGGCTGCCCCTGCCCAGCCTCATTGTGCCCCACCCGCCCCTTCCCCGCCACGCACCCCCTGCCACTCCGCACAGCAGCTGCTCGGGCTCTGATTTGTGTCCACCCCAGTGCCTTTGCACAAGTCATTCCTTCAGCTCAGTGCCCCTTCCCTGAGGAGTGTCTTCCCTGACCTCTTGTCCTAGGCCCTCCTAGCTTTGTCCTTTTCTTTCATGCCATTTGTCTGTCCCTTCGCTGGGGCAGGGATTGTGTCTGCTTCAGCAGCTGGCGTCCCCTTGCCGCCCACAGTGCCTGGTACGTCAGAAACGTGCCTAAGTGTGTGTTAGGTGGAAGCACATGCAGGGTGCTGGCCTCGTGCTGTCTGAGCCTTGCACAGGGTGCCCCAGTGGGCAGCAGAGGGAGGACGTGGCTCTGCTGGGCAGCTGAGTGCAGGGAGGGAGGGGGACAGGCGGGTTCATGAGGCAGATGGCACTGCCTGGTAGGTGTGCGTGGCGATGTCTGCAGGTGTCAGCAGGGTTGGGGGGTGGTGGCGGGGCCAGAGGGCCAGGGCTTGTGCATGCCAGGCTGCGGAGCTTGGACTTTATCCTGCAGGGAGCTGGAGGTGGGGTGGGGTGGGGGGAGGATGGACAGGGGTATGAAGATCAGATTTAATTGGCAAGAGCAAGGCCCTACTTAGAAGGGGACTTGCCAATGCAAGATGAACTCTGAGCAGGGTAGGAGGACACCCTTTAGTCATCACAGCCTGTGCTTCCAAAATGATAAGGGAGGTTACGACTTGGAAGCTCAGTGATGTCCCCGTGCTCAGCCCCAGGTGCCCTGTAGTCCTGAGTGTCCCCTCCTCCACTGGCTGGCCTCAGAGCAGCTTGAGCCTTGTCCAGCCCACACTGGACAAAGCCCCACTCACTGCTCGGATCCTTCTCAGTGTTAAGTTACATAAGATGGATCTAGAAAGGGAGCTCTTGCTCCCCCAGAGGACGCAGGGAGGGAACGCACGCTGGGCCACACTCGTCTTTTACCAGCGTGTACCTGGAGGAAAGTGTTCAGCCAGCCCTCAACAGTGTCCCCCACAGCCCTCCCACCCTCTCGCCAGGGCAGGAAGCCTGCAGGGCTGGGAACAGGTGGGGAAGGGGTGATGTTCGAGGCCCACCCTGCTAGTTTGCTGGTCCAGGTTCGCTGTAGTGACAAACAGCTCCTGTCACCCAGTGCCACCTTGTCTCTGGCATGTGCCATGTGGCCTTGGAGGGTTGGCACCACTTGGCTGTGTGTCTGGGACCCAGGATGACACAGCATCCCTTGACAGGCTGTCGTGGCAGAGGGACAAGAAGGAGGTGAGGCTCCTGCTGGCTCTCAGTGTCTGCCCCATGTGACACGGACTCTTACATCTTACTGGCTGCGCCTTGTGGCTATGAGACTGCAGGGTGTTGGAGAAGGGGGATCTCCCTACAGGCATGGGAGCCAAATACTGCGTAGTTTCGTTTTATTCTTAAAAAAAAAAAAAAAAAAAATTAAAATGCCCCATAGGGTTGCCGTGAGCATTAAACTAATTACTATGCCCAGTGTCCTTAGATCAGTGCCTTGCGTGGAGTGAGTGCCACTTGTGTGTGGGTGTAAGTGTTGGCCCCTCTTACTGTTAGCACCTGGGCGTAACACGCGTGCAAACCACTCAGCACACGCCTGGCACTCAGTGCACACTTCGCCAGAGCCCCTCATGTCAGTGTTGTTACCACAGTGACGACAGTACTACTCTGTCAGCTTGATCTGGGGCCACAGGAGGCAGTGATTACAGACGTGTCCCCAGGTGGGAGGTGCATTCTGTGATAAAGTAGCGGAAATGTGCACTTACTTTAGCCTAAAGACAGGGCCAGACAGGGGTCAGAGGGACTTGGGTATCATCCCCAGCCTTGTCCCTCACCAGCTGGCCCACGGGGCCTCTGTTCCCTGCCTGCCACACAGGGAACCTGCCGTGTCCCACTCCAGAGGCAGCTGCCCTGAGCAGCGGGCCGTCACCTCCAAGGCCGCAGCTCACTCGCCTGATTTCACAGCTGCCCCAAATCACGCCCTGTCAGCCTCAGATGTTACGGAGCACTAGCACGGGGGTCCCCACTGTGTGCTGTGCAGACAGAGGGAGTAGAGGAGCCAGAGGCTTTTGTCCTAGGCCTTCCAGTCCGATCAGGAAGATAACAGCTAACTTTCCAGAAGTTAAATAGCACCGTAAAATCTAGGGGAGTTTCTTGCAGTTTTGCATGTGGGCCTTCTGGCTGGTGGGGTCAGAGTAAGAACTGTGGGTCCCAGTGAAGGGCTCCTGTTGTCACCGTGAAGCCAGGGGAGGGGCCACCCTCTGCTTGCTCTGCCTGGGGCCTTCCTCATCCCTTATCTCTTTGGTCTGTGTCTCAGCCCCTGGGATAATGGAATTACTTCACCATTTTTCAGGTGAGGAAACTGTGGCCCCGCATAGCCCACAGTCTTTCCAAATATTCCCTGGAGGGGCTTTGGCCAGCAGCTGGTGGCCCCCATGGTGGTGTGAGATCCGTGACTCAGGGTCACCTAAGGAAGAGGTCACGGTCTGGGTTGCCTCTGACACAGCTGCTGCCTGTGATGATGAAGCCATTGGCTGGCAGATGCCAAGTGAGGCCCAGCTGGGTGCCTCTGGTGGCCTTGGTCCCAGAGGAGCAGACCCTGTCCTGGGGTGGCTGTGAGGTCAGCTGCCCTGGGTCACGAGGCCACCCCTCCCGTGGTGGAGACAGCTGCACAGTCTGCCTGCTGTGCTCCCGAGGCCAGACCAGGTGGGCGGTTGCTGGGAATTGCTCTTTCTGCTTCGGGGTGGGTGGTGCCGTCTAGCGCAGTTAGGTGGCTGCAGTGACATTCCCGTGTGGAACGGAAGCCTGGTCCCAGGCAGACGTGCAGCCTTCCTACCAACCAGGAACAGAAAGGACATCCTGTTTTCTATTTTCTTCCTGGTTTGTGGTGGTGCATGCCTTCCGGACTTGTTCCCATGTGGCTTCGTGCCCGTGATAGAGCCCCCTGTGGTCTCCTTTGACGTCATGTAATAAATCACATTGCCACCTCGGCAGCCAAGGGTACAGCTGGCCAGGTAAGCCACACACTGAGGCTCTGCTGGCCTCAGCACCCTGGGGATGGACAGAGTGAGGCACGAGGATGTTCTCTGAGCCCTGCCCTGCAGGTCCGGGCAGGTGGGCTTCTCGCCCCCTGCCTCAGGCAGCCCGCACCCCTGGCAGCCAGCCCCTGCTCCGATCCATATCTGCTTCTCTCTCCATTGATCTGTGGGATCATTCATCAATAGCTGTTACGTTTATTCACTTAGCAAGTCTTAATTGAGCACTTACTGTGTGCCAGGGATCATAAAAGTCATTGCACATAGAATAAGACAGGCCAGGTGGGTGCAGTCCCACCTGTGAGCACGCGTGTGTGGGACTAAGGATCCTGCAAACAAGACACAGTACATAGAGGAAAAGGTAACATGGCTACAGTTATGGGGAGTATTAGGAAGAAACACAGCAAGGCGTGTGACAACAGTGGAGGTTCTTGTTACTGATCCGCTGATGAGGTGACACTGAGCTGAGGCCTAAAGGGCAGGACAGAGCCCACCCTAGGCAGGAGGACTGGGGAGCAGGCGAGGGGCCAAAGTGTGAGGGGGAGAGAAGACTGTCTCCCTGGGTCCTTTGGCAGGACAGGGCACGGAGGCCTGAGGACCTGCCATAGCCAGGTGCAGCCAGAGTGCAGTGGCCGGGAGAGCGTCTACAGGCTGGGGTGGCGGAGTACAGTGGCAAGGGGCCCAGGGTCCTCTGACCTGAGTGACCCCTGGTTGTCCGAGAGGTTGGCTGCACCACAGCAAACTCTGCCCTGATTCTGATGACACGTCTGTCCCTGCAGACACCAGTTTGCAGGCCATATGCTGTGAGTTATGCTTGCAAACCCACCAGAGCATCGGGTGGAGAAGGCCCATGGGCTGCCAGGAGGACCCTGAAAGTCAGACCTGGGCTGGTGGCTGTGGGTCGGGGTGGGCTGGGTGGGGCCAGCCCCGGCAGATGTGGCGCCTGTGGCCTCTGACCCAGGGAAGCTGCCCAGGTGTTGTTTACAGGGGAGGGCAGCTGCGCAGACTCGCCTGAGCGGGTGCTGAAGGAGCAAGGGGCTGCGGCTGAGGTGGTTGGAGCCACACTCAGTGGGACCTTGAACTGGGCAGCCCCTTTCTTGTCCTTACTCTGCTCAGCTGTTAGCTGTGACGGCAACCAGATGACCACTGAGACCCCCCTCCTGCCCCGAGTCTGTGATCCAGGGTGGACATCCCAGCCCGTCCCTGCATCCTGCGGGGTCTCTCCCTGGTCACCTGGAGGACCTGACTAGTGCCATGGCGCTGTGACAGAGGGCGTGTGACACTCGTCAGGTGAATAGCCCTGGTCGTGCACCTTGCCTGCCTCCCACTGACAGAAGAGGGAGAAAGCTTATGAGTTTGGTGCTGAAATCTGGGAACA
This sequence comes from Lemur catta, assembly GCF_020740605.2. NCBI lineage: Eukaryota > Metazoa > Chordata > Mammalia > Primates > Lemuridae > Lemur > Lemur catta. Next base: position 10,917,693 of record NC_059128.1, read on the forward strand.
GAAAGGAGGTTTTATTTTCAGTGGGAGCCCTGGGCAAGAGGGGGAGTCTGCTCTCTCCAAATAACATTCCCGGACTCCCGGTGATGGTGTGCAGTTCCTGCCGGCCCTGTCCTCGGGAGCATGTGGGGTTAACTTTTGGTGTGAGTGACTGGCTTCTGAACAACAGAGTTTCTGCCCCAGAGAGCTCACACTTTCTCCCCATCATAGCTCACGCTGCTCGCTGCTGGATAAGGTGCGTGACCCTGTGATGCCTCAGTCTGCCCGGGAGGATGACCCAGGTGGGCCATCGTGGGTAGTGTCACCTTTGGGACGGGGGTGCCTGTGACCTGGAGGCCACAGGAGATGCACGAGGGCCTGCGTGTATCACACATGCAGGGGACCCCCCACAGCCCCTTTTAGCTCCTTCCCCCTCATCTGGAGTGGGCTTCCCTCTGTCCGCTGGTGGTGGGGGTCACGTGCAGCTCATCCTGGAGCCTGGGGCCTGGGTATTCACTCTGTGACATCTGTTCACCACCAGGGAGACGGGGTTGCTGTGGGTGTTCTGCTCCAAGGCAGCTTCGTCTGCGCATCCCGAGTGCTCCAGCATTCTGCCACCGCCTGTCCCGCTTGGGACGAGGAGTTTCCCAGGCAGCCCGTGGACTGTGAGTCTGGTGGATTCCATGGGTGTGGCTTTCCCTGCGGCTCCTCCGCCAGGCTCTCTGCAGTCCTGTACTGGGAGGCGTGTGGAGCAGATGTGTGAACAGAGCGTCCCTCCTGCCCAGCCAGCCGCGTCCCCTCTTGGGGGGCGGCCCCTGGTTCCAGGGCTTTGAGCCTTTTCGGGGGGGTGGGGTCCTGTGCAACTGAACGCAGACGGCCTTCCTTCGCCACACTGACCTTCGCTCTGTAGGCTGTGTCTTGGAAGCGAGTTCGTATCTGTCTTTGCAAGCTGCCTCGTTCTTGCTGACGGCTGCACGTTGAACGGCCTTACCATCCTTTATTTAGCTAGTTCTCTATGATGTACGTTTAGATTTCTGATCATGTTTTAGAAACGCGCTACAGTGAATACCCTGGTACATATATCTTTGTGTACACACATGAGGAATTCTGCGGGATAAATACCTAGGAGTGGCAGTGCTGAGTTTGCACTTCTTAGTTTTGGCTGTTCTTAGATTTCTGTCGGCAGGAGCTGTACCAGCTATACTCCCACCAAGTGCTGCTCCGCTTTGCTCCACTTCTTAGGAGATGAGGCGTTTCTAATCAGTTTGTTTTGGCCTGAGTCACAGAGCGTTGCAGGGTGCCAGGATCCTAGCAATCCCCTCTTGTCTATTGGTTCTGCCACTGGACATGCAAAGCCCTGGGAAGGGTGGTGTCTTGCCAGCCTTGCCCAGCTTGCCTGGACCCTGACCCTGTCTGTGCCATGAGCCCGTGCTCCACCTCTCTCTGCCACACTCCCTGTGCTGTGAGGGTCTGACCACTCCAGCCTCAGCTTGTGGGTTTAAGTAACAGATCTGAGGAGCAAACAGGCCTAAGGGCAGATCGCGTTGTAATTTTCTTTGTGCCAGCTCTGCCAAATCACAGAGATGATACTGTGCAAAAGGTCAAGGCTGTCCATCAATCTGGCCTGAGCAGGGAAGCCCAGCACACATGCCCCTAAGGCCAGCGCCGTGTCTGACACACTGCCAAGGCCTCATCTGTTCCAAGCTCGGTCCGTGGCCCTGCAGACTGCTGGACCATTCCCTCTGTAACTCACAGCTGTCCCCGTCACTCCCTAGCTCAGGACCCTGTTGCTTTAGGACCAAGTCCAAACTCCTCAGCTGGTCTGTGTCCAGCTGTCTCTCCTACCCTCTGGCTTAAGGTAACCTTTCCCCTTGAGACCTGTGTCTGCCCCAGTCATGCCAGGCGCCTGGCAGGCCCTCGAGTGTGCTGGGCTCCCTCACCCCAGGCCTTTGCTTTTGCTGTCCCCGCTGCTTGGGGTGCCCTTTCTTCCCCCGGCCCACGCGTGCACCCTTGGTGGTTCAGGCCAGTGGCCTCAGGAACCCCCTACTCATGTGCACCCCCATGTCAACATCCCCTGCTCTGTTACCTCCACTGAGCTCCCCATCTGCTGCTTAGGAGACCCCGTGAGGGTGGGCAGGATGTGGCTGCTCTGGAGCTAAATGGGTGGCACCCCCCCCACACACACACACACATATACTCTCTCTGTCTCTGTCTCCTCTCTTCTCAGGGACTGTCACTCTTTCTGCTCTCGTCCTCTCTGGGAGGCCTCAGTCTGAGTGCTCAGACACAGGAGATCTCTCCAGAATACAAACAAGGCTTGGTTAAAAACAAAGTGTCTGCCGATGGGGGAGCTTAGCTCTCCCCCAAGGAGCCATTTTAGAAAACTCAGGAAAGGAGCAGTAAGTGAGGAAATGCCCTTGACAGACCAGGACTGAGTCTGGGAGAAACAAACCGAGGGAACCGCAGCCTCGGAGATGGTCTCACTCCGGCTAGTGGCCGGGGCTGTCACTGATGCACAGCTGCCGACTGTGCTGGCCCTGCTGGCCCTCCCCTCACGTGGGGGCACGTGTCTCGCTGGCCCCAGGTGACTGGGACCCGTGTGGTCGCTGTGCTGCGTGTGCTGCGAGGGCAGCAGGCCCTGGCTCCTGGGCATGCGGTGGCTTCTACCTCAGTTCAGGGGCTTGAGAGCCCATTTTTGGTTTATTCTTCACATCGCAGAATCAAGGGATCTACAACTTAAGAGTCAGAAAGGACGTTATAAATGAGTTTTCCCGACGTTCTCATTTTACAGGTGGGAAAACTCAGATACAAATGACTTAAGTGACCTTGAGAAACACACACGAAGTTAATGGCAATTCCAGGACTTCAGCTGAAGCTTCCTGACTCTGCCTTTGTCTCAGTTGCACAGCGCCTCAGGGTCCCTGTGTTGGGATTGAGTGGGGCCAGGTGCGGCCAGGCTGAAAGATGGTCTGCTGGGGATTGGAAGGCACAACCCTTGGCTGACCAGTCAGGGACTGTCACACAGGTTGCACACTGCGCTGCTCAGTGGTAGACTTGGTGGACGGCACCCTGCATGGCTAGGCTTGGTAGTCCTGCCCCTGGTGTCTACTGGCTGCTGCCACAAACTCCTCTTGGCTCTGGAGAGCCCACCACCAACCACTTCCAAGGTTTACCTGCATGAATCTCCAGCTCCTGCCGTGTGCCAGACCTGGCTGCCTGGCATGTTCTGTTGCACCAGGGCACCCAGCCTAGTGCGGATTTCCCAGGGCTGTCTGTGGTATGTTGTTTTCTGTGAGCTGTAACCAAAAGGCAGATGTTCTGGGAGGTACCAGGAAGGCTTTGCCTAGGGGACGTTTCACCCTGGCCTTGGTTGTTGCCAAGTTCATCGAGAGTGGTTGATGTCACCACATCAGTGGTTTGCCGAGAGGGCTCCTTAGTTGTCCTCCCCAGAAACCACTGCTCCGCATGGCTCACCTCCTCACCTGCACTTGCACCCGACTTCCTAGGGCCGGGTTACGCTCTCTGCAGAGCCATACTGTGCCTTTGAAGGTACGGCTGCCCTTGACACTGTTGTAGTCCCTTAGTCCTCCCTCTGCGGGGCCTACTGCCGTCCTCCTGTGGTCCTCCGGTGTGCCAGCTCCGCACCAGCCCTGAGGCTGCTGAGGGACCCACACATGCTCTTCCCTCCGCGCCACGGGGTCCTCCTCACACAGGCCACAGTGGACTGTGGCTTCCAGTCGTGTCATTTATGTAATATTTATTCTTCTAAGAGGTGTCTCTCTTCCATTTGTGTTCATTTGTCTTGCTCCAAGGCTGGAAACAGGTGCAGAGACACTGGTCTGGCTATAGGTGGCCCCTCGGGGGCCTTTGGGAGAACAGGGAGCCAGAGAGGACCCCGGGCTGGGGGGGCTCTGGAGCCAGAGGGCCGGGGTTCAGACCCCCTCGTGGCCACAGCCTCACTGGAAGAGCCCTGGCCAAGCACTGAGGTGCTCTGAGCCCAGTTTCTTTGTCAACTGGGGCTGACAACAGGACCTACTTCACAGGGTGGCTGTCAGGGGGAACCATGTCTGTTCCTGCATAGTGTGTAGGACCCTGACCTGTGTGCGGTGAACGTATTAATAACTTATCCTGGACTCTCGGCAGAACCCCTGGCAGGGTGCCAAGGAACAAGAGGCGCTGGACTTCACCCAGCGCTGGGTGGGGAAGAGCTGCTGAAAGGCCAGCCTTCGTGCCATCAGCTGGACGGGCTGGGCTGGGCCATGCTCTCAGGAGCAGCCAGGCCGTGAGATTGTGCTGAGTGTGCTCAGGGTTACTTCCTGTCCCGTAAAAGCCCTGCGAGTAATTTCAACAGCCATAAGGAAGCAATTTCAGCTCTCTCACTGGGGACACTTTCCCTGGTGGTCATTTGGTGGCCGAGGGTTCACTGAGCACTCAAGCCCTGACTCAGTGGGTCCTAGAACTCAGCCTGGAGGGTCCTCCTGGGTGTGGCCTGCTAGGCTCCTCTTGGGAGCGGATGTGTATCTGCTTCTGGAGCCCAGTGATGACCAGGATTCTGGAATCCCGTGGGGTTTAGGGTGAGAGGCTGGAGTCCCTGAGAGGCAAACCCAAGGCAGGCGTGTGCAGCAGGGCAGGGCCGTGGTGTTGAGGCCAGTGCTTTTATTCTTTTTCTTCCCCTTAATTGAAGTATTAATAAAATATGCACATAGAAAACTGGATGTGTTTGTAGATGAACAGCCTGATGGATTTCCACAAGCTGAGGACGCCACATCCCCAGCACAGGATCGGCAGTCGGGCCGTGCCCCAGCGCCACCCCCAGCTCCTGCTGCTCTCCAGGGCTACTTTCCTCTTCGTTCTTTCTTTTCTTACTGTCCTGACTTAGCAGCACCGCTGGTAACAACACCTGTCAACACTGCTGTGCTTCCTGCCTTCTGCACGTGGCCCGTACAGGGAAACAGTAGTCAGAGACTGTATTGGTCTCCTTTGCTGCGTAACAAATTACCACAAATGTGGTAGCTGAGAATGGCACACGTTTATCATCTGACCGTTTCTGTAGGTCAGGCACTCAGCACAGGCTGGCTAACCTTCCAGGTCACCCCACGCTGCAATCCAGGGGTTGGCCCCGGCTGTGGTCTCAGCAGAGGCTCAACCGAGGGAAGATGTGCTTCTCTTGGGTGGTTGCAGGATCCATTTCCTTGCAGTTGCTGGATGGAGACTTTCAGTTTCTCTCTCAGGGCTGCTCTCAGCGTCCAGGGGCTGCCCGCAGTTCCTGACCATTGGGCATCTCCAACAAGGCCACTTACTTTGTGGTGCTTGTGTCTTCAAAGCCAGCAATGGGGAGCAGAACGTGGAGTCTTAGAACATGTATCTTGGCTGGAAGCATGTCACGGGTCCCACCCTCACTCGAGGGGAAGGTGTCCTACAAGGACACCAGCACCAGGAATGAGGGGATCATGGGGCCACCTTAAAGTCTGAAACATAAGTGGGTTCAGAAATGATGTCCTCACAGCCTAGAGGCCAGTGCTACGTGCAGCAAAGATCAGTCAAACAAAAGACGAGTGGGAGGAAACCCTTTCCTCTGCCTTGGGCTGTGAGCTCCCTTCCCCACCCCGCTGCAGAGCTCCTGTCCTTCCACGTGACACCTCTTCCCCAGGGCAGGAGACAGGGACACTGGCTCTGGGAGGAAGGAAGGAAGGAGGCCAGTTATCAGACCAGGAGTGGGCTTTCTCCAGCCTGGTCCCCTCCCCCACTGCTCTCTCATACCTCCCACCCGTGCTTCTCTGCGTCTTCATGTTAACACGTAGCGCAGCTGGCAGAGGGCCTGGCGCCTGGCTTGCCTTCCCAGCCCTGCACGTGGCTCCATCCTTGCGTGAGCCACACTGCTCCCTGACCCTCCCTGCTTGGAGAGTAGGAGGTCCCTGAGCGCGGCTGGCCAGGCTCGCTGTCACCGTGGAGCTGTGTCAGCGTCGCTCACAGATGTCTGCTGTGCTGCGACTGATCAGAATCTGCCTTTCCAGTAGCAGACGGCCCAGAGGCCTCCGTGTAGGGGCCCGTCCACTGGTGCCAAGGGAGGTCCGGGAGCTCTGGTCCTCTGTGCTCCCTCCTGCTGCTGGCCCCAGGCCTTGGTCCTCGGTCTGATGTCCCAGACCTGCCTGGCTGAGCTGTGGACGAAGTTCTCCAGCACTTGGATTCCAAGTGGTCCTTAGTCTTCCTGGGGATTAAAAGCACCTCAGTCACATAACCTGTGTTTCAGCAGGTGGCAAGATAACACTGCAGAGGCCCCGGGCGTGACACCGTATGGCTGGCTCTGAATCCTGGCAAAGCCCCACCTTGCTGTGTTTGACCTGGAGCCCATCACTTTGCCTCTCAGAGATTTCTTTTTTTTTTATTTTTAAAATAGGAATAAAAAGAGAGGCATTCGTTCTGTAGACCATAGACCACTCTGAAAGTCAAATGCAACATTTTGTGTGACTGCCCCCATTGAAAACCAGAAAAAGTGCTATGTTTGTATGCGGTGGTGGATTATTATGATTTTTATTTAAAACATTCATGTCTGAGGAGCTACGTTTTGTGGTCTTTGCTGTTCTCATCCCTAGGTATGTACCCCAGAGAAATGAGAACATATGTCCACACGAAAACTTACACACAGATGTTCATAGCAGCATCATTTGTAATAGCCAAAAAGTGGAAACAAACCAAATGTCCATCAAGTGATAAATGGATAAACAAAATGTGGTGCATCTGTACCACGAAACGTCACTTGGTCTTAAACAGGACCTGCTGGACGGGCAGGACCAGGTGAGCCTAGGGGTCTTGGCTCAGGTTTGCCCGGAAGAGTCCAAGTGTTGTAGAATAATGAGAATTCTTTTCGTTTTTGTCTCTGCACCCTCCTTTCCCATCTGCTGTCTGGGTAGCAGGAAGGCTATCCTGCTGTGTAAAATGTCCATTTCGAATAAGAGAGGAGCTCAGAGCATTAACTCCAGCTTCTTGTTTACAGACAAGAGTAAATGGCAGAGGCAGGATTTGAACCCGGGACTTTTGATGACATTTTCTCTTAGATAGGAAAATCCCTGTGCCTCACTCCCCACTCACTTCCCACCTGCAGGACTGCACAGGAAATCGTATCTCTGATGTTTGTCTTGTCCTCATTGAGCTCAAGTTCTCAGTGCCAGTTCTCAGTGCCAGCCCAGAAGAGGGCCAGGTGCCCCTGTGGGCATCATACCGTGGGCTTGGGACATCTGAAAAATGCCTGGGAGCGCTTGTGCTCTGGGTAGCACCTGGCTGGGCTCTCCCGCAGGTGTTTTGCAGCCCTCCCGCTGGCCCTCCTGGCCTGGGACTGTCAGTTCCTGCTTAAAGCCAGGCTGCCCTTGCTAACTCCCAGGATCCCTCCCTGGGTGTGCTGGGGCGGGCAGGCCCCCAAGGGGACGAGTGTTTACCATTCGCCATGGAGATGGTTTGGGCCTTTCTTCCTCTGAGTGCTGATAACATGGTACAGGGTGCGCACCCTTCCAGCAGTTTGTTTGGTGATTCTGAGAGACTTGTGAAAAATGCATGAGGCCTTCAATATAGCAGATAAGCTGCAAAGCTTGGAAGGAAACACTTGTGGATAGCACGGTGATTGGAAAAATGCTTTGCCCTCTCTGTCTCCATCCCAGAAGGGATTGGTTTCGGGAACAATAACTGACGCTTTCATCCCGGGTCAAAAGCTTTTGGTGCTTGCTTTTCAGATATTTTCCCCTTTGGTTTCATGCAGCCTCTTTCCTTCGTAAGTTTGGCTTAAACTCACGTGTAAATGCCTCTGAGTTCACTCTGCAAAGGTCACTGCCTAACACACAAACGTGGAACCGGAATCAGCTTCGTGTTACTCAGCAGCTGAGCCAGCCGATGCCCTTCTGGGGGCGCTGGGGGTGCTGGTGGGGAGGAGGGAGCATGTCCGTGTTGTGAACGGCCTCAGGTGCTGGGGAGAGGTGGGCCATCAGTCCCAGCAAGTGTCTCCAATATTGCCTCCTCTTCGAAGGCAGGCGGGGAGTGCGTGTGGCCCTGCTGTTCCTATGATGCCTCTAGCAAGCAGCTGTCCCTCCCGTTCTAGAGAAGCTCCCCTCTGCAGCCTTGAAGTCTATCTGCATTTACAAACACCGCTCCTTGATTTTCTCAGTCAATTTAGACCCACAGAATGTGAGGCCATCTTTGCAGGGACCTTAAAGGTCACCTCAGTAACTGCTTATGTCACAGGTGAGAAGACTGAGACAGCCCAGTGGCTTGCCTGAAGGTGACAGCGAGAATCGATAACTCTGGGTGCCTGGGTTTCTTGGCTCCTTGTGGCATAGCCCTCCCGTGACCAGGCTACTCCCTAGTGTTGGGGGAGGGGAGTGAGAACAGCTGAGCGCCTTCAGTTCCGACTCGGGGCTTGAATTGGCTGGCCAGGGTTACATGTAGATCTGGTGGAGTGAAGCACATGCATGTCTGCTGCACGCCGCACGATGCCCCGAGCACTGCCAAAGATGGGCAGCTTGAGCAGATGACCTTTTAGCATTGTGATATTAACGTGATCCCATACATTCGTGTGGGGAGGGTCTCATGCACGACATGCTCTCGTGGACGCACAGACCAGGTTCAGGAGAACAAACTCTGATAAAGGAATGGTGCCAAGAAAGATAGTTGCCGGGGAGAGGGGGGGGCAGACGAGACGCAGAGGCTCAAGTGCAGGCTCCTGTGAGGGTGAGGCTGAGACTGGCCCAGGTGGGGAACTGGCAGGACCACGTGGCCCGACGGCAGCTCTGGATAAACGCTTCCTGAAGGAAGGCTCTGGGCTGGTCCCCACACTCCAAACGGGTAGCAGCCGTGGACTGTACAGGCAGCTGGCCGAGGGTCAAGTCCACTCGCTGCCAGTCGTGTCTCTGCGGGGGAGGAGGGAGCCATGGAGGCAGCTTCTCTTGCACGTAGGCCCGCAGCACACGTGTGCAGAGAGGCACTGCGGTTGTGCAGGAGCAGGTGGGTCTCGTGCGAGTCACAGGAGGGGCAATGGGAGGCCGCCCCAGGTGGTACGCTGGCCACCACTTAGGGACGGAGGAATTTTTTAAACATTCAAAGAAAAAGATGGAAAGGAGCCAATAGCCAGGTACTCCGGTGTGAAATACAAAGAGAGAGATTTTAGCCTGAAAGTGGATGTGAATTTCTAACTTTTGTGTCGAGAGCTCTTAACAGTGATTACTAGGAACCAAAATAAGTTCACTGTAAAAAACTAATTCCAAATGGATCTTTCTTTTGGTTGATAAGGTTTACTAGAAAAGAAGCCTTGGGGGTGTTTCTCCCCCGGCCTTTGCTCCCTCACAGACTGGTGCCGTGGACGGGGCGGGGGACAGTGGGTGACTTCGGCTGGTGTGTTGGTCCCCTAGGGCTGTTGTAACCAAGTATCACAACTTGGTGGCTCAACACAACAGAAACTGATGCTCTCCCAGTTCGGGAGGCCAACACTGCTAAATTAGGGTGTCAGTAGGGTGGGTCCTTCTGGAGGCTCCAGAGGAGAGTCTGTTTGATGCCCCTCCTGGCCTCTGGTGGTTGGGGGCAACCTGTGGCATTCCCTGGCTTGTAGAGGCATCGCTCAGTGCCTGTCTTCACATGGCCTTGTCCCTGCATGTCTGGGTCCAAATGTCCCTCATCTTATAAGAAAACCAGTCAGTGGAGTAGGGCCTGCGCATATCCTGCATGGCCTCATTTTAACTTGATTACATCTACAAAGACCCTCTTTCCAAATAAGGCCACAGTCACAGGTACCAGAGGGCTGGGACTGGAGCTTATGTTGGGGGGCTGCAGCTCAACCCACAGCGGCTGGGGAATGGCTTTCTCAAGCCCGGCGTTTCCCCAGAGTCCCTGTCTGGTCACTCCAGCATTCCACAGTTCTGTCCTTAGGACCAGAGCTTTAGAGCCAGAGGGGTGGTCTTATTTACTGTGTCTGCCCAAGTTGCTTTGGCCTACCCAGGTAGCTTGTCACAAAGGGGACGACACGTGGTGGTGCCAGGATCCCTGGGGCTTTTCTGTTGTTTTCCTACAAACATTTTGTCCTATATTTTATTGAATTTTGTTACAGATAAAGTATCTTTTTTCCCATGTAAATTAGGGTTATTTCCCCACAAATATTGTAAATTCCTTAAAAACTATGATTTTTATCACAGTTTCTCTTGCATTTCCTTAGTGCCTACCATGAAACTAGTGGGTACTGAAGTGAAGTACTTGAGTGTTGGTGGCTGGTGGCCGCCCTGTGGCACATTTCTCTCTGCCACGCCCTCCCACAGACTCGATGACTCCCAGCCCCGGTCCAGTTTCCCCCAGCCCTGCCGCAGGGCCCCTACCAGCGCAGGGTGCTGGGCCGCCACTCACTGAGCATAATCGGCATGTGCAGCAGAGCTGGTTCCAGGTGAGGCTTTATCCAGGGGTCAGACAACCCGACTGGAACCTGGTTGCTCTCCTGTTCTCAGCTCTGTCTCTGAGCTTTGCCTCCATCAGGCCTCGAAGTCCTCCCGGTGATGCTCATAGCCCGGCCTCTGTGCTCCCTTCTCCTCCGTGAGGCCACGAGCACGCTCCTCTCAGCATTCCCAGCAAGAGCCCTGAGCCTGCCCCTGCAAGGACCAACTCGGGGTCACGTGTCCTTTCCTAGGCTGCAGCGCCAGGGCTGGGGTGCACTGATTGGCCCCTCCAAAGTGATGTGACACCCCACCCTGAAATCAGGGCTGGTGGGTTGGGACGAGCATGGGCTGGGGGCATGGAGGGCTCGAGGGGAAAGTCTTGCTTAGCGCTGCCTCTGGTCTCTAACCGGGCGGGCGCTTTTCTTTCAGGAATACATCGATGCCCACCCCGAGACCATTGTCCTGGACCCCCTCCCTGCCATCAGGACCCTGCTTGACCGCTCCAAGTCCTACGAGCTCATCCGGAAGATTGAGGCCTACATGGAAGGTATGGACAGGTGTGGCTCGCCGTCCACGGCAGGCCATCGTGTGAAGCGGGGGCCGAGGGGTCTCAGCTTGTTAGGTACTTTGGGACAGGAAGCAGTTGAATCCCATGAGGGCAGTCGTTCCAGGGAGGTCCTTTCATTCTCCTCTTGTGACCTCAGCGTGCTCTTTGGGACAGTGGCTCTGAGGGTTGTGTGGAGCCCGTGGGGTGGTGATGAAGCGTCCCAATGACAGTGGTCAGAGAGCAGAGTGTGTGCAGACGGCTCAGCGGCAGGCAAGCAAGTGGAGTTATGCAACCGGGCCAGGGAGACAGACAGAAATGAAGGGCCCTTAATCAAACACACGGAGACATGTGACATGGCTGCTGGACCTCGCAGGGTACGCTCTGTTCTCGCATGTGGGAGCCTCCCCCTTAGCTGTGAGCTTCTCCTGCCAGCTGCAGGCTCTTGTCCCCGGGGCCTCATCTCCCCACCCCGGGAGCTGGCAGCTCCAGAGAAGTCAAGGCTGCCTTTTCAAGGTGTTTGTTTATGTGAGAAGGACTTTTTAGAAAGATTCATGTTAGCAGTAACCTTCTAGTTCTCTTTGCCTGCTGTGTTCCCTGCTGAGGGCTCTTGTTCATTTTGCAGGAGAAGTGCTTTGCCTAGGCCCTGGGGCTGCATGATGATTCATCCTAGGGCCAGGAGAGGCAGCCCCATGGCAGGAGCCCCTGCTCCCTGCCATATAGACCATGACTGTGGCCTAACCTGGCTGCCTTAAGTCCTGACCTGGATGGTGACTTGGCCCCAGGCATCATCTCCTGTGATGGTGGAACCAGTGGGTCCAGTTTGGCTTATAAGGACAGAGGCAGCCCCTCTGCAAGGGGACCATTGTGGAAATATGAGAGCAGCATTTATTGAGTATGTACTGTGTGCCTGGCTTTGGGTTAGGCCTTCTCCCGATACTCCCTATTTCATTGCTCTTAAAGGTGAGCACCACGATCCTTCCCATTTTGCAGATGAGTCACAGAGGCTCTGAGAGGTTAGCAGATGTGCTGACACCACACAACGCACCGGTGACCAGGCCAGCAACCCTCCAGGTCTCTCTGGCTCAGGGTCCCCAGCTCCTACCCAGTCAGCACAACTTCCTTGCCCACAGCCAGAGGGCCGTGAATCTAGCAAGCACCTGACATGGGTGCAGCTGAGGACGTTGGCCCCGAGAGTTGGTGAGCCCTTGGTCCTCTCTCTGAGGAGTGCCCTGCGGGAGAGCGGGCTGCTGGGCCCGGCTGTCCTGAAGGGAGTCTCCAGGCCTCTTTCCCTGGGTGCCTGACACTCACCAGCAGGGTGCAGAGAATGCGGGTGTCATCCTGGGGCCCCACGTGGGCAGACTTTCTCTGCACGCCAGCCATCCTTCTTACGTGGTCTGGCGTGGTCAGCCTCCGCTGTCAACCTCCTGTCCCTCTGCGCTCCTTTCCTGGGTCTATTCAGAGTCCAGATGGGGAGAAAGAGCTGCAGTGACGGTCTCTCTGAATGTCCCCTCCTCGGACCATCTTCACCTCAGTCTGCTGTGGGTGTCGTTTTGGCCAAATGTTGGTTCTGGAAGGACAGCATCCTCTTTCCAGAAGGTGTGTTTGTTGGACACTGGCTATGGGGGGACAGGAGATTGTATTAAAGTACTAGAAGGCCCAACTGGCGGAGGAGGGTGGTGGGTCAGCAACCACATCTCAGGTCCTGGACAAGAGCGACGCATCTGGTGGGATTCGGGAAGGTGCTGCGAGGGACTTTTTCAGAGCTAAAAGCACAGGCTTCGGAGGGAGACAGACAGAGGTTGGGTGTGGTTCTGGGCACGTGCTAGTCATGTGGTCTTGGACAAGTCAGTGGCTCTGGTTCTGCCTGTGGTCTGGAAGATGTGGGTAATAACTGGTCCATCACAGCTGTCAGGATAATTGGGATGACGTCTGTAGAGCACTTGGCACGGTGCCTGGCCCACTGGGTCACCCAGGAACAGCAGCTACTGAAGCTGCCCTTACCACGATGGCAGGGCCCAAGCGTCTGGATTGGGTCTCAGAGTGTCTGAGGTTTTCAGGAGAGAAAATCAGGGCTGGGGCTCAGGGTGAGCCTGGGCTGGGGGTGTTAGCGTGCACGGTGTGGTCAGGGACCACGAGCCGGTGATGAGGCTGGACCGTGGCAGGCACAGGAGACAGCGTGTGAATAGCACGAGGAGAGGCAGGCCCAGGAGACAGGCAGCAGGGAGCTCTGTCTCCTGCTTGCCAGACACTGGAGTTGGGCTTCTCCTGGGGGCATGAGGGGACTGGTCAGGATCTTTGGGCAGGGGAATGTCCCAGTTCAGTTGGGGGATTAGAAAGTTTAGGAGCTGCCCACCAGGGGACAGGTGTGGGTCATCCAGGAGAGAGTCCAGTCCCCTTGAGGTCCAGCAAGAGCTTGTTGGCCAAAGCCTAGAGCACACTTGGGCGCTTGGGCCTAGGCCGGCAGGAAATGTTGGATGGGTGGGGCGTGAGTGCTGCACCCTGGATTTTCCTTATCGTGTGTGCCGAGCCTTCTTCCAGGAGGGCGGTCGGAGGCTGGGACTTCCCGGAGCTCTTTCCTGCCCACCCTGGGGCTGCCCACCAGGGGGGGCTGTCCATTTCCCAGCACTGTGGGGTGGGTCCCTGCTGGGTCCCCCCCTGCCCTCTGCAGAGGCAGCACGGCTTCCCGGGAGGCGCATCCTAGGCCCTCCTCCGGCCCACTCCCTGCTATTCCTGGAGGCCTGCAGCCTTTTTAGGCATATGGTAAATGGCCATAATTACCCTTGAAGTTCCCTCAGATAATAATAGCAATCTAAGTGACACTGCTTTTGTGTTGGGAGAAGGGGCTTGGCAAGACTTCCTGGAGTTGTCACCATCCCTCATGCTAAGGCTGCTCTCCCTGTTCTCAGAGAACCTGAGTGGCTGCAGGGAACAGAGCTGGCGGGAGGCTGCTGCAGGGCTGTCTGGGTCCTTGTTGATGGGCAGGGGGAGGAGACGACCAGGGTCCCTTGCTCCGCAGTGGGGGTGGGGAGAGGGCCATCATGGGGAGGGCATCCCAGGGTAGCAGGCAGAGCACTTGCACCGAGCATCCACACTCGGGTGGGCGTCTGTCTCCCTGCAGAGCATCTGCGTGGAGAACTCCCTCCCCTTCTGCATCAGAGAGGCTGTGAGGCCTGCTGCTCGAGCTCGTGGCCTCGCCCGTCTGAGTCTCTGGGTGGCCTTTGGTCAGTGCCATCCCAATCCCACGTTCCCAGAGCTCAGCCTCATCTAAGTCAGAGCCTGGGAGGAGAGCAGGCTCATTGCTCTGCCTTGGATCTGTCAGCCTCAAACCCACCCACTCAGTTGGCAACAGCAGAGACCCAAGATAATGGTGGCTTAAATGAGATAGGACTTCATCTCTGGCAACAGCCCAGAGGAACCGCATCCAGCACTAGTGTGCAGTGGCAGGGACCCCAGCTTCTTCCGGCTGCCTCTTCTTCCTTAGCATGGCCCTCCTGATCCCAGATGGAGGCTGAACTTCCAGCCCTCGCATCCGAGATCTAGACATTAGGATGGGGACAGCACAACTAAGAACAAGGAAGCAAAGGGGAATAAGCCCTAGTTGTCATTTAAGGAAGGGTTCTGGAAGCTACAACGTGACATTCTCTTCTTACATCCCTGGTCAGAATTAGTCACATACAGAGCTGCAAGGGAGTTGGGAAATACAGTCCTTGTTCTGGACAGCCATGTGCCCAGCTAAAATTTGGTTGTTTTGTCACCGTGGGAAGAAGAGCTGGAGTGAGTTTTGGAGAATCGTGAGCTGTCTGCCATGTCACCTCCCAAGACATGGGCCCCTGCCTGGGGACCCACCTTTCCCATGGGTGAAGACCTTGGGGTGACCATTCCTCCTCTGGGTGGTCAGGGGTGTGGCCTCAGCCTGTGACCTCATGGCAGTCCCGTCTGTGCAGCCGCTGGAGACCAAGAGGCCTGGAGGCTTGCAGAGGGACATGCCCCTTGGTTTTCCCTCATAGATGACGGCTTCTGGGAGGCAGCCACTTGGGGGGACACGCTTGAACCCACACCCACCTCCCTCCCCACATCCGCGTCCCTTAGGCAGAGGCACAGGCAACACTGAGCCTGGATGTGATTCAAACCACACACAGAAGCCTCCTAGAAATTAAGCCTTGCCTGGTGCAGGCATGGGGGAGGGAGGGAGGAGCCCACGGTGACAAACTGTGATTAGCCTGGCATGCGTTTGCAGGCTGTCTCTTCTGTTGGCTGCTCACTCTGCCACACAGGGCCAGGGTCCAGAGATGGAAGCCGCAAGGCCAGTTGCCACCCCAGGCTGAGCGATTCCGGACAAGACTAGCTGGCTCCTGAACTGGCTGCAGCCATGTGCGAGAAGGCACCTGGGCCATGATTGGATGGCCTGGGTTTGTGCTCTGTCCCCAGGGGCAGCAGGTGTGGAGGGTCTCGGGCCACAGGGCAACAGGCTGGAGAGGTCCTTGACAGCTCTGTTGACTTTGGGGTAAGGGGTGGCTCTCCAGAAGCTCCCACACATGTGTTGCAGGTGACAGATGGCCTGTCCTGGACGCCAGGCCTCCCTGGTGAGGGGGTGTGCATGCCACAGACCGAGCATTTCTGCCTGTGGTTTTATGGGAATTTAATCAGAGCTCATCTTGGAGGCCACTTGAAAGCTGGACTGAAAATGAGTAATCTAGACACCAAGTAAAGAGAAAATAACATTCCTCAGAGTCTGGGAGAAAGAATTCCCCGAAGAGCCTCTGCCGGGGGTGGAGGATGGGTGGGGGAGTGGGGAGGACTGCAGGGTGGGTGTTTGTAGGTTGCGGGGGTTGCACTCAAGTCAGGGAGGGGCTGGCCATCCGCCCTTGGTGAGCTGCAAAGGGATGGGGGTGGAAAAGGCCTTGGAGTCTAAGGCCAGGCCTCAGACCTCCATCCATCCCCTGCCCTGCGTGGCCTCTCTGAGCCGTGCTTTTGTCAGCTCTCAGGAAGGTACTTAGCACTTACTAGGTGCCGGGCACTGCGTTAAGAACTTTACGTCTAGTAAATGCTGATTTAGTGCACATGATGCCCCTGTGAGGAAGGTTCTGCTTTCATCCCTGTTTTGGAGATGAGGACACTAAGGTGCATTGAATTAAGTCACTTGAGGTCACAGAGCTACCGGGGGTGGATCCAGGATAGGGAGCCACACAGTCTGGGTCTGCTCTTAGCGGCCCTGAGCGTGCTGCCTCCTGCTCCCCCAGCCCCTCTGGCTGACAGGGGGCTGAGGCGAGGATGGATGCCGTCAGAGACTCTGCACCTGTGGGCAGGTCGTGCTGTCCAGGTGATGCTGGCCAGAGAAGGTCCCCAGGGTCCAGCAGCTTCTCTGCTTCAAATGGTCACTGAATCTCTGCCCCACACTGTTACTGGGGAGGAACAGAATCCTGCCTTCTTTCTGAGGGCGGCAGCACATCAGAGTAGGAAAGAATGAGGGGCCTTGTGGCTGGCAGACCTGGGCTGGAATCTCAGCACACCTGGGCCAGTCACTGCCCCTGAGTCATTTGTGCATTTGTGAAGCGGTGTTGACCCTGCCCCAACACTCCGAGTGCCCGTCTGCCCAGCCCATGGGGCCAATGCCGGGACGACATGCCCCACTGAGGGGTCTGGGATGAGGGAGGACAGGGTGCCAGGCCCCACATACTGACCAGGGAGGTGGGGGCCCCTCGGCGGGTAGGTGCTTGGCTATGGTTCCCCTTCCTGGACTTCAGGGAAATGTGGGAGAGACACTGTCCTCATTTCCACATCGGCCACCATCTGCCCCCAGGCAGAGACCCCTCCTTTCAGGTAGAGGTGGAGGGTCTGCCGAGCAGGGTGGTGCTTAGGGCCCCTGGAACACCCCCGCCCCAGGGCGGCTGAGCACCAGCTGTGGGCCAGGGGGGAGGTTGTACTAAATTTCACCACCAATTGTAAGATGCACTGATATTTTAAATTCTAGTAAGAAAGAAAAAAATTTAAGTAAATTGTGACAAAAATACTGATTATGAAACACATCTCAATTTCAGAGATGGAAAAATACTTTTAAAACACACCTTAGAATCAATGAAATACTGCAGTATTTAGCCTTTTCCTTCTAATCAGCTATGGAGTCCCTCTCTCATTTTTGTGGGGCTTCTGATGAGAGGCCTGCTCCACTCAGCATACTCAGGAATTGCTGGACCAGGTGGGCCTCCCCTCCATTGGTGCCCAGACCTGTCCCTGTATTCTAAGCTGTTAGTGTGCAGGACCCCAATTGCTGGCAACTCGAACATCTGCTTAACCCCAGCCTAACTCCCCAGAGTCAGCTGCTGTTCACAGTTTGGAATCTGTCCCCTCCCTTTCTTACACATAGTATTATACTACATGTGTCCTGGTACAATTCATTGTCCTCACTTAATATTTATGTTGGCTTCTTCCCATGTTAGCGCACAAAGATAAGAGAATTAGATCTGCCCTTTTGATGGCAACATAGTATTTCAGCATGTGAATGAATGAATGAATGGATGAATCATAATTTCTGCTGGCCTCATAAGGTCATTCCAGTTGTGTTTGGATTTTTTTTTTTTTTTTTTTTAAGGAACTGGGCTGCAGTAGACAGATCTCTGTGTATTTCTGTAAAATTGATCCCTAAAGTGGAATTTCTCGGCTGAAGATTATGAACATTCCTCACGTTGGCGGATCTTGCTGGATTGCCCTTCAAAAAGTCTGGACGCATTTTACCCCTGGTTGTGCCAGTCTGCCTAGGGGAAGTGATATCCAGCTCGTCTCACTTTGCATATCTGTCATTATTGGCAAGATTGAGCATCCCGTCATGTGTTCATTGGCCCCATTTGAATTTCTTCTGTGAGTGAATCATTTCATGTTGTCTTTGGTCTTTTTCTTGTTGATTGATTAGAACCCTTTTTATTTGAAAGAAATTGTCCGATTGTTAAGAAATATGGACCATTTCACCATTGCAAGCACCTTCCTTGTGCTGGGGCCAAGCTAAGATGCTCTGCTTTTAGAATAGGTATTGCCAGAACAAGTGCTCCAAACGTTTTAAAAACGTCTTGAATGCAAGCAGGCTGCTGCGTTCTGGGAGTTGGAGCTGAGTGGGGACAGTGAGCATCTGCCCCGGGCCCAGAGGGGCTGTAAATCAGGGGAACAGCTGCCACGGAGTCTGTCCACGTCTCCAGCCGCCGCCGCCGGGCTTAGACACTGGGCTCAGAAACGTCTGTGCCTGCGCCTGGGCCAGGGCCTGGCTCCCCCTGTCCTGGGCTGTGGCCATTCCGGGGGCAAACGGCTCTCTGGCCCCGCAAAGTGAGATGGGTCACTAGCTAAGTCAGACGGGAGTCAAACTGGTCCGGCCGACCATGGCACACTTCACCAGGTCATGATGTCATGGCATTTGGGGCCCTCTGTGTCTGTCCAGGAATGATTCTCTGCCCCCAGTTGCAGGCAGGGTCCCCATCCTCCGGTGTTTTCCCACAACAGCTCACCGGTAGTCAGCGAGCTCACTGAGTATTGAGCCGCTGACAGGGAGGTTGCAGCTGTGGCAAGGCCTTCCGGGAGCAGGCAGGGGCTGTAGCCACTGGTGAAATGCCACTCTCCTTCCCCAGCCACTCCAAATAACACAGTTAGGTTTAGTAACTGAGTGGACCAGTTTCCTATTGCTGCATGACAGAGGGCAACAGACCACGTGGCTTACAACGGCACCCGCTGACTATCTCACAGCTGGGTGGGTCAGAAGCCCGAGTGGTGTGGCTGGGTCCTTGCTCAGGGTGTCACAGCTGGGCTAAGTGCTGGAAACCCCGGGAACAAATCCACCTCCAAGCTCACTCTGGTTGGCAGAACCCAGTTCCTTGTGGCTGTAAGACTGAGGTCCCAGTCCTTGCTGGCTGACAGCTTCTATAGGCCCTGTGTCCCTTCTCATGTGGCCTCTCCATCTGCAAGCCAGCCCCAGCGGTCCAGTCTTTGTGCCTTGAATCTCCCACGTCCTCTCCCGAGAAAACACTGTGTGATAGAGTACGCCCCACCTGGGTCCCCCATTTGGTTACATTACATCACATCACAATGTAATGTAACCTAATCACCAAATAATACCCATCACATGGACAGTCCTGGCAAGTCCACCAGGGGACAGAGACTCTTGAGGGCATCTTCTGCCTGTCACACTGAGCAGACTCAAGGGTTTTTCCTTACGTGCTTCTAAGTTGAGTGGAATTTAGTTGGTAGTATTAAGTCTCTCTGGGCCCTGTCACCTGTGCCGGGCGTCTTGGGGCATGGGGCCCCTGCCCAGCCCCTCCCCTGGGTGACGTCTCTTGCCATGTGGCCCTCACGTTCTACACTGCAGCCATGCCACGCCCCACGGGCACCCCCTCTTGACCCTCGGCACTTGTCCATGGTGTTCTATCTAGAATACCCTCAGTCCTCTTGACTAGCTCCAGCTTTGGGGTTTGGTTCAGGACACTCCTCCTAGAAGCCCTCTTGGCTGCACACTCCCTTCCCCGTGCGGGCCCCTGTGCCCTCCTCCCTTTTCGGTCACACACATCCCGTTGCATTGTCACTGGCTGCTGGCTGCTCTCTTCTTCATCCATTTGTGGGGGCCTCAAGGACAGGGTGCAAGTGTGTCTTTGGGGACCTGGAACGCAAGAGGTGCTCAATAAACGTGCAAAGGAGGGAGGGATGGATGTTTTCAAGAGTTAGACGCATAATAAGCAGTTGCACTGGGGGAGCCTCTGAGCAGAGGCATCCCAGGGGAGGGCTGACTTTGACAGGTGGGGTCATGGGCTTGGGGAGGGGGCGGTGATCCTGGCCATCTGTGGGGCTCTTGCAGAGGTTGTATCTGAAGCGGCTCTGAGACAATGGGCTGAGCTGCAGGAAGGTGGGAGCCACTCCAGGGAGCGGGAGCAGGATGTTCAGGGGAAATGGGGCCATCTGTGTTGCTGGAGAGAGCCCCATGCTGAGCCCCAGGGGGCCTTGGGTGCCGGTTTTGACTTTGCCTGTGGGTGGGGGCAGGGAGGCTGTGGGGAGGCTGCTGTGGTGTCAGGGAAGGAATGGAGGGCTCGGTGAGGGTAGTGGCAGTGGGCAGGAGTAGGAGGGCACGGAGCCCAGAGATGGGCAGGCAGCCCTGGCAGGCATCTGGGCGGCCAGAGGACGAGGTGAGGAGAAGGAGCCGCAGGGCGAGCCACAGCCGTGATTGTGTGCCAGACCCGCAGGGGCTGGACAGTGCCACAGGGGGCACCAAGAGGTGGACTGGATGCCTCCATGGCTACCAAGAAAGGCCATGAGGGAGGGGCCCTTGTAAGCGACAAATTGTAATAAGCCCCCAGCCTGGGCTGAATCCTGGGGCTTCTAGTCGACAGGCAGAGATGACAAGGAGGGTATTCGTGGGGGGAGGTGCAGTACAGGGGAAGGCCCAGTGGCTAAGAAAGGTCCCTCTCAGTGACAGCCTTTCTTGTGCTGGGGATTGGGGCTGGCACTGGCCCGAGTGGCATTGCTGCCACACTGTGGCATCAGGGACCCGGGGCCAGAGCCGTCCTCCTTCCTCCCCTCTGCTCAGGCCCCTGGAGAAGACTCTGCGAGGGAGCTCACTCTGCTGCCTCGGGGCCTCTGCCTGGCCAAGGACGCTGTCGGGCTGGGGACGCTCCTTGTGTTTTCCCTGGTCCTGTTCTGGCGACTGGCAGCCCCAGATCCACCCTTGTATTCCAGGCACGAGGATGCTGGGTCAAAGCTGCGCGTTCTGCCAGGAGAGTGACGCAGGTCTCGGTGGCCCTCTGGGGGTGGCTTAGAAATTTGCTGCTGAGCTGCTTTCAGAGTCCGAGTTCTGTCCTGGTGGGTGGATGGATGAGAAGGCTCCGGCTCCTTCCGTGTCTGAGGTCAAGAGAAGCATCCCTGGGAGGGAGGAGGCACGTTGCCCCGAGTATCTTCAGTCTCCGGCCTCCCCTGGGGCTTCGTCAGGCCAGGCAGAGCAGTGGTGGGCTCTCTAAGGTCATCTGGGATTTTTTTAAATGGTGGCCCTTGAAATGCCACTACTAGTCACGATCATGACGGGAAGGGTGGTGGAATCGCACTCCGTGTCTGCTGCGTGCTGGTTTCTGTTTTAAGTGCCCTGTGTATTAGCTCCTTTGGTCCTCACGGCAACTCCATGAGCAGGACAGCTCTCATCCCCATTTTACAGATCAGAAAACCAAGCCCATGAGGTGAAGCCACTTTTTCAAGGTCACACCACCCCAGGCAGTGTGAGTGCCCAGCCCAGCAGCCCCAGGGGCCAGCCACAGGGTGTGAGGGAGGCACAGCTGGCCCGGTGCCCGCATCCTGGCCTCTGAAGCAGGACAGGAGCCTCCCAGACTCCTTCCAGCCTCCGTGTTCCCAAGCGGGCGTGATGAGCGTGGAGAGAAATGAGGTGGTTCCCCAGTGGTTCAGGACGTGGCTTGGAGCCCAGCTGCCCATCCGGGAATCCGCTCTGCCGCATGTTGGCTTTGTTCTCGACCACGTAACCACTGAGGGCCTCCGTTTCCTCGCGTGCAAAATGGAGGTGGTGATGGTGATCTGCACCATGGCATTGCTGTAAAGGTCATGTGAGTTGGCGCCTGCACGCGGGTGGTGCTGGCCTGGAGCGCACTGCATGTGCCTGTCTTGGTGGCGCTAAACACGCCATCTCCGTGAGCCGCCGTTCTGGTTGTCAGTTACTGTGGAAGCCGAAACAATGGCTTGAAACAATAACATACTTATTTTGCTCCTACATCTGCAGCTTGACTGGGCTCAGCCAGGCACTTCTCCATGGCCAGGCAGTCCTGCACGGCTGCCCAGCACGGCCGCGGGGCAGGAGCCAGAGTACTTACCTGGCGGCTCGGGGACCCAGGGCTTGTTCCCGAGAAAGAGAGCCTCTTGCGGCTTTACTTCCAGAGTCTGTATTCTATCCTTCTGTGAGGCTGTAGGGCCAGCCCATGTCCAGAGGGACAGCATTTAGAGTCCACCTCATAATGGAGAGAGGCGTGTAAGACATTGGTTCACATAATTGTGGAGGCTGAGAAGTCCCAGGAGAGCCGGTGGTGTAAGTTCTAGTCCAAGTCCAGAGGCCGAGGGCCAGGAGAGCCGGTGGTGTGAGTTGCAGTCCGAGTGTGGAGACGGATGTCCCAGCTTGGAAACAGGGAGGCAGGGGAGTGAGTGTTCTCACACCGCCTTCTGTTGTAGTCGGGCCTTCAGCCGATTGGATGGGGACTCACGCTGGGAAGACAGTCTGCTCCACTCGGTCTGCTGCTCCACATGCCAGTCTCATCTGGATGCTGCAAATGTGTGGGCCGCCCATGGCCCGGTCACGTCTGCACAGAGCAGTGTTCTAGGCTCCAGGCAGGTCCCAGGCACTCAGAGGTGAGTAAGCCAGCCTCAGGCCCTGCCCTCTCCGGGCCTCCCCGTCAGGGGGGCAGACGCCACACAAGCCTCTCCGCCAGGGTGACCAGGCGCCAGGGTGGGGGTGCTGAGCCTGTGCTCAGGGGTGGGAGCTTGATTGAGAGACTGAGCAAAGCTCATTTTGTCCAGAGTTTGGAGGTTGATGATGGTGGAAGGAGAGGGAGCTGGAGGTGTAGGCAGGCCCTCGACCGTGGAGGACTTCAAGGCCGGGGGAAGCCTGGACATGCCCCCTGAGATAGTGGGAGCTGCAGAGCAGTGGCTCAGCCTCACCTGGGGCCCCACGGATCACACCTGCTCATCCTCCCTCACCCACCCAGAAACAGGGAGGTGCGTCCACACCCTCCTGCAGTCCTGGTCTGGGCCCCTGGCCCCGAGGCCTCCGAGGGCACCGCTTGGCCTGTGTGGTCAGGGGCCTGGGTGATGGTGCAGACCTCTCAAAGGAGCCCTGGTCTTCCCTCGCACCCATGGTCCTCACGTGACCCTTCTTTTCCCCAAACACTCTGGGCGAACTCGACGGCTGAGCTGGCTCAGTCCTGCCTGGGAAAGCCTTGCCCCAGGCTGCCTGTTGGTGACCTGGTCCTCAGTGCCTGACCGGGGCTTCCCTTACCCCTCGGGCACCTGTAGGGGCACCTGCATCCCTGTGCCTGGTGCTCACGAGATGCTGCTCACTCCTGAGGAGCCCTCTGGACCCCTTCATGGGTTCAAAATGGTCCCCAGGGTCATTGGGTGGACCTCAGTGAGCAAGGGGGAGGCGGACCAAACTCCAGCTGGTCATAGTGGCAAAGACTGACCTAGTGCTTAACCGCCTGCCGCGCGGTCTCAGTGTGCTAGCTCACACTCACTCAGTTCTCACAGCAACCTCTGCAGCAGGCGCCGTTGTCCCCAACTCGCAGGTGTGGAAACTGAGGCACAGAGAGGATGAGTGGCCAGCCCAGGGTGAGACAGTGGATCTAGGATTGGAACCCGGCCCTTAGTATGCACCACTGCACGCACCCCAGCCTGCCCTTGGCCCTTGGTGGGGGCTGCTGCATCCACTGCAAGGGTGAGGGTCCGCTGCTCCTGGGAGCTGCCCAGAGCCGCAGCCGAGTTTCAAGTGGCTCCTTGTCCCCACATCCCCAGGACACACCAGCTTCAGGGTCTGGAACTTTTAGTTCCTTAACAAACAAAACAAAACATGTTATTTCCATTTTCTCTCATCCAGGACTGTTAATGGGCCTAAAGATACACCCATGATGTCACTGCTGTTCGGTTGTTTCCATCCCTTTTGAAGCCCCACAACCCCCCCTACAAATCCAGCCTGCACTGGCCCTGCCCTCAAGGGGCCTCAGGCTGTAGGGAGGTGACTCACTTGCCCCAAGCGAGTGCAGGAGGGCCGGCTGTGTAGGTGCCAGGGAGGGCTGAGGGCTGAGCGGCTGTGCTCTGGAAGCAAGGAGGAGGGAGCCGGACACGCCGCTCTCCTGAAGGGGGGTGGAGACGTGGGCGGGGAGGCTGCCCCTTCTGGGACAAGGGCGCATAGTTGGCTATGGCCGGGTGCTTGGAGCGCTCTGGGCTGGGCCGGGTGGACAGGACATTGTCTTGCAATGGTGAGGATGTGCCCAGCTCCTCACACGATGCTCTGAGTCCTTTGAGATCTGTAGACAATTCTGTCTTCTGCTTCCTCTCATCTGAGGCCTGTCATGCAGGCCGTGCGTGGCGTCCCCCTCCTGGCCCAGGTCCACAGCGTCTTTCTGGCGCCCACATGCCTGTGACTTGAGTGTTGGGTATTACTGGGTGGCTGCCATCGTCATCGCTGGCCAGAAAGCCATTTGGGTTGTTTTCAGAGCTGCTGTCAGGGTGAAACTTGGTTCACCCAGAATGCACAGAACGTCTTTCCTGCCTGGAGCTCGGCAGCACGTAGCTCCTGCCTCCTGACTGCGTAACGGCGGCGGGGGAGGGTCACTTTGGACGTCAGACACTAAATGACTCATGAGCACTCGAGCTTGCAGATTGGCCCACCACGCTCATTGAGGTTCTGCTGCAACTGTCATCGGCGCTGCCCCAGGCCAACAGTGCCACTCGGTGGCTGCCTTTCTTCCTTTGGGGCTGTGCTGGCTCTCTGCCCCCTTCCTCACAGGCCCACTTCCTCCACCTGTCAGTTCATCTTCACACCGGCACACTTAGCAAAGGGATGGCCCTTACGTAAGCCTGCCTTCTCCTGTCCCCAGGGAACATACTACCTAGTTACCGAATCAGAACCCAAGTGTGTGAAAATTTAACAGAGTACAGGAGATGAACGACAAAACAGGGTAGCGATGCAAGAAAGGTGCTGGGAAAGGGTGGCTGTCGGTAGAAGCCACCAGGTGAGTGCTCTTTGGGGGCAGCGGCAGCAGCGGACAGCTGGTTCTCCACGACAAGAGTGGGTTGCTGCCAGGTGACGGGGAGGAGGAAATTCCCAGAGGTGTGGGCAGCACGGTCAGGAGCCAGGGTTTGGCTGGGAAGGATCTTGGGTTCTGCAGTCAGAGGGGCCCTGGGCAGTGTGTTTGTTTGCTAGGGCTGCATAACAGTGCGACAGATGAGAAATTTGTCATCTCACGGTTCTGGAGACCAGAAGTTTCAGCTCCAAGCTTTGGCAGGCTTGATTTCTTCTGAGACTTCTCCCCGTGGCCTGCAGACGGCCGTCGGCTCCCTGTGTGTGCACGTGGTCGTCTTCAGTGTGCCTGTGTCCTGGTCTCTTCTTGTAAGGACACAGATTGGATTAGGGCCCACACTAGTGACCCTATGTCACCTCAATTACCTCCTTAATGACCCTGTCTCCCAATGCAGTCCCATTCTTGGGCACAGAGGGTTGGGACACAATTCAGCCTGTCACAGGAAGGTACACAGGGTCAGGCTGCAGAGGCCTGGAAGGGCCATGGGCTTCACTCAAGGGGGTGTGGACGATTCTCGGGCAGGGGTGATTCTCCGTGCAGGTGAGAGCTTTAGAGAGTAGTTTACCCCAGGTTCAGAGTCAGCTGGCTGGCTCCAAAGCTGCACCTTCAACACCCATCTCCCCTCCTTCACCCATCCCTGTTCTGTCATGTCCACCTGTTTGTCATTGGTCCTTTTGTTTTCTTGCTAGTTATAGACCTGCTGCCATTCAGATGAGAGTGAGGTCGCCTGGTGGAGTACGGGCGGTAAGGTGTGACTTGGACGCCAACTCTTGTCCTGGCCCTGCTAGGAACTTGTGAGCCTTGAACTAGTCTCTTCCCCCTCCCTACTTGTGAAAGGGTGTGTTTGGGACTTGCCCATTGCCGTGGGCCGTGCAGCGTCACAGCTCTGATTGGGTGGCAGAGAGGGAAGGTTGGAGCGTTTCTGTTTCCCAGGGGCTGATGTTAGCTCCCAGAAGAACACAACCCACCATCGAACCAAAAAAAGTCTCTTTCCAACTCCCATCCAAAAATAAAGATGACAGATAAACAAGCAACCAGTAGCCTTTTTCAGGGAACCAGAAATAGCCTCCCAGACTCCCAGCACGACTTACTGAAAGTCTTTATCCTGTCTGTTTCGGGGAAGAGCTGCTGGTGATGCCACCACGAGCTTCCCGTGATTGAGCTGTCCCTCACGTGGGCAAGGCTGGCCTGTCTGCTGGACCCGAGGTGGTACGGGTGCACCTGGGCCCCACCAGCCAGTGAAGGCAGCCAGGCCTGGTTCCCTCCCCAGACCTCCTGTTCAGCCAGGCGACCTCTGTGTCCATGTGCTGGGCTGCGCTCAGAGGTGAGTTCAGTCCATGTGTCCTGACAGCATCGTGTTGGGCCTTTGCACTGGCTCTTCCCTCTACCTGGAAGGCATCGCCCCAGATGCACAGCCTCCTGGCTCAGCCCTCACCTCGTTCAGATTGCACACTCCCACCTCCGCCAGCACCCCCCGCTCTCCACGTTTTGTGCTTTGTTCCCCCCACCCCCAGCTCCAGGCAGTTACACGTTTCACTTACCTGTCTGGTTTATTATTTGGGTAGAACATAAGCTCCACGAGGCAGTCTGTTTTATTTATTGCTGTATCCCTAGTTTGTAAAGGCTGAACACATTTTTTTGTTGTTGTTTTTGAATGGTTTTAAAAACCAAAATAAGAACATTAGTATTTTGTAATTTACTGTGATTTCACAGGCATATCAGGATGATTTTGGCTACAAGTAGCCAGAAACTGGCTCGAGCGTTATAGACGTTGTAGCCTGTCGTGCCCAAAGTCCAGAGTGGGGGTAGGCTCTGAGCATGGAGCGGTTTGCAGCCCCCTGAGGGACATCGTCCTTTCCAGCGCCTACTCCCTGGGCTCGGGACTGCCTCCACTGAAGGCCAGTTTCCTGAGTGGTGAGTTGGCAGCCAGTGGAGCTTGGAATATGAGCCCTTCCTGGCAGTGTGGTTTGGCCAGTCCAGTACAAGCCGCCCACTCCCCAACCCAGAGTAGGAGTGGGCCAGGCAGCCAGTGTGTCTGCTGCACAGATGTGGCCAGCAAGCTCCAGCCTGGGATAAATGAACAGGAATGTGACCATGTGCATGTGCCCTTCTTTCTTGGCCCACCTGGTCCCTGCTACCCCCCAGGGCTGCCATCTTACACACCCGAGCCTGAGATTGCAGAAGGGTGGGGGTGACTGGCATAATGCTGCGCGTGGCCCATTTGTTGGAAATGTGTCATCCTTGCATTTCATCTGGACCCCAAACATCTATCCCTGGAGAAAGATGGGGTCCCCTTGTCCCTCCCTAGAGAGTAAGCACTCAGTGGATGGCAGCTGCTGCCACCGGGGGTCTTTTCTTAATTTTTTTATTGATATAATTCACTTACCATAAAATTTACCTTTTTAAAGTATATGTACAGTTCCATAGTTCTGAGTATATTCACAAAATAGTGCAAGCATCACCACTAATTCTAGAACATTTTCATTCTCCCCCAAAGAAGTGTATCCATTTGCAGTCGCTTCCTGTTCCCTTCTCCCCCAGCCCCCGACAACCATGAATGCTCTTTCTGTCTCCGTGGGTCTGCCTGTTCTAGACATTTCAGATAAATGAGATCTTACAATATGTGGTCTTTTGTGTCTGGCTTCGTCCACTTAGTATAATGTTTTCAAGCTTCATCTGTGTTATAGCACATATCAGTACTTCATTCCTTTTAAAGGCTGAGTAACATTCCATTTTGTTTATCCATTCCTTGAGTTGATGGACTTTTGGGCTGTTGCCACTTTTTGGCTGCAGTGAATAATGCTGCTGTGAACACTCACAGGCAGGTTTTTGTGTGGACATGTGTTTCCATTCTCTTGGGTATGAGGAGTGGAATTGCTGGGTCGTACGGTAACTGCATTTGACTGAGAAACTGCCAGACTGTTTCCCAAGCAGCTGCACCATCTTACATTCCCACCAGCATCGTATCAGGGTTTAATTTTTCCACATCCTCAACAACACTTCTTATCGGCTGTCTTTTTTAGTATAGTCATCCTAGCAGGTGTACGGTGGGATCTCCCTGTGGCTTAGACAGCATTTCCCTGATGGCTAGTGACGTTGATCTTTTCACGTGCTTATTGGTCATTTGTATGTCTTATTTTGAGAACTATTTGGATCCTTTGCCCATTTTTAAATCGGGTTATATGTCTTTTTTATTGTTTGGTTATTAGTAGTTCTTTATATATTTTGGATACTAGACCCTTGTCAGATATACGATTTCCAAATATTTTTCCCCACTCTGTGGGTTGTGTTTTCACTTTCTTTATAGTACCCTTTGAAGTACAAAAGTTTTTATTTTTAACGATGTCCAATTTAATCTATTTTTACTTTCGTTGCATTTCCTTTTAGTGTCGTAAGAAGCCATTGCCTAATCCAAAGTCATAAAGATTCACACCTATGTTTCTTCTAGAAAGGGTCTTGCAGTTTTAGCTCTTATAATTAGATCACAATCCATTTTGAATTAATTTTGTATATGATGTGAGGTAGGGTTCCATCTTCATTCTTTTGCATGTAAATGTCCAGTTTTCTTGGCACCATTTGTTGAAAAGAATACTCTTTTCTCCCTTGAATTGTCTTGATCTTGGTACCCTCGTAGAAAATCAGTTAAAATTATAGGTGTTTGGGTTTAATTCTAGACTTTCAATTCTATTCCATTGATCTTTATGTCTGTCCTTATGCCACCACCACGTTGTCTCAATTACTGTAGATTTGTAGTAAGTTTTAGAAATCAGGAAATGTAAGTCCTCCAGCTTTGTTCTTTTTCAAGATGCTTTGGCTATTCTGGGTACCTGGCATTTTCACGGGCATTTTAAGATCAGCTTGTCAATACTGACAAAAGGAAAGCTAGAACGTTGGGTATCGTGCTGATCAATTTGGGAGTATTGTCAGCTAAATAATATCAAATCTCCAAGGCCGGGCACGGTGGCTCAAGCCTGCATTCCCAGCACCCTGGGAGGCCAAAGCAGGAGGATCACTTGAAGCCAGGAGTTCAAGACCAGCCTGGGCAACATAGGGAGACCCTGTCTCTACAAAAAATAAAAAACTTAGACATGATGGTGCACACTTGTAGTCCTAACTACTTGAGGGTTAAAGCAAGAAGGATCACTTGGGCCTAGGAGTATGAGGTTACAGTGAGCTATGATCACACCACTGCACTTCAGCCTGGGGTGACAGAACAAGACCCTGTCTCTTAAAAAAAAAAAAAAAAATCAAATCTCCTATCCATGAACATAGTATGTCTTTCCATTTATTGAAGTCATCTTTAATAGCTTTCAATGACATTTTGTAGTTTTCAGTGTTTAAGTCATGTACTTATTTGTTAAATTTATTCCTAAGTATTTTATCCTTTCTGATGCTTTTGTAAATGGCATTTTCTTAATTGCACATTTGAATTGTTCATTGCTGAAGTATATAAATAGAATTGCTTTTCATATATTGATTTTGTTGTATCCTACAGCTTTGCTGAACTCACTTATTAGCACTAATAGTTTTGGAGATGTTTTGTGTGTGGATTCCTTGGGATTTTCTATATATAAAATCATATTATTTGCAAATAGAGATAGTTTTACTTCTTCCTTTCTAATCTGGATGCTTTTTGTTTCATTTTTCTTACCTAATGGCCTTGGCTAGAACCTCCAATACAGTGCTAAATAGAAGTGGTAAGAACCGACGTTCATATCTGGTTCTTGATCTTAGGGAGGTATCTGGTCCCACTGGTGAGTGCGGTGTTGTCTGTAAGTGTGGGTTTCGTAGCTGCCCTTTACCAGGCTGAGGACATTCCCTTCTATTCCTAGTTTGTTGAATGTTTTCACCATGAACAGCTGTTAGATTTTGTCAGCTGCTTTTTCTGCATCTATTGATTGAGGTGATCATGTCCTTTGTTCCAGCGGTCCCCAACCTTGTTGGCAACAGGGATTGGTTTCATAGAAGAGAGTTTTTCCACATACTGGGTGAGGGGGGTGATGTTTTGGGGTGATTCAAGTGCATTACATTTGTTGTGCAGTCAGACCTCTCTGCTAATGATGATCTGTATTTGCAGCCGCTCCCCAGCACTAGCATCACCGCCTCAGCCCCACCTCAGATCATCAGGCATTAGATTCTCATAAGGAGCACGCAACCTGGATCCCTCGCATGCGCAGTTTACAGTAGGGCTCATGCTCAAATAAGACTCTAGTACTGCACTGATCTGACAGGAGGTGGAGCTCAGGCGGTGATAGGAGCAACGGGGAGCAGCTGTAAATATGGATGAAGCTTCGCTTGCTCACCTGCTGCTCACCTCCTGCTGTGCAGCCTGGTCCCTAACAGGCCAGTACTGGTCCAAGGCCCGGGGATTGGGGACCACAGCTTTATTCATTAACATGGTGTATTACCTAGATTGAGTTCTGCATGCTGACACTGTTATCATTCTGAGGTTTGCCCCAGAGCAGAGGAGCATGCTGTTAGGGACCCTTGAGCTGGGATCTCAGTGGGTACTTTTTCTGATAGGGAGGCCGTGGGCAACAGTGGGGGCTTGGGAGTCAAACTGCCCAGGTGTGAGCCCCTGGCTGCACCACTGGCTCACTGTAACTCTACACAGGGAGTGTCACCTCCGTGCCCCAGTTTCCTCATCTATAAAATGGGGGTGACAGTAGTGCCTCCTGGTGGGGCTCTTGTGAGGGTAGATGAGTTGCCGTGTACCTGTGTGGAACAGTGTCTGGCACGGAGCAGGTGCAGTTCATTGAGTTGTTGGCCATCATCAGTGACGTTATGTGAAATTTTGGATGGGCCGGAGTGGAGAGGGATGGTTGGGTGGACATTGAAATCTGATAGCCAGGCCATTCACCTGCTGTAGAAACTCTGGTTGGGGGAGTCTGGAAGCTCTTACAGGAGATGGCCTGTTTGACCCCAGCAGCTTCTGATTCTTCCTGTGGGAGGCGCGTGGGCCAAGGATGGGCCCCAGGTCCCCACCAGGCCAGGTGAACTCCTGTCTTAAGACTTTCCACTGCAGAATCCCCTCGATTCTTCAGGTGTGAGAGTGATGTCCGTGGGGCTGGGCTGCAGGGGTTGTGTGTTGTCAGCAACAAGCCTCTGGCACAGAGTGCTCCCTCCCTTGATGGCCGGGAAAGGGCCTGCCAGCCCCTCCCCGGCATTCCTGCCCAGGCTCTACCTCTGGGTCAGGCACAGAAGTGGGGCTTTGTCTGGGTAATGGCTTACAGCTGAGCACCAGGACCTGCCTGT
Organism: Lemur catta; assembly: GCF_020740605.2. NCBI lineage: Eukaryota > Metazoa > Chordata > Mammalia > Primates > Lemuridae > Lemur > Lemur catta. The sequence continues at coordinate 10,948,682 of NC_059128.1, forward strand.
CCCCACCCTGATTTTCCTGACTTCTCTCCTGGGCTGCCAGCTCAGCCCAGTTCCTTGCTGACTGTCGCGTGGCTTCTGTTCTGGACACTGGACTTCCAGACGCCGCCAGGGCACATTGAGGATTGAACAACAGTTCTGTGCAGAGAGCCTGCAACACCGTTGGCCAGGGGCTCCGCAAACCCTGGCTCTAGGCCACCCGCCCTTAGCCCCAAAGAAATTCGGTAACCCCCACCCAAAATTTTGTACCTGTTTGGAGTTTTGACTTTTGCCTTGGGTAGAGAGAGGGTGGTGGCGGGATGAGAGTGAGGAGGAAGGTAAAAACACTTTTAATATGCTCCGTGTCATCCTTGGCATTGGTCGTTGGTTTTTATGAGATACATGAGGCTGGATCCTGCCTCAGTTTAACATACTGACCTCCTAGCCAGCCAAGCAGCTAGAGGCTCCTGGGACAGTCTGCTTTGCTTGTTTACTATTGATTTGGTTTCCAAGTTTGTGGGTGGCAGACCATCCCGACCCCACTAATGCTCAGCCTTCCCAGCCCCTGTGCCCAGCAGTGCAGGGTGGTCCCACCTCTTGGGAACTCATGGTCTGGTCGGGGCAGGGGCCTACGACAAGAAGCAATAATGACAGGCCAGTAATTTCAGCGTCCGTAGAGAGATTCAGAATACTTTTGTTTCCCCACAAAAATCTGTTTCACCCAGCTTGGTGCTTGACACCAGGACATCACAGTGAAAGAGCATGTTGGCTTCCAGAGCCTTTGAGAAAATCAGACTTGTTATCCCAGCCCACTGGGTGGGCTCCTGGAGAGGGCAGTGCCTGGGGGCTCAGCCGAGATGCCCAGGGCAAGGCGGAGTTGGCCAGGCACGGGCGGGGCCTGGGCTGAGTGTGGCTGCCAGAGATGCGGCGGGTGGAGGGTCAGGAGCCAGGGCCTGCTAGGGAGCGGCGCGCGGTTCTCTCAGTGGTTAAGTCGTGAGCGGGTGCGGGCTGGGTCTGTGTCCAGGGGAGGAAATAGTCGCATCTCCACAGGCAGGTTCTTTCAGTTCTTCCCCATGGGATTATTTTGCAAACCGACACGAGCAAAGCCCTCAGCACGGTGCTAGACACGTGCTGAAAGCTGTGTTGTCCTGCGATGATCGTGCAGCTAGTATGTCACGTGTGGAACGAGTCTTTATTGAGCTAGAAAAGTGATCACAGTTTACTAAGTTAAAATTCAGGTTAGAAAACAGTATCCCGTTATAAAGTGCTCTGTGTGTAAATGTAGGTATGCCCAAAATAAAGGCTAAGGATGGATGTAGTAATTAGAATATCTGTGAATATGTATATTTTTTACTTTTCTGTGCTCTTCAGATTTTACAGTTACATACGAGTTTTGTAATTGCAGACGTGTTACTAGAAAACGTAATTAAAGGACATGCTGTTGTTGTCACCCACACACGCACAGACACAGGGGGCTGTCCTGGGGGAGGTGGGTATCCTGGGACACGGGGCTGTGGCGGCTGCCAGAGCTGCACTGACGGGCTCCCCTCTGCCCCAGACGACAGGATCTGCTCCCCGCCCTTCATGGAGCTCACGAGCCTCTGTGGGGACGACACCATGCGGCTGCTGGAGAAGAACGGCCTGGCCTTCCCGTTCAGTACGTACAGCACCCGCGCTGCAGGCTCTGCTGGGCCTCGGAAGCGGGGGGGAGGGGCACGGTCCTCTCTGGATTTCAACACACCTGAGGGTGGGAGAAGGGTTCGGCTGCCCGGGAGGGGGTGGCCCTGCGTCTCACCTGCCAGGGGAGGGGGTCCAGGGGGGCCTCGGGCGCTCTCCCCGCCTGGCCTAGGGCATCCGCCTGCATCACCCCGAGCAAGCGCAGACCCTCGTCATCCAGGGTCAGTGTCTCAGCAGCCTGCCCCTTCCAGCCACTGCTGCGGGAGTTTAAGAGTTCCTTTCTGGCAGTGCCACGTTCCCCCCCCCCCCCGTGTTTGCCAGGACAGGTCTTGTGGGTGAATGGCCTCGCTAATTCCTCTCTGCTTTTCTCTTCCCCACCCATAGTTTGCAAAACCAGAGTGGCTCATGGCACCAACTCTCACGAGGTGAGTGGAAGATGGTTTGACTTCCCCCGACCCCCCAATTCTTTGAGCTCATCCCGTCTCACTGAGCCCTGCCTCCCTGTGCACCCAATTCCACGCTGCTGCTGCTGCTGCGCCCAGTCCTGCCTGGTCCCGGCTCCGTGTAAGGCAGCTCCCTCCCTCCTTCCCCCCCCCCCCACCCGGCTCCACAGGAATCGAGCGGAAGTGCTGTGGCTTTGTGCACTGTCTCCACCCTCACCCCAGTGCCTGTCCTGTCCCCAAGGCTGGGAGGATGTGCTGGGGGCCCACCTGTCCCTTAGCTCTGGCAGCCATAACAAAATACCCTATGCTGGGGGGCTTAAACAGCAGACATTTATTTTCTCACAGTTCTGGAGGCTGAAAGTCTCAGGTCAAGGTGCCACCAGGGTCAGTTTCTGGTGAGGGCTTTCATACGGGCTTGCAGACGGCCACCTTCTCACTGTGTCCTCACACGATCTCTTCTTACTGTACGGGCAAGGGCAGAAAGCAAGAGCGAGCCCTCTGGTCTCTTCTTGTAAGGGCACTAATCCCATCACAAGGGCCCCAGGGCCCCGCCCTCGAGACCTCGTCTAACCCTGCTTGCCTCCCAAAGGCCCCACCTCCAAAATCACCACTGAGGCTTAGGCTTCAACATATGAAAGTTGGGGGCCACATTCAATCCATAGCAGAGCCCATGTGCGTCACACCCCAGTTTAGCCTGTCCCTGGCTTTCTGTCCTCTGGGCTGTCAGCGTCATCGCTCCCTGAGGGCCTGTTTTGTGGCAGGCCCCGGCTGGGCTGTTAGCTCGGAGAGGATTCTGTCGCTGCCCACAGGGATCTGCCCGCGTGGCTGAATTTAGGTGGGGAGGGAAGGGGAGCAGCACCTGTGGCTGCTGGACTCACCCACCCACTCGCTTGTTCTTCTGTTCACTGTGTCAGGGGCCAGGGGGACAGGTACATGAGATGGGAGTCCTGCCCTGTGGGGACAGAGTCCCCAGAGAGACAGTGCCAGTGAGATGTGGTAGAGAGAGCATGGGAGGACCTTCGGGGGCCAGAGGTGCAGACGGCCGTGCAGGGGCTTCCCTGGGGCTCTGTTGCCCTTGCCATCCTCAGGAGCCTACCTGGGACCTTGTCCTCAGCCCCCCGGGCACAGTCCAGCCTGGGCCCCCCTTTAGGCACGCGTGAGGGTCTCTGGGCAGGAGCCGTTTGACCCGAGTGGGCCCTGTGGGGAAAGCCTGTCCCCGGGCAGCCCCTCGGTCACACATGCTCCCCGGGAGCTTGAGGCTAAAAATGCAAGCCCCGTCGGCAGTGACCTTTAGATTTATGTAGTGCCCTTTATCCCTGGCATGTATTTATGGGGAAATGTCTATAAACAGACAGTGTCAGTCTAGCTCGGGACATGTTGTGATGGGGGCTGGCCCTGCCCGTGGGAAGGAATGTGGAGACAGCAGTGGAAGGCATCGTCTGCCGCAGAGCACAGCTGTCCCCAAGATCGGGAATCCTTGTGGAGTCTCCCGCGGGTGCTGGCCTTCCCCGTCCACCGCTGGCCGGGGCTCCCGGCAGGGGCAGCACCCTCCAGGGTGTGCTTCGGGGCCGGGCCAGGGAGGAAGCAGGAAGGCTGGAGAGCAGCATCCTCCCAGCACCCATGCCCCCCTCACCCGCCCCTGCACCTGCCACCTTCCACTGGCCCTTTTCACCCCCAGTGGTTCCTGCGCCCGTCAGTCCCTTCCGCGTTTCAGGCTGGAATTGTGAACGTAGCCACTGGTGTGATTAGACCTGCCTGAGTCAGAATGGGTCGGCCTGGGGAGACGGAGCTGCTTCTACGCTTAAGAACTGGGGCCAATCCTAGTGCTGTGTGTTGCCATTTGTGCAACTTTGGGCAAGTCACTGAGCCCCCCAGAGCGCCTCCCCCTCCTCTGTGAATGGAGGTAAAACAGCTGCTACGAAGGACAAGGGGGAGACTGCACGGCTGCGGCAGGGCCTGGCCCAAGGGAGCCAGCCGCGCTGGAGCCTGCCGGGCACTTGCAGAGGGCGGCAGGTCTGCGTCCAGCTGAGCTCCTCTCGGGAAGCCCCTCCTGGGCCTCTGGGAGTCTCAGCCCTCAAGTGTGGGGTCAGCACCCTCATTCCAGCTCTCTGGCTCCCAGATACTTGCACGGGCACCCCCTCTGCCTGCACCCACCACTAGCTGCTGTCCTGGTCCACAGCCAGCAAAGTCTGTAGCACCGTCCCGAGCACTTGAGACTCCTGTGTGCAGTGGGAGCCTGTTGGCCTCAGAGGGGGACACTCCGTCTGGTGGGGCCACCCTGCACAGGGCAGGTGGGCTGGGGCCAGGTTTCCGCAGACTTCAGGGATGCGCAGCAGTGTTGAGTGCAGCCAGGGCAGGAAATGACACTGTGCACGTGACTGGCCTTAAGTAGGAAAGTGATTGTCCGTGACTGAGTCCTGAGTCCCAGCCTGCCCAGCCCTGCCTCTGAACCTCCAGCCCCTGGCTCAGCCAAAACCAGGACTGGTTCTGCCAAACCACTCTGTTTTCATTTTATGTCCGCAGGACTGTTTGGGCTCCTGTTTCATTTGGAGCCGGTGCACACATACTGTGTAGTTTGCCCCACGGTAGGATCTCTCTCTCCTTTTTTTAAACTACCTGGCCAAAAGCTCAGAGCACCCCAGAGCCCCCCCACAGTGGCGACTGCTGCTGTTTTACAGCTGCGGAAAATGGAGCGTGAGCGGGGTGAGTGCCCTGCTCGAGCTCACGCAGCAGGTGCCGGTGTGGGGACTTGAACCCCTGCCTGCCTCTGAGCTGCCTGTGTTCTTTCCTGTTTTCTGGGTGTGGTCCTTTTATTCTTGTCAGAAGGCTAAGGAGACATTCACTCCCCACCGCCTGTCCCCCTCCCAAGCACACACATGCACTTTGTATCCCCATGTGGCCTGTTTCCTGCTTGTGTCCTGCCCGGCTGAGCACCAGGCACGTAGGGTTGGCGCTCCATGACAGTTGACGTGAGGGGTGGCAGCTGGTACAGGCAGCCAACTGTCCTATTATTCCTGCTCAGCAGCCGCAGGCATCTGGTGGCTCCTTCCGGGGGCCCTGTAGGCTGAGGGATTAGCCATGACCCTGGCGCTGGCAGCTGGATCGCGTGGGCTGTGGGCCAAGCCCTCTGTCCCAGTGTCCTTAGAGCAGGGTCCAGGCAGCCCCAGCCTCGGCCAGGCAGAGGGGTTTTCTGCAGCTGCCCACTTCCCTCCCTGCCTCAGCCCCGTGCTGGATCCTCCTGTCAGGGACCTTTGTCCCCAGATGAGCCAGGGGCTGGGAGCACAGAGACGTGTTCCTGTTCTTGGAGTGTCCAGGAGGCCCAGCGTGTGAGGACAAGGCTGGGTGCTGGGCACGCCCGGCTCCAGCAGGTCACTGAACCCCTCAGGGCCTCAGCTTCCTCACCTATAAAAGGGGGGTGGCAATATGCCACCTCAGGTGCATTGTGAGGGTGATACCGGGTAACTCACATTAAGTACTTAGAATGGGGTCTGGCTTGCTATGACTGCTCCACGACAGGCAACCTTCGTCAGCACACAGGGTTTGCCCCAGGGCCTCCGACTCCCAATCCATAGTCGTCTGCTTCCTGCCTCCCCATCTTAGGTCTTTTTGGAGGATCCTTGGGATGGCACAGGGTTGAGTAGCACTCAACCCAGGGGCTCCATTCCCTGGACCACAGTTTGAATAGTGCTCTCAGGAGTTGTGCAGTGCGCAGCCAGCTCAACCCTACGTGGCAGGCACAAGGGATGCGGGATTTCTAACCCTGCAGCAGAAGTGAACTGATCCCCAGGTGTTCTTACCAAGTCCCACTCCACTCACCCTGGCCTAAGGTCCTCCTAGGGGAGCCCTCATGCCACAGGGCCTGGATGGGCCTTGATGGAGGGGCCCTGGCTGCGGGGGTAGTAGACTCTGATGGAGCCTGTGGCCCCTGTCTCCGCAGATGGCCATCGTGTTCAACCAGGAGGGCCTGAGCGCCATCCAGCCCCCCTGCGTGGTCCAGAATTTCATCAACCACAACGCTGTCCTGTACAAGGTGTTTGTGGTCGGCGAGTCCTACACCGTGGTCCAGAGGCCCTCGCTCAAGAACTTCTCCGCGGGCACGTCAGGTAACCAACCACTCCTCGTACCATCTCGGGCCGTGCCAGACCCAGGGGCGCAGCTGGGACATGGCACCGGCTGTCTGTCCTTCCGCACTCCCCCCACCATCCTGTGTTTCTTCTGGAGGGATGGTCTGAAGGTTAAGACCCGTGTACGGCAGGTACTGTAGGTAAAGGGGTCTGGGGAACTAGCGAAAAATCCCTGTTCCCCCAGGTTGTTGTAGGGGCTCCACCCATCTGAACACCATAGACTCCAGGAAGCATCTGGAAGTTTTTTTATTCCCAAGACACTTCCTGGGGACCTACACAATAACGAGACTCAGAAGGAATGTGCTGGGATGGCAGAGTGTTGATTGGCCCTTCAGGGAAGGAGGGAGGGAGGGAGGGCCGGAGTGCCACTGCTGTCTCGTGTCCTTATGACGTGTCTGCATTTTCCAAGTGGGAACCTGGGAGCAAACTCCGGTGAATTACCGAGGTGAATCAGCACCCCGTTAAAGTGGCAGCTGCCAGTCATGAGGACGTCCTAGCTGGGGACCTCGGGCAGGTCAAGGTGGAAGCAGCCCCCCACCCAGTGTGCCTCCCCACAGGGTGAGGACCTCGCCACCGAGCATGTCCTGAATCAGTGGATGGTGGTCTCAGCACCCTCGGGCGTCACCCAGTGATGTTCTGTGCACGGTGCCACCTCACGGGAGGTGGCCCGTGAGACCCCACTGCACCACAGGGCTTTCCTTCAACGAGCCGCTCACCTCCTCACCCGGCCTGGGCCATTTCAAAGACTGACACCAAGTTAAAAGGTTTGCTGGTTGTGGGGCTGCTCCAAAAAATGTTCTAGTGGCTTCTGAGGCTTCTCTAAGGCAAATTCCAGAAACCTTTGGACGGTGTCAGTGTCTTTGGAGTCAGCATAGCTTTCCAGGATGAGTCCTTGGAGGACATTCGTTGCCCTGGTGTGGTTTGTCTGAACACACTGCACATTCCTCTCCGCGAGGGAAACCTGCCGTCCCCAGAAGCGCTCAGATACCTGGGCTGCTTCCTCTCCGTCTGAGCAGGCAGATGTGTCTTCTTGACGTGTCCCCGGGACGGCCTGCCACCGTCCTCACCCCACGGCTTGTTTACGCAGCAGCTCTTGAGTGACATTCAGGTGTTCCGTCTTCCCCTCTCGCTGTTCTTCCCGCGGACGACACCTCACAGAGAGCGGACACCCTGGAAACGTGTGCACTTGCATTTCCCTTCCCAGGCAGTCCTGGGGCTCCCGGACTCGAGGCTGCATTTTCAGGGTTCAGGGCACCCCTGTCCTAACACTGATCCCAGCCCCCGCCCATCGGGATGCTGGAATGAAGTGGTAGGGGTGGCGGGCAAATGTCTAGAGATGTCTTTTTGCCGATAACCGTAGGCCACCAAGGGCCATTCTTCCGAATTGTGGGCCAGAAGAGGCTGACATTCTTTAAAAATCCTTCTTATTATTTTCCTGATTTTTTAAAAAAAATATGCTTTAAATCTATGGAAAATATTAAGAGTAGTTGTAGCTTATATCAGCTTCTTTCTTTCTTTTATTTCTTTTCTTTTTTTTACCAAATCATTCCATCTCTGAAAGAAATTTCTCCTTTCTTATCCACACAGAGTGTGGCTGGTCTTTGTTTTGTCTCTTTTTTCCTCCTGGCTGCAAGATGCTGGGCCAGTTTCCACCCCGGCACTGGGGGCCGTAGCAGCGGAGCGCAGGCTCTGACCCTGCGTCTGTGGGGGTGGGACTCCTCTCCTGAGTGTCACCTCCCGCAGCCCTGCCTAGGTCACCAGTTCCCTGTAAACGCAGACCAGGCCCGAACGTGAGAGAAACACAGCTATAAAGCAGCAATGCTACGTTCACGTTGAACTGAGTGACTTTCAGTGTGTCTGTCCCTCCATCCCCAAAGCTGATTCTGTGTCCCTGTCTCCCGGGCACTGTGCCAGGGGCCTGGCATGGATTCTATGTGTTTCACACACGTGTTTCTTTCTGCATGAGAAGCATAATGTGACAGCAACCCTTTAAGCTGGCCTAGTTGAAAAGAGGGTTTGGGACTCTGGCCTCTTCCCAGCCCCCACCCCAGCTTTCTGGTTCCTGCTGCCCAGGGAGGCAGCTCCCCCAGCTGCCCGTGTCCACGTAGGGGAATGGGGGCCCCTTGAATGGGGTTTTTCCAGACCTGGCATGGAGACCAGGACACAGGTCTTCACAACTGCCATTCTCTTTTGCTTCTCAGGTGCACTTTTGTTTCTCATGCGTGACCATCTCTATAATCAGCTGTGTCTTATAGCCAGTGGCATCTTGCAGATACTTTGGCTGGAACTGAAGTCCAGTTCTTACAGGAGTTGCTTTGGCTTGTGCGGCCACCAGGAACACTGCTGTCTGCCTGGGGTTCACGTTCCCGGGGAGCATGGTGGGTTTTCTTTTAGCCCAGGTGTGTGCAGGTGCCCTCTTGCTCTCTCCAGCCTGGGCCTTTCTCCCTTCAGGGTGCATAGAAGAGTGATGCCTCTTAGCGTATAGAGTAGGGTCAGCGAACTTTTCTGCAGCAGGCCAGATAGTAGCTATTTCCAGCTCATCACAAGTGTTCCATGCTGCTGTGTAGATGGTATGTGAATGAGTGGGCGTGGCCGAGTTCCAGGGAAGCTCCGTTCACAGCGCAGGTGGCCAGGCCTGCAGCCTGCGGTTTGTGCAGCTCTACTCTGAGCCTCGTGCGATTCGGTGGGGCAGCATTTATGGAACCTGCCATGTGCCCCACCTGTGTGAGGCACTCGGGACCCCGCCAGGTACCGGGTAGGCAGCCCAGCTCCCTGCTTATGTTCTAGCGGGAGAAACAGCACACGGGACGGAAATAGTAAAAGGGTCGATTATGGCCTGAGAGCAGGGGCTCCAGGGGAGATAGAGTGGGTCCTGGGACTCCGCTGGATAAGAGGAGCCACGTGGAAAGGGCAGCCACGGTGGCCCCTGTGCGGAGGTGACATTTGGTGGAACTGGAAGGAGACTTGGGAAACCATGTGCAGCGCCGGGACATACTCCCCCTCCCTCTCCCCCCTCCCCCCCCCCCCCCCCCCGCCCCGTGCTCCTCCCGAGAGGCTGGGAGATTAAGCAAATGAGGCTGAAGACACTGTGGCCCCAGCTCGTGGCCGCACTGCTGAGTCGCTGAGATATTTGGGGGTTAATCTAATCATGTGTTCTTTTAAACCTGTTTTTCTCATCTGTAAGGTGAGAATAAAAAACACACATTAGTCCTTTCTTTGCCCGCCCTCCCTTGCAGAAAGTGGGTGGTGTTCTCCACCAGTTCGTATGTTTCTTGGGAACAGACTGCATGGGGCCCCCCAAATCCAGGGTGCTCCTGTGAACAAGGGCCTCACCACCGAGCTCAGGAAGCAGCGCTGGCCCTGTCTGTTAGCGGAGCCAGCTCTCATGGACCTGGATGCCAGGGCTCTTTCCCTTCTTGCCCGTCTTGGCTTCCCCTGGTCTCCTGGGTGACAGCGGCTGGTGACTGCTCCCATTCCCCTGTCCTCTGCTCAGCTGCACGTGGAGAAGAGCGGAGCCTGGGGTGTCCCCCAATGCCTGGCTAGGGTTCCCAGGTCAGAATCTGAGACAAGAAAAAGAGTCCCCTTTGAGATGGCCCAGACTTCTGATCTCACCAGGAGAAGCTGTGGGTAGCACGGTCGGTCCAGTTCAGTGGACACTGGCCAGCCCCTCTGAGTGCCCAGCTCTGTCCCCTCCTGGTACCAGCCCAGCACCCACGTGTTCTCCTTGCAACTGCTGCAGACTTCCCAGCCTCCCTGGACTCTGCTGTGTCCACCTGCTCTTGGTGGCCCTTCCTTACCCACTAGGCCTGCCCTGCCCCTCCCACCATTGCCCTTGGGGACCCTCAGGGATATGGGTGAGCTCGGGGCCTGGGCCAGGCCAAGCTGCAGGAGGAGAATGTGGCAGTGCCTCCTGAAGGCCAGAACACGCATCTCAGCTGCTTGAGCCCTGCTCTGGCCCGTGGAGCTCTGCACCCCCAAAATCTCACTCTCCTTAGCTGTTGGCACCTGGGGGCAGAGCTCAGTGAGGCTGCTCCGCACAAGTCCTGCAGGGTGTTTATTTTCCCAGGCTCCTCCCCAGGACCGTCTCTCATGCCCCCCGTCTGGACTGGCTCTGGTCGGAGCAGCGGGAGGACTGTCGGGCACACCGGGGCGGCCAGGGGCCTCTGTGCCCCGCTAGCGGGAAGGATGCCAGGTACACCTCAGCGCCTGCCTGCTTGGCTTCCACCCAGATCACCTCCTCATGCATGATCATTGCAGCGCTGTAGAGTCCTGGAGCTTGGTGGAGGGCAGTTGGCAGCCAGAGCAGGTGCCCCCTTGGCCTGGCCCCTGGCACACAGTGAGCCTCCACCAGTGCCTTCCCTGTCATTGTACACCTGGGTCCCAAGGATGAACACTGTGTCCTGGGGGTGGGAGCTACAACACCTGCCTTGCAAGGACTCAGACAGGCTGCTGGGGGCTGGCAGCCCAGGACATTCCCGGGCCATTCTCAGAGAGGTCATGGTGTGGTGACAGACAGCCTGTACCAGGACTCAGCCCGAGGCCCGTGGTTTGCAGTTCTTGCAGTCGTGTACCCAAACACTTCCAAATGCTTGAGAAATGTTTCTGACTGACCGACCAACTGACCGACCTACCAGCCAACCTTACATCTCCCCAGGGCCAGCTTGGTCTGCCCGCCACGGAGATTCCTGCCCTGGGACGAGCGAATGCACCATCTGCTTACACTTTCAGTGTCCTTGGGGTGGGGCTGCCGCTCCAGGTGCCCCCGCAGGTGGGAGGCAGTCTGAGCCGGGAAGTGTGGAGTGGGGGCTGTGGGTATTTCGGGGGTCTGTGCCAGCTTCCAGCACCACACAGAAATTATCTGTGTGCTTTCTTGGATGGATCCTATGGAAGCCCATGTTCTGATTTCCTATTTTTTCCTTAAATCGTTGAGAAACAGCTGAATCGTTTGTATTTTAAGTGCTCACGTGCGGGTGGCAGCCTGTCCATGTGTCTGTAGCATGTGAGAGTTCCGTGGGCTGGGAGGGGGCTGGGGACACGGGGCTCGGTGGCACTGACCAGACCGCTTGACCCGGGGACTACCCGGGCCCGTGCTGTTGGGGGTGCAGCGTGTCTCACTGCCTTGGCCCCGTCTCCCGGTGCCCTTTTTGTTGAGTATCCGCGACACGCTTTGGGAACAGGGCCTCAGGTGAGAGAATGTAAGATGGTCGCAGAGGTAGGTGTGCCAAGTTGGTCATTTTTATGTGGCAGGGAAAAGTGAAACCGAGGCCCTGCCCGGGCACACGTCCATGCTCGGGGTGGGGTGCCCAGCTCGCTGGAGCCTGGCGCTGCCACTGGACGCCGCACCCCAGGCTGCCTGGGCTGGTGCTGCCCCCTGGTGTCGGGTGGTGGAATCGCGCGCCCTGCCTGGAGGTTCTAACTCTGGCTCCTTCCTGTCTTTGCTTTCCAGACCGTGAGTCCATCTTCTTCAACAGCCACAACGTGTCAAAGCCGGAGTCGTCATCCGTCCTGACCGAGGTACGTCTCTCCACCATGGCGGCTGGCAAATGGCCTAGGTGCTGTCGCCTGTGGGGTCGCTGGCCGAGCTCTCCAGCCTGGAGGGGCAGGAAAGGCCTTTGCCCCCTGCCAGGGGCCCAGGGAGGTTCGGAAGGCCCCTCCTCCTCTGCTTGCTTCGGGCCTGGTGCTGTGGCCCTCACAGGCCACTAGTTACCCTGCACGGAAAGTTTTCTGGCTCCCCTGCCAGCAGGAGGAAATCCTCCTCCCCCCGGGAGGGCTGTGAAGAGCTGCTTTCTGGTCTGCATTTTCCCCGATTTAACAAAGGGGGTGGGGGCAGCACCGTCTCAGCCCTCCCTTGTCCTTGTCCACCTGAGCCCAGCGAGCCTGGTACGAGCCTGCCGTGCGCTTCTGCGGCCTGCACGCGGGTCAGAGGCCACCAGGAGCGCGTCAGCCCCGGCACTGTGGGTCGAGGGCGCTGTGGCCGGTGTTCAGTGAACGTCACCGTGTGCGGCGTGGCATCGTAGCCAGGCCTCGCAGCAGAGGATAATTAGGAGGCCGGTGCTCAGAGAGGCTCACTGACTTCTCTAGGTTCACAGGGCTTTCACACAGGGCAGAGCTGGCATTTGACCCCAGATCTGTCTGATCCTAAAGCTGGGTCGTGCAGGAATGTAGGACTTTTTACCTCACTGGTGATTCCCCAGCAACTGCCTCCAAAGCAGACCGTTAGAGGTGGCCTTGGGGCCACCCTCTGCCATTTCCCCATAAGCCCAGCAAGCTGGTGGTCTCTGCATCCACTTCTCTGCACTGGGAGCCCCCTGCCAGGACTGCCGCTCCCCAGCTTGTGTCCGTCCTGGCTCTTCTGGGAGGCTTTGCTGCGTCTTCCTCCCTGTCCTGGCGGCCTCACCAGCCAGAGCCACAGCAGACCCCTCGCCCCGGCCTCAGCCCTTTGTGCTCCGCGTTGAGGCCCACGCTCGCCTCGTGCTGCTGCCCCAGCCCAGGCGGCCCGTCCCTCTTGCTGGTGTCTGGTGCCTTTGAGGGGCCAGCCGTGTGCTGCGGGTCAGACAGCACAGGCATGGACAGGGACCCGGAGGGAACACCACTGGCCTCGAGGTGTCGATGGAGCCCCTCGGGAACAAGTCAGGGGAACTTTGGAACAACCAATTTCAAACAGAACCTCCGAGTGCCTGGCTGTGCACGCTGTGAGGTGTACACAGGTGGTCCGTGCAAGAAGAGGTTTCCTCCGAAGCTTCAGACCCTTTAGGGCTTCCTCCCTGCAAGGTTCTCAGGGCCTTGCCCAGCCGCGGTGGCAGAGGGGGGTCGGCATTCTCACCCCTCGCAGTGTGGGGTGGCAGCACTGGGCCTGCCAAGCAGTGCCAGCAGGACACCGTGAGGGCCGCGAGCAGAGTGAGCCACCCGGAAGTCACCTTCTTGGATTATTGCCTGTTGACCGGTTGGCCTCAGTTTCCCCATCTGTAAAATGGGAAGCAGTTGGCCTAGAGACACTGCAGGACCCTTCCCTCCACCCCTAAGGGCTGCAGTCGTCTCCTCCTTCCCCTGCACACATGGCTGCTAGTCAGGAATCTGCCAGCACTGGCAACTGTTAAAGACAGAAAAGGGAAATGCAGTCAGCACCGCCTTTTCCGCTCCGGACACCGGCAGGCCGGCCTGACACAGCCGGCTCTGGTCCCAGGTATGGGAACTCGCCCCTCACTCATCCGCTCACCCCCTGCCCACTGGGGCTCCTCCAGTCCCCATCTCGGCCTCCCTGGGAGTTCTGTGCAGCCCCGTGCTCTGGCCTTGAAGCCGCCCTCCCTCCCCAGCCAGACCACCCCCAAGGGTGGACCCAGCCCCACCCCAACTCACAGGCCCAAACACCGATTACTCTTACGAAGCCAGTATAGGGTATTGAGCAAGAGCACAGACTCCGTCCGGCAGGATGCCTGGGGTTCCACCAAGCTAAGGCTGGTCACGTCACCTCTCTGAGCCTCGGTTTCCTCATCCCGCCCCAGAGGGTGTCCGTGGGATTCGGTGAGTTCCTGACGAAACGTGCCATCACAGCGCCGGTGTGCCGTGGTGCTTGGTGTCAGTAGTGCCGGGAGGCGAGGGTCCTCAGGGGGTCCACTTGAGCACCTTCCCAGCGGCCGTCACCTCCTGGTTTTCTAGGACGTCGTCGGAACATTTGTGTAGGACCCACAGACAGGAAGGATGTTCTTGCCTTTACCTTGTCCTAGGATGGCTGTTTGGTTTTAGATGAGCAGCAGCTTCAGGAGGGTTTTGAGATTCCTTAGCAGAGCTGAGGTGCTTTCAGGCGAGGCTGTGCCGGTGCGGCGAGCCACCCTGCTGCCACGCCCTGCGCCGTGAACCCCGGCGTCAGCTCCTTAGTCCTCACCAGAATCTCGCGGCAGACGTATTTTTATTTCCCCATTTACTGGGGTGAGAAAACAAGGCCCAGAAGGGTTGCGGTGTGGCCCAGGGCATGCAGTGGGGACAGGGCAGTGAGTGAATACTGCGGCCAGGCCGCCTCTGCCGATTAGAAAGAGTTCCCCCGGGTAAGGCATCGGGGTGTGGGCCAGAGGGCCCCGCCTGCTCCACAGAGGTGGTGCCCGGTGCGTCCCTGCTCAGCAGGTGTCTGGAGGTTCCCGGTGGCCCCTTCCGTTTCCTGTGTGTTTGGGGAGGGGCAGGGCTCCATCCCCAGCCCTCCTGACCCAGCTTCACTTTTTCTTAATTGAGGTGAAATTCACATACATAAAATTGACCATCTTAAAGTAGACGGACAGATCAGTGGTATTCAGAACACGCAAGGTGTTTTCCAGCCACCACTTCTGTCTAGTTTAAAACACTTCATCACCCAGAAGAAAACCCCGTGCCTCTGGCATTCACTCCCATGCCCCAGCCCCCGGCACCCGCTGAGCTGGTTTCCGTCTCTTTGGTCATACCTGTTCTGGACGTTTCATATACACGGAATCGTGTGGTACGTGGCCTTTTGTGTCTGGGCTCTTCAGCTCGGCATGATGTTTTCATTCAAAGCTCACCCACATTGTAGCATATGTCAGAATTTCATTCCTTCGTAAGGCTGAGCAATGTTCCGTTGTGTGGATAGACCCCAACTTGTTTATCCGTCTGTCTTGATGGGCAGTCGTGGTATTCACCATGTGGCTGTTGTGAACAGAGCTGCAGTGAACGTGGGGACACACGTCTGCGTGAGTCGTGTTTCCAACTCTCGGGTGTAGACGTAGGACTGGGATTGCCAGGTCATGGGGTAATTTCTGTTTAAGTTTTTGACCCAGCTTCACTTTGACCTTTCACAGACCAGTCAGCTCTCTCCACCCCTCCTCCCCTTTGGCCCCTGGGTCCACAGCCTCCAGAACTCCAGTATTTATTGAGCTCCTAGTGTGAGCCCAGTCTTGGGGGACTTGGAGGTGACGTGACACAGTCCCTGCCGTAGAGTCCAGGTGCAGCCCCTCCCCCCAGCCAGGCCTGTGCTGTGCCCACCATGTCGGCAACCTGGGATGGGCCTTGTCGGTCCCGTTTCACAGATGAGCAGACTGAGACACAGAGGCGAAGGGCTTTTCCCTGAGTTCACGGAGCTAGCAGGTCACTGCAGGATTTGAGTCCAAATCTCCCTAACTCTGAATCCTTCCCAGTGCAGCTCCTTCCACTTCCTCTCGGGCCCTGGCCTGGGGCTGAGCCTGAGCAGTGAAGACGCGTGTGCCTGTCCCAGGCCAGCGGCGACTAGAGCAGGAAATAAGCGGGGTAGGGGAGTCCAGGGCTGGATGGGAGAACCGTGAGCTGGGACAGCCCCGTCAGCCCTTTGGAAGCTTTGCCGAAAGCTGAACTTGGACCCCAGGGGTCAGGTGGGAGCAATGGAGCAGCCTGTTTGGGGAAGCCCATGTTGTGTGGGATGTGAGTTAGTCTGGAGACACCATAGTTGGCCACTTATTGGGGAGGAAGATGGTGTGTCCGGCCCAGAGCCCTTGACCTCACGCCCGAGGCCCTCTGCGATGCTGGGCAAGTGAGGTGCTGATCAGAACACCCCCTCTGCCCTGCCCCCCACCCCAGCCTCTCCCAGTTGTCTCCCGCAGCTTCCAGCCTCCCACCTTGGCCTCCGCCAGGCTCTCCCCAGCCTGTTCCTTCTCCCATCCTGCCTGAGAGGCCAGACCCTCCTGCCTGCAAGGTCCGGCTCCAGCGCTGCCCGCCTGGGTCCACAGCAGACTCTCCATGTCCCTCCTCCCTCTCAGAGGGTTGGGTTTTAGAGGCTGGAACATAGGAGTCTAAATCCCACCCTGTGCTTTTGAGCCGTGTGACCCTGGAGCAGCCCTCAACCTCTCTGAGCCGCAGTCCCCTAGCCTTCCAGGGTGTGGGGGGCCCTGGGGAGGTAGAGCATGTCGCACACCTACTGCCTCTGCCGGAGCTTCCTGCCCTGGGTCTGTCCTGCCTCCTGGCCTGAAGGATGCCAGAGCCTCGTGGCACTTCCCGTGGCGGAGTCTCTGTGTGCGGCGTGGCATCGTGCCTCCTCCACCCACAGCCTGACTTCCCTGTCTGTGTCGGCAGCTGGACAAGATCGAGGGTGTGTTCGAGCGGCCGAGCGACGAGGTCATCCGGGAGCTCTCCCGGGCCCTGCGGCAGGCGCTGGGCGTGTCGCTCTTCGGGATCGACATCATCATCAACAACCAGACGGGGCAGCACGCTGTCATCGACATCAACGCCTTTCCAGGTGAGCAGCAGGGCTGGTTCGCGGCCAGCCGTCTGTAGGCTGCCCCAGGTGACAGCCCTGAAAGCCGGCTCCATCCCTCCCGTGGGGTCTGGGCGAGTGCGGCCCTGCCCGTCCCACCCGCACGTGGGAGGTGGGGTCGCGGGGTGTGGCAGGGAGTGAGGAGATCCGGGCATCCAGCCCAGCGAGCTCTCGGGGCGCAAGGGCCCGTGGTACTCACGTTCTTCCGCCTCTTCTCACCCCTGTGCCACCAGCATGAGCCTTTATGGGCCAAATCCTCCATCCCTTTGGCCTTTTTAGGTTTAAGGAACTAGAAGGACCTTGAAGGGAATACAACCCCCGTCCCAAGTTGACATGTAGGGAAACTGAGGCCCCTAGAGAGGAAGAAACTGTCGAAGGCCCCACAGTGCATTGGGGGCAGGGCCAGAGACTCCCAGGCACAGCCTCCTGCCACTGCCCTGAGCTGTTGTGCTGGGGACAGGCCTTGGGAGGGGTCCCCATCCTGTGGCACATGATTCCTGCTCTCTGTTGGGGCCCCGGGAGCCTGCTGGCACAGAGCCAGGCTCCGTGTACCCCTCAGATCCCAGCAGTGGGAGATGGTACTAATGAGCCCTCGACACGGGTCTGTCAGGGACGACAGTGGTGACGTCTGCAGCCACTGGTCACCAGGCTGCGTGCTCCACCCGGAGACACGGGGTCTCGGAGGTGTGTCCACCTCCCACGGCAGCCTGGAGGCAAGGAAGGGCCAGCCCTGATCACACGCCCCGAGCAGAGCTTCAGGGCTCTTTCCACGGCCATCTCTGCCCCGAGATGCGTTTTCCTCCTTTTTTTTCTTGATTCCAGCCTTTATTAAATACCAGAGACTGCGCCTGGCAGGCGGGGACTGCTTCAGGGCATTTGCTGCAGGGGGCGGGGCATGACCTCATGTGCAGCTCACAGGCCCCACGCACAGGCTGGGTGCGTGACACGTGTGTCCCCTCCGCTCCTCTGCGCTCAAGCCAGTCCAGTCACCACGACTCACAGCCAATGACACGGAGCCCACTGGCTCCTTCTGCCATTCATTCCAGGGCTGCAGCGTGAGCTCAGCTGCCCAGCCTCTGCTGGAGAGCTCTGGCCCTAGTTGGGAGGAGCCAGAGGCCACAGTGTGTCACCAGGGCCTCCTGCGAGAGGCAGCCACACTGGAGCCGAGCCCAGCAGGAAGGGGAGGGGCCCTCGCTGGGGATGGAGTGGGGGCTCCCGGGCCGAGGAGCTCTGTGGCCATAGTGGGTGCAGCAGCGGGGCAGGAGGATGGCGGCGCAGAGACCTCGTATGACCAGCTGAGGATGTTGGGTCCCCCCTGGGCGAGGTGGACGAAGTCTGCGTTCGAGGACAGGCCAGACCTGTGGGCCAGGCGTGTGTTTTTCTCCAGTCCCCCAGGTGCAGCATGGAGGGAGCTGTGGGTTCCACACGTGGTGAGGGAATGGGGGTGCAAGGGGATCAAGGAGCATTGGGAATGGTTGGAATCATGAACCTTGGGCCCTAAACCATGTGGGGGTGGCCCAGTGAAAAGGGGCAGTGTCAGCAGGCTGGAGGGTCAGGGAGGCGTAGGGGGTGGGGGCCGTTGGGGAAATTCTAGAAGGAGGGAGGAGATGGGGGGGAAGCTTAGCACCTGACCGAGGCTGTCCCCTCCCAACACAAACACCTGTGTGGGGCAGGGCCCAAGGGTGATCTGGGGTTCAGAGGAGGATGGGGAGTCTTCTTTCAGGGAAGCCAAGAGAAGGGCCACCCGGGTGGGGCCGGGCGCCAGGGTGGGCCGAGGCTGAGCCCAGGGGCACTGGTGAGGGCCCGATGCTGAGGGGAGGTCCAGGGGCCTGTGTGTCGGCCCCGGCCCCGTGCAGGGAGGAAACGCATCTGGGAGGCAGCTTAGTTTGCCAGCCTTGGTTACAGCAGTCCTGGGGCCAAGCAGAGGGTGGGCCTGGTCCTGCCATTCCCCACAGGAGGCCGCCTCGGGGCCACAGGTGTGCGGCAGCACCTGCACTCTGGGAATGGCAGCAGCAGCAGCAGCACAAGGGCTGGGGACACCTCTGTGAGCCAGGCCTGCCCTGAGGGCTGAGCTGCTGCTGCTCGCTGGTGTCGTCCTCACAACAACGGTGTGGAAAGGGCTGCTGGGACCTCTGTTCACCAATGAGGATATGAGGCTGAGAGTCCAGTGACTTGTCCCGGGTCACGTGGAGCAGAGTGGGGTGGAGCAGAGTGGGGCCTGGACCGGCAGCCTGAGCCTGCGCTCTTGGCAGTGACATTTCCTACCTCTCAGAGTAGCAGCCCCGAGCTCGAATCCTGGCTCTGCCCTTACAGTCTGTGATGGGACAAGCTGCCTCACTTTGCAGCCTCAGTGTTCACTTCTGCGTAGTGGGCACAAACCCCCAGCCCGTAGACCGAGGAGATGGAGTTTGCACAGTCCTGGCGTGGGGCGGGCGCCCTGCCCTGCTGGGTCTCACCCCGGTCTGCTTCCCCAGCACCCCCCTGGCTTCCAAGGTGATGGCTCCCTCCACACCCCCCAGGAAGCACACTCCCCGCTGGGGCCTCGGGCCTTGTCTGGGGATGTTGGCAGGGTGGTTGCTTAGGAATGGCTTCCTCTTCCCTGGAGCTCAGCCCCTCCCCCGCCACGTCTCTCCCCAGGCACCCAGTGGCCGCGCCCGCGGGCCCCGGGACTCAGTCCTGCCTCTGCCCTGCCTTTCGCCCCCGCCCTAGGGCTGACGGATGTCCGGGTCCTACACAGGGGCACCTGGCACTAGGTGGTATTCAGGGCACGGCAGGCTCACAGGGCCTGGTTCAGATCCTGGCTCTGCCACTTGGGAGCTTTGTGACACTCAGCAGCCAGGTCTTCTGTGAAATGGGGACAGAGCTGTGAAGACTGCGCGAGGGGCCGTGGTGTGATCACGTGGAGGCACCGTGTGTCGTCTCTTGTAGCCATCGTTCTCACTGTGGGGGCCCCTGTGTCCACCTCGGACTTGGGCTCCCTGAAACCACCGCAGTTGTTTGCTGGATGGATGAGGATGTGAACGGATCCGCCAGCCTCGCCTGCCAGCCCCCGGGCACGCCCTGCGGGGCTTTTCTGTGGGAGGCGGCACAGGTGCCACGTCTGCGCCTTCCTTCCCACCCCGCTTCCTCTGCTGGCTGTGAATGTCACCGCATGGGAGGTGCAGGGTGTCAGTAACCCCCGACCCTCCGCATCGGTTCAGGCAGGTGGGGGCACTCACCTGTGTCGAGTCTCTTTTGGAGCAGTTTGTGGGGTGTCAGCAAATCGTCGCCCCTGGCAGGCCCCACGGTCTGCACCCCAGTCAGGGGCCCTTTGTTCCAGGCAGCGATGGGGCCTTGTCGCAGGCCTTGGCCCTGTGGGTGGTGCCCAGCGCCTCTGCCCCATGGCCTTGACCCCCAGCGTGGGGCACAGGGGGCCTCCCCGCCGGTATCGGGGGCGAGATGGGGAAGCACTGTCGGTGGAGCAGGCGCCGCCCACGTCCCGGCCCCTCCTGGTGGTGCCCCCCACAGCCTCTGCCCGAGAGGTGGCGTCTTCCTCGGCTGCAGACCCGGGGCAGAGGCTCAGGGTGGACACTGTCTCCAGGACTGGGCCGGGGCCAGGCTTGGCTGGGTCATGTGGAGTTGAGGGGTGTTTATTATTCAGAGCAGGTGGAGCAGCTTGGCACTGCTACCCGCAGCCGTGCCAGCGTCCCCCACCCACGTACTGGCTCTTACCTTGGTGGGTGGGACCATGGGGCCGTGTCTGAGAGGGTTGGGGTCACGGGGTATTCTATCATCAGCTCAAGTTCTACAGCGTCTCACATGTTGGGCGCAGCCAAAGGTCCGGGGCCAGCCCTCGGGGCCACGTGCAGGCAGTTGTGAGTCCAGGCTGTGTGACGCCCCACAGCCCGCCTTGTGCTCCGAGCCCCCGTGTGCTGTGTGAGTGGTGTCCTGAGAGCCAGCCCTCCCGGGAGCCCCGTGGCACCCCTTCCTCCCACCCACGACGCCCCGTGCTGCCCCATGACGGCCCGTGCTGTCTGTCTCTCCCTCCAGGCTACGAGGGCGTGAGCGAGTTCTTCACTGACCTGCTGAACCACATCGCAACCATCCTGCAGGGCCAGAGCGCAGCCACGGCAGCCGCGGGGGACGTGGCCCCACCGAGGCACAGCAAGGCCCTGGCCGGCGAGCGGACGTGCAGCGCCAGCCCCGGCTGCTGCGGCAGCACGACGGGCGAGGAGGCGCCTTGGAAGGCCGAGGCCGACGCGGGTGGCACCGCCAAGCTGCCGCACCAGAGACTCGGCTGCACGGCGGGCATGTCGCCCAGCTTCCAGCAGCACTGCGTGGCCTCGCTGGCCACCAAGGCCTCCTCCCAGTAGCCGCGGAGCCAGGACCCAGAGGGGCGGCGCGGGGCGCGGAGCACACCCGCTGGGCAAGCAGCTACTGCTAAGAATTCCCAATGATCTGATTCTTTTTCCTAATTTTTAACCTGATTTTCTGAGGTCGTGATCTAAATGAGGGGTGGGGGAAGGTGGAGAAGGACACCAGGTGGTCCAGCCTTGCAGAAAAGGGGCATCCCGGCCGAGTCCTGCTGCGCAGATCCTCACTGAGTGTGCACACTCGTGTTCTCGACATAGGTCTGAATGTGGGGGTTCCTGTGTGCGTGTGGTTGCCGTGCAAGTGCGTGTGCACGTCCGTGTCTGTAGGTCTCCGTGGCCGCTGGGGACCAGGCCTCTGGGGGCCCTGCAGGGGGCCCGGCCAGGCTGTTGTGACTGAGGAGAGCAGCGCGAGTGGGCGGTTCCCCCAGGACTCCTGCACCCAGACTCGCCCCTTCCTTGTGTCCCTCCAGCTGGTCCCCTGCTCTGTGAGCCCCGCCAGGTGTGCAGCCCGCCCTCCCTCCCGAGAGCCTGCGGAGGCGCCAGGCCCCTGGGGGAGCTGGCAGGGACGTGCTGCAGCTGCTGTGACAGGGAGAGGAGCTTCCGTGGGCCGAGGCCAAGGCCTGGCTCTTGCCACTCTTCACGCCCCAGCGCACCCTGCACAGGGGCCTCCTGTCCCCGGCCCAGTGCCGCCGCACCCCCAAACCCAGAAAGGAGGCTGCGTGGGGCCTGGGCTGATTCCAAGCCTGTGCCAAGGATTTGTGCTGTGATTTGGGGCAAATCATTCCGAAAGTCTTCTGGCCTTCATCTCCTGTCACTAGTGGGCATTCGGGCTCCAGGAACCCTGAAGTGCTCTGACCCTGGGCTGCACCCTGCTCCTCCGTGAGGTCATCCAGTGAGGACAGGCGCGGGAGCCTCTGCTTGGCGCTGTAGGGATTGGGGGCCTCTTTCCTGGCAGGGGAGGCCACCCCTACGTTCACTCCTGTTCACACTGGCCGGTCTCCCCTCCCCAGCAGGCCCCGAGCTCTGAGCCAGCCAGGTGCCAGGGGGCCACCCCTCCCACACCGTGGGCTCTCCTGTCACCATGGCAGCAAAGCCCCGGCTCTCCTGTCTGACCCCGAGTTTTGGGCGGGCCAGCAGCCCCCTCTGCGGAGAGCCAAAGATGAGGGACGCTGGGGACACTGGGTGCAGTGCATAGGGCCCCTTGAGGATGGTTTTGAGTCTTAAGATACCAGTTCACTTTGAAAAAGAAAAGAGCTGCTGGGCTGTCTTCTGTCGCCCAGTGAGACAGGACACGGGGGAGAGAACTGTGTCCCGAGAGAGGCTGCGGAGCGGGGCCTGGCTGAGCGGGGCATGGGTTGCCCTTTGAGAAAGGAGGGCTGGGCCTGGGTGCGGGCAGGGCCATCAGAGCTGCCCAGCTCTTTTGGAAACCGGGGGCCGGACGACTAACCATGTCTACACGACTCGAGTGTTGAACCCCGACTGATGTCTGCGCCGCCTGTCCTAGTTCCGAGCCCGGCCCAGGGGGCGGGAGAGCTCGGCCGGCCTCGCACTGCTTTGTCTCCAAATAAACTACTGAATCAAACTGCATTTCACACGTGTTTACAGAGTGTCACTCGAGTTTGTTATGTCTTTTTCCCAGTCCTTAAAAGATGTTTAATAAAACAGCTTTACCTTTTAAAAATAAAATGCCAGTCCCGAATTGCCTCCGACAGCCGGGGTGCGCAGTGTGACTCCTGGCCTGTCGTGTTCCTGTCCAGTGTGTGGCCTCGCCAGGGTCAGGCTGACAAGCACCGACCGCCCTCTGTTGACGCGCAGGGACTTGCGTTTTCCAGGAGTGGGAATTGAGGGGGGGCTTTTGCCTCCTGCAGGTCTGGGCGCACGAGGTGGTGGAGGAACAGCCCGACCCAGGGCCCGTCCAGGCTGTGGACACCGTCCGCCAAGTGACGGGAGCGTGGAGCAGCAGAGGGGCTGTGGACAGCGGCGAGGCGCCAGCCACCCCTCAGCGTGGGCCTCGGTGGCCACGGTGAGAGCCGTGATCTCTGCACGCCTCTGGGCGCGTGCTAACCTTTCCTGGTCCCAGGACGCTGTCCGTGGAGGTGGTTCCCCTTAGGCCTCATTGTCCTGGCCTTAAGCTGGGCCATGGCAGCCGCCCGGTTCCTAGGGCGTCGGTGCTGCGTCCTGAGTGGGAACAACCTGCTAAGCCAAGGATGTTGCGCCTCGAGTTGGCCCTGCCAGTGTCATGGTGGAGCTGGTATTCTCAGTCGAGGCTTTCGTTTCCGAGTTGGGCGGCACGCTGGCTCTGCAGCCCTGCAGCTCTGTCGTGGGGGGCAGGGGGCAGGGGGCTGGAGGGCTCCAGGAGCGAGGGGCAGGGCCACACTTTGGCTTCAGAGGGCCACCCGCACGGTCTGCACTGGGCACCCTGGAGCCGCAGCCTGGGGCCGGGTTCTGCCTGAGGATGCTGTGACGGTGTAGTCGGGCGATTCTGCATACATGGCACTCCACCTGCTGCGTGTCTGGCCTGGGGCAGGGGCTTGGTGTCCCAGAAGTGTCTAGGTTTGCTGTGCATGGTGTGTAGGACTGGGCCTAGGGTCACCCAGCTGAAGCCCCAGGGGGTCTTTGGGGCTTCCTGTGCATGGGGCGGCCTGTGTGTTACTCCCGCCAATGAAAGAGAACATGGGCTTGAAAAGGCGTCCCCTCCACCCAGAGCCTGCCGAGCGGGCTTTATGGAAGGGGAAAGACCCTAGGAGGACGCTGTCTGGCTTTTGAGCCAATTCAGAAAAGCAGCTCTACTCACCCAAGAACTGCCTAGGGAGAAAGACAAAAGCAGCTCGTGTCTGCCCGGCAGCCCCTCCGAGGCCGAGGGAGATGGCGGGTTCTTTGTCCTTCCAGCCTGGAAGACCAGTCCTTGGCTCGTGGTCACTCAGAGGGACTGCTAGCCACAGAGAGCCATCGAGTGGTTTCACTGATGTCCCTGGGGTTTGTGTCTGCCCTCTCTCCTGGTCCCCGGGAACCGATCGTTCACCCCAGCAGCGCCTCTGCTTCCTGTGCCGCAGCTCCCAGGCCCCTGTGCACGCTAGAGCCCTTGAGCTGGGAGCCGGCAGCCCTGAAGGCCAGGTGCGCATACAGCAATCCTGGACAAAGGCTCTGGGCTTCTGCTGCACCCTGATGCCACCTGCGCTGCCCAGGCCTGAGCCTTCTCCCGTGCGTCCTGCCCGCATGACAGTGTGCCTGTGGCTTTGTCCCTTCTCTGTGCACAGCCACTGCCAGCACGGGCTTGGAGTGACCCTCCCCGCACACTGTTCAGAGCGAGCTGGAGCGTGACCAGCATGGGCTCCTGCTGGCTGGGTCCTCTTCCTGCTGGTTCTGCCGGCAGGACCCGCCCAGAGCCCGGGGTCTTTTTCGGGCATATTGCATTTTCTCTTTGCTTCTGGAAGGACTGGCCCCTCCCGCAGCCGGCCTGACCCCCTCCTGCGGGGCTGTGTGTGCAGCCGCACCTCTCTGAAGCTCACTATTAAAAAGATACTTGCAGAGGGGTTTTTCCAGGACGTTGCTGTTAGTGGTGACACCTGCGTTTTGTGACAAGCGCTGTTTCCTTCAACCCTGTTCACAAGCAGCTTTGCCAGAATGCCAAGCTGGTTTGTACGTAATTCATATACGGACACATATATATGACATGCGTGACTACATATACTGCCTGTGAAACCATGGCTCCTGTCCACTGGCTCTTCTCACTTGGTTGCATGTCCATGTGACTGGGACACTGCAGGTGGCTCGTCTCTGGGATGGGTTGTTTCAGGGACAAGGTGTCCCCATATCCTCTTTACTATCTTGGTAGCAGATGTTTTGAATTCTAACTGTCTGGTGGCATACAGCTAGTGTTGGGTTTATTTCTATAACTGGCGAGGGTGGAGTGTAAACTTCTCTCTGAAAGGTGTGAAGAAATGAGCACCTCGCAGCACTAGCCATGCAGAGGGGACCCTCAGTACACGGGGCAGGCAGTGGCGGCAGGCACAGCTCGGCCTCAGTGGAGACGCCCAGATTTGCCGAGACCCCTCTCACAACTTGTGTCGTCATAGTATTAATAATAGTTTCCTGGTCCACACTGGGCCCCTCCAACCCTCACCACAATCTGATAAAGGTATGTAAGTATTGTCCCCATTTTATAGATGAGGAAACTGAGGCCTTGGAAGGGCCAGAAGCACCCGTGCAAACTCTGCCACTAGTTAATGGCGAGGCTGGGGACTCCAGCCCCGGTTGGAGGTCAAACCTGAGTCCTTGCCGCTGAACCCTGGCTGCCCAGACCTGCCAGACAGACCCGAGCCCGTGGGAACTGGGGTCCCACATCCCAGCGGGCACTCTGAACTTGGCTCTGCCCAGAGGGTGGCAGCAATGCCTGTGAGCCTCGCCCACCCACGGTGCCCGTGCCTGTCCCACCCCTGGTGGGAAAGCATCACACGGGTAGCCTGCCAAGGCCGAGACCCCCTCCCCTCTCGTTCTCGTCACCACTGCCTGGAATAGTCACCCCCACCGGCTTGCTCTTATAGCCACGCACAGATGTGTGACGAGTGACGGAATGACTGGCCCTGATAGCCAGGACACGCAGGTCTGGCGCACCCGCTTGGTTCATCCTGATTGTGTGGTCCTGCACGGTCTCCATGCTTACATGTTTCTTTTTTTTTCTGTTATGCAACTTTATGTTTTGAGCATCACCCCTGCCTGTGACTTTGATGAGTCATTTCACCTTCTCTGCCTTGGTTTCCTCATTTCTAAAAGGGACTTAAGACCAGTTGTGCAAGAACTGCAGACGCCCCACAGCCGTGTGCACATAACAGGCCAGAGGTCATGGCAGGGCGTGATAAGGATTTATGCCAAGGGGTGGGCAGCCTCGGCTCAGAGACCCGAGTCAGGAAGTCAAAGCAGGGCTGGGGCCTGTGGCACACACTAGCTGCGGCTACCCGGGCCTCCACCCGGCACCGAAGCTGATTAGGGGATCCCGGCCACCAGGGAGGGGCCATCCGGGCTCGGAAAGTGGAGGCTGCTCCCCAGCCCGGCCCCCGTCTGCATGGCCCCGCTCAGTGTGGTGGGGACATGGGGACAGGAAGGAACAGCGGGGGCCCTTCACATGTGTTATTCGATCCCACACGCCCTTTGTGGCAGGCCAGCGTCCCCATGTTACAGATGAGGAATCCAGGCTCCGAGGTACAGTCACCTGCCCAAGATCCCACAGCTGGGAAGTAGCCCAGAAAGGAGTCGCCCCAAATCTAATGCATCCCACCCACTCTGAGTTGAGAAGGGGAAAAAATTCAAAGAGAAAGGAAAGAGCCCAGAACAGATTTATTTTTCCTTAGATAAATTTTATATAGAATATATTACAGTTGGGAGTTCTCAGCTTTCAACAAAAGGTCAGAAGTTATTGCAGTTGTGCCCAGTGGATATGATGTTGGAAAGGAAACTTCTAGAAAGCTGCCTGTGTTGCGAGAAGGAACAATCGATGTTTAAAGTCGTGGGGGTCTGCCCTGCAGAGGGGCTTCTGGGGCAGAGTCAAGAGCAGGAGGACAGGAGCGTGGGGGTAGCAGGGTGGCCTGGGCTTGGGCGGGCTGCAGGCCACCTCCCTACTGGAGGCAGCGCCTGGGCCGTGTGGCCAGGGCCAGCAATGGGGACAGCAGGGCCAGGACCACAGGGTGCCTGGGGCCCCTCAGCCCCGCCGCAGGGCCTGCAGCTCGCGGGCCACCTTCTCCAGCTCCGCCTCGATGGCCGACAGGCTCTCCAGCTCCTGGTCCTAGGAGAGAACATCAGGGTCACTCGGGGCCGGCACAGGGAGCCCCAGGACCCAACTTGTGCCAGCGGCGTGCAGGTGGCCAGACGGCTGGGCCACCAGGTAGCTGGTGTGGCCTCAGACAGGTGACTTTGCCCCTCTGAGCCTCAGGGACCTCAACCGTGGGAATGATGACACCACCCTGGGGTGTCTCGGGATTATTATGCACAAGAAGGTGGCTGATGCAGGGGGCCCTGTCCCCACACTGTCGCTGGTGGCCTCTTATCCAGGCCCCACTTCCTCCCACTTCCTACAGGTGGGAGTCTGTCCTGTCAGGGCACATGGAACAGGAAGCTCCCGCCCCAGCCTGGATCCGGGTGGCGGCTCCCAGGCTGAGGCCGGGCCTGGGTTCTGGGTGTGTCTGCGGCAGCTCCCCACCCGAGGGGGCCGCCGGGCCTGTGGCAGGGCTGGGTGCTGTGAGCGCTGCCCCGCGTCAGCCTTCCTAGGGCTGGGCCTTGATCCTTGGGCCCACTCGTGGGGGAACCCCAGGCTCCAGCTGCCAGTGTGGGTCAGGGAAGCAGGGGACCCTCCTCTGAGCCCTGCTCTGTGCCCCAGTCTCCAGAAGCTTCCAGGGCCCCCGGAGCTCGGACACCCACCAGAGCATACCCTCAGACTTGCAACAGGAGCTCAGGGAAGGCTGCCTCCCTGGCCTTGACCTAGCAGGGGTCATCTTCCTGGGGTCCCTGACAGATCTGAGGCTGCTAAGGACACTGGCTGCGGGCACTGACAATGGACGGCCACGGGAACGGGACTCTAGAGCCCTGCACCGAGGAGCAGCCCCTCGGGCACGAGTTCTGTGGTGCTGGGGCTGCTAAGGAAGCCCTTGGGCTGGGTGGAGAAGACCCCCACCCACTCGTGGCTCTGGGGTCCCCATTTCTCCACCCTGCCGTCTGGGGCTCCCTCTGCTTGTGGAACAGGGAAGCTGGCAGGTGCCTCTGGCACCTCGTTCTCTCCAGCTTCTGGGGGCAGGGACGGGTGCTCAAGGGTGCCCATCTCGTCCTGGGTCCAGAGGCTGGGGGTGGGGGTGAGCTGCTGTTTCCCGTGGCCCCTTCCCCTCAGTCTTCCGGGGACGTGGGCAGATGCCCTCTCCCGCTCCAGCTGCCAAGGAGCCCCTTCCTCTCAGACTGCCAAGCCCAGAAGGAGGGTTGGGGGCCCAAAGGAGGAGCCATATCCTCTTCTGGGTGGGCAGAGAAGAGCCCTGGGGTCACAGCTGTGGACAGGTGTCAGCCCCCCATAGAGCCCCAATTCACACCTGGGCCCTGAGGCTTCAGCCAGGTACCCCCAGGGCCTCTCCCGGCTTCAAGGTGGTGGTGCCACCTGCCAGAAGCCCAACTCCCACCACCCCTCCTGCCTCCCTTCACCCCTCAGCTTCCCCAAGTGGCACTGGGTGTGGCCAGGTTTTCAAAGCTCGTGCGTGTTCTCATCATGACAACGAGGAGGGCAGAATGGACTCTTTGCTCCTGTTTCATAAGTGGGGGAACTGGTGAGGCTCAGAGGAGGGAAGTGACCTGCCCGAGGTCACACAGGTAGGAGGAGGCAGAGCCCAGGTCTGGCTCACGTCCCAGCTTCTCCCACCTGCTCCCCAAACCTCTAGGGTCCAGCTGGCCCCCTCCCCCTTTGCCCCCTGGGCTGGATGCAGGACCTGAACCTGGGAGAAGAGCATGCCTGGGCTGCCTGGGGGCTGGGAGAGGACATGGCCAGGCCAACCTCATGTCCTTACTAGGCCATGACCTGTCCCTTAGTGTCTCCTCCCACCCCCCGCCAACATGCCCGCCCAGGCCAGTCCTGCCAGGGCGTTTGTTTCCAAGCTCTCTGCACCCAAAGCACCTGGCTCCACCCGTTACTCCTACGTCCTGCTCACGAACCTGCCGAGGCTCCCTACTGCCTTCGGGACCACTCACCACGCCTCCCGCTTCCACAGGTTGCTCTGAACACCTGTCTCCCAGCCAGCTCTGCCAGGTGCCCGCCGTGAGCCGGGGTGCTTTCTCCTGCCCTGAGAGTCCCCTGACTGAGCACCTCTCCGGTCCCAGACTCCAAGGGGCCTGTGTCCCTCCAGCGGGGCCCCCGCTCCCGGGGCCAGGCCCAGGGCCGGCGCCTGCCCCTACCAACCTCTGGCCTGCGGTTGGCGCTGCCTTCCTCCTCTTTCTTCTCCTCGGGGTAGCCGCGGACCTGGAGGGGCAGGCCGGCCTCCACGCTGTCCTCCCGGGACGACGGCCTCCAGCCTCGTCGCAGCTGCGGCCCGGGGCCCCTGAAGCCGTAGCCCCGGGCCCGCAAGGAGAGCTTCATGGAGCGGTCAGGGCTGTCGTCGTCCTCCTGCTCCAGCCGCTTCTCGGCCGTCAGCTCCTTGGCCAGCTGGTCCATCTTGCTCCAGCGCTTGGCGTCCTCCCACTCCTTGGAGAGCCGGTCCTCCTCCTGCTCCTGCTCCTGCTCCTGCTCCTGCTCCAGCTGCCCACTCTTCCAGCCCCGGAAGAGGCCTCGAGGGGCCCCTGCCATCTCCTCCTCCTCCTCCTCCTGCTGCCGGGAGGGCTCCTGCTCTCCCTTCCCCCGCAGGGGCCGAGGCTCCTCAGCCCCAGGCTTCCCGGCTGCGTCCACGGCCAGAGCCTCCTGCCGACCTGGAGCAGGTGGTGGACAAGAGCAGAATGAGGGAGGGACCACCATTTTCCCCAGACTCTGCCATTCCCCAGGGGCTTCTGCTGTGGCCACCTTTACTGCCACAGACCCCGGCTCTTGGAGCCCGGCCCAGCCCCCCACAGTGATCCCGCTTGGAGGGAAAAGCCATCTTGCTGCCGGGCTTTCTAAGACCCTCTCAAAGCTCAAAGGGGTGGGCTGACCAGAGCCCACTTCTTCCTCTAGCCCCTCACCCCAGAAGCCCCTAACCTGGCCCGGGGAATGAGGGAAGACGCTGACAAGGCCCACACAAGGAGCCAGGGTCGCTCCTAAGCCCTAGTTGAAGCTGACACTGTCCCCAGATCAGCCTGTGCCCACCTGTCATGCTGTCTCTGTTCCCAAAGCCCGCCCACCTTCCCACCCTGCAACGCCTCTCTCGCCCCCTGGGTGGAATAATGGGAAATGCTTGGTTTGGGAGTCAGACAAACCTGGGCTGGAACCTCAGCTTTTACTACAAATTAGCTGTGTGACCTTGGGCAAATTACTTAACCTCTCTGAGCCTCAGTTGCCTATCTATTAAATGGAGATAATATATGCCTTTCAGGGTTACTATGAAGGTAGAATGAGATTATGGATAAAGTCCCCCTCCCGCTGTCACCCTCTCCCAGACACGTTTGTTGACAGTTGTCATACGTACTCTCGTCTTTCTGGACCTCCCTGTGGCCGAGGTATGGGCTGAGTGCTGTAGTGGGGCCTTCGAGGACCTGGAGAGGAGTGACAGGCTCCTCCCCCGCCTCTGCCTCCTCCTCCTCCTCCTCCTCCTCCTCCTCCTGTCGCTTTGCCTGCTGCCCGTGCTCTGCACTCAGGCCCTTCTCTCTGTCCGCCAGGCCCTGAGAGGGACCTGCCCTGTCTCCCTGGGCCTGCAGGCCTGGGTCTTTCTGGCTGGGGGGGCTGGCTGGGGGCGGGGTGTTGGTGGCCTCCTCGTCCCCAGGGGCCTGGCCGTTCCCCTCCGTGTTGGACTCCTTCCTGGGCTCGGGGAGGGCCTGGGGCCTGGCTCCCTCCGTGTCTTCACTGCTCTTCTCGGCCTCGTCAGAGCCCCCTCTTTTCTCCGCAGCCTCCTTGGAGGACGCCCCCTCCATCACCTCTGCAGAAACAACAGAGCAAAGTCAGGCCCTGAGGACCAGGCTACGCGCGGCTCTCCCCAGAGGCCAATTTCAGATCTCAGGCCCGGTATCTCCCGGCCCCCCACAAACCCAGCCCCAAACATCAGGGTAACCCCCACCCGTGTCCAGGCTTCATTTGAGCACAACTGCATTGTGTTCCTTTCTGTTTAATTCTGCCTCTTAAAACAGATTGTGATTTTAAACACATACACACACACGCACGCACACACACACCACAAAAATAGCCAAACCTTGAAAATTACCCCAGAAGATAGAACCCTGAACTGAAAATTAGGGCATCAGCTGAACTGCTGTGTGATCTTGGGCAAGTCGCTTAACCTCTCTGTGTAAAAGGCACCTTTACTGCAACTTCATTCCCCCCTCTATGTAGGGCTTCTCTGTGTCCTGTGAAAGTGTTCGATTC
The DNA here is from genome assembly GCF_020740605.2 of Lemur catta. Taxonomy (NCBI): domain Eukaryota; kingdom Metazoa; phylum Chordata; class Mammalia; order Primates; family Lemuridae; genus Lemur; species Lemur catta. Next base: position 10,979,488 of record NC_059128.1, read on the forward strand.
CTCAATATTCATATGATTTCATTAAAAGGTATTTCCTTGTGGCTGCCTTGAACACGGCCTTATACCCAGTAGACATCCCTCCCACCGCTAGAATGGTGACGGCTAGAAAGCACTACCGAGGAGATTCCGCCATTTGAGCTTCACCGGGACTCCCGTGAAAGGCGCTGCCGTGCCCATTTCACAGAAACTCAGTAAACTGATCTGCAGAAGTAAGGTGACCTGTCCACACTCACACAGTCTGTAGGCAGCAGGGCTGAGCCTTGAAGCCAAGCCTCCCGGCACCAAGGTCATGGTCTCTTTGCCTCCCCCATTAAAGCTTCCAGGCACATGCGTGTGTGCATGGGTGTGCATGTGCATGCGCGCGGGCACACACACACACACACACACACACACACACACACCAGCGCTATCCCCCACTGAAGCCCATGGCAGGCATCGGTAATCAATCCAGATCGTTCCCATGGAGTCCACGCAGTACCCAAAGCAGCCACGAGGGGACACCTGGGCCACACCTGCAGGCTTTCCCTCTCAGCCCCAGATGGAAGACCACCGGGATCCGGCTCCTGGAAACTGCCCACTTTCAACACGGAGAGAGCAGGCGCTGCGAGGGCAGCCTGGGCCCTTCCCGGGCGGGGCGGACGGGTACAGAGCATCGCGTGGCCCCAGGCATGACCTCTTTGACACCCGGAACCTCTCTGGTTTCAAGAAAGATGATCCAGGTTGATTCAGTGTTTCACACCCACCCCTCCGGGATGCTCCTGCTACGTGGCCATCTCAGGCACCCGGAACCCCAGGAGGGCGCTGGTGGCAGGGGCTCTGCCGCAGTGGCCACTGGGTAGACCCAGAGTTGGAGCCGCCCACCTGCCAGGCCAGAGACCTCCTGCCCCAGAGCGTCAGCCCCTGTGAGGGGCAGAGGGGACTGACCCAGGGCTTTGGAGTGAGACAGGCCCAGATTCAAGTGTCCAGGCATGGAGCCTCAGTTTCCCCAAAAGAGGAAATAACAGCTATGTACCAGGGCTTACAGGAAGGGCCCCTGACTCTCAGGAAACCTCGATCCGACATAACTACCGTCCTCACTGGGGTCCTCCCTCCCTGCCTCTGGCCAGACCGGCTGGCACTGACCTTTCAGCTCGGCCTGGGTGCTCTGGTTCTCAAGCACCTCTGAGAGTTCATCCTCAAAACTGCTGTGTTTCTTCTGCTGCTGCGCCCTCTCTTTGGCACCTGGGATGGGGACAGGAGGGAAAAGTCCCATTTGGCCCAGCCCTGGCACGTCTGTCTGTGAGGGCGAAGGCCTCCACTTCCCCCTCTGTAAATGGGGCACGTCGTGTTCCGAACCTGCCCAGTGAGACACTGAGGAGCATGAGCCTGGGGAGTGGGGAAGGGCTGACACCCCTGTCCCCTCTCAGCTGGGGCCCATCTGGCAGCCACACCTCTCCTGACTCAGTTTCTCACCTGGGAAATGAGCGCAAGCCCTGCCTGTTGCTTCACAGAGCAGTAAAGACTCAAATAGAACAGGAGGTCTTGGGACAGGAGTGGGGAGTGGGGAACCCCCAGGACATGGCTGGACGTTCAGGGGACCCTGCAGCAGGAGGTAACAGTGACTGCTTGTCCCCTCATGGGGGGGTCTTGATTCAAGCAACCCCTGCTGCCCTTGGACCCCATGAGTCCAGGCCCTGGGGAGAAGGCAGAGCCCTGGGCCTGCCTCTGAGCCCACGGCTGGCACCTGCTGCCATGGCCCAGAGCCCCTCTCCCTGCACCCCCACCCCACCTGCCTCCTCCGACGGTCCCCACACCTGTGCCCGGGCCGTGACGCTGGCCCTCAGCCAGGCCAACTCTGCGGCTCGCCCCCATTTTTCCCCGTGGTGGGATTTCTGGGGTGGCTGTGGGCCAGGGGGCATGCCCAGCTCCGGCCCCAGACACATGTGGGTTCCAGTCCTCTCCTGTTATTTGCCAGCTTTGGGACCTTGAGCAACTCGGGCTTTCCAAGCTTTGGTTGTTCATTTCTAAAACAAGGTTGCTGCAGGGTGAGTGCTTAGACAGAGGGACACGGAAGACGTTATGGGAGCCCAGGAGGGAGTGGATGGGCAGAAGGCTGGACGGAAACACGTCCGATATTCTTTCAATAGAAAGCAACAGTATACACCCATATTGGGTGCACACACTGTGTCTGCATACAGGCATTTCAGGACGCATGCCCGGATCATAATCCCTGTCGGCATTGTATTTAATTATTTAAATGTAATAAGTTAGTCATTCAATGTTTAATTTTAAAATTATCATATTGAAATAAAATATTTAATGCTTAGTTTTAAAAAACACACAAGCCCAGGGTGGATGATGACGACATTAAAAACCCGGATAATAATAGCCCCAGCTCCGCCCAGACTCCCCGCACCCCCACAGCCACAGGAGGCGGGCATGTGCCGCCAGGCTGCTGGTGGGGGAGGCAGAGACGGCCACAGGGATCCCATTCCTGTGGCTATTTTCACCACCTCCTCCCCAAATCTCTGTTCTCTCGCATGGTCCACTCTGCCCTCAAGGCCTCAGAGCGGGGCCCTTCCCGGAGCCGGAGCGGCCTTCGTACCCCCAGCCCACCCCAGACACAAGCCCAGCCCTGAAGTTAGGCTGTCACCTCGTGGGGGAGCAGCCGCGGGATTCGTGCCAGAGAGCCATTCTCAGGGAGAGGCACGAGGGCACCGATGGTACTGCCCATACAAAGTGCCACCCCCCCAGCAGTCAGCGGGGGGCAGGCGCAGGGCCAGAACCCAGGTTTCCCAATTTGCCAAAGCAGCCTGTACCTTACATCAAGACTGGAAGGGGCACAGGCGAGGCAGAGCGGCCAACTGTGGGGTGACAGCAACCTAACGCTCCAGCCAGCAAGCTGTCCAGACTCAGCTTGACTGTCACCAGTGACGAGGAGCTCACTACCTCTAAATTCACTGCACTCCCAACAGCACCGTGGATTTTTCTTAATCTCTTGGGAAAAACGTACCTTACTCTGAAGCACATTGAAAGTCTGATCTGTGTTTTGGGGCAGACAAGACCCAGGGAAAAGGGCCCTTCCTCTCTCCCTGTGGTCAGTTTACTTTTCCGTTCACAGAGGAAAGGAATCCTGTCCACATGCTAGTCTTGGAAGTGCCCTCCCTGAAATGGCTGAACGCTAGAGGCTGTGGGGTATTTGGGGAGCTGCGTCTCCCATGTTCCTATTAACTGTGTGACCTTGGGCAAGTCACTCAACCTCTCTGGGCCTTGATCTCTTTAACAATATCGATGACAGATGGAACCAGGTGGCAGGGAGGATGCCACTTTTCCGCTCTGTAAGTGAAAGGAAATAACAGCACCAGAGAGGCCCTTGCTCGACCTTCTACCTGGTTTCCTGACTCTCAGTTACTGGATTTACCCAGAATCAGGTGCAGCGGCTGGGAAATACCTTGGAGGGCGAGGTCTTGGAGCTCCTTCAGTAGATTCTGATGCCGCAGGATGGAAAGGATGCGTTCGTCTGCGGAAGGAGAGTCGTCACGGGTGGTTCCGGAGAACGGCCGAGATAAAGATTACCATCAATATTTTCAGCTGAGCACAACGAATTTACTCTGGAAACTCAAAACCGGGTGGCAGCAGCAAGATGGGGTTTTGAGTTAACACTTCTTAAATTACCTCCTTTCCAAGGTGTCAATCAGTTGTCTACTATATCGGAAAGGTCAGCCGCTGTCCCAACGCCCAGACCTCAGCCCAGGGGGGCAGCCCCTGAGCAAGGGTGGAGGTCCCCCAAACACAGCGCAAGTTCCCATCCCCGCGCCGTGCTCACGCCGTCTGCTCCACCTGGAGGACCCTTTCTTCGTTTTTCTACCTATTGATTTGCAATGTTCCATTTAAAGCGCACCCCAAATGCCACTGGCTCCATGCGACAGCTAGTCAAAACTTGACTGGCTGGCTGGAAAGATTTCGTCCTTCTCATGCCCACAACATTCCTTTATTCGTCCCCTATCTGGAGGGTCTGCCAGGTGCCAGAGGCTGTTCTAGGCACTGGGGATATAGCACTCGAAGTCCTGGTCCACAGGGAGCTCACAGCCTGGTGGCCTGCTGTTCCAGTCCTGGCTCGGTTCTGCCCAGATTCTAGTGAATTATGTCCACATACGCCCCCTCTGCCCGTGTGTAAGCACAGGAGCTGTGACCCCTTCATCTCCCTACACCCCTCGGGCCCCAGCACAGAGCCTGGCCAAGGCAGGCACTCAGTCAGTGACCGTTGATTTAAATCATTAATTCCATCAAAAGCGACACACCCATCTCCCAGCCTCCCAGCCCAGCAGGCAGCTGCCCCCTCCCCCAGCCTGTGGCCCATACCTCCTCGGAGTGTCTCGAAACACTCCTGGCTGACAGGCATGGGGCTGGGCTTGGACAGCGTGTCAGAGATGACCTCAACGATGCACTTCATCACCTGGGAAGAGAGGGGGGTAGGTGGGGGCTGGTTTGGGCATGGCGCTCAGCCCCTCGAGGCTCCAGGGCAAACTTCTAATGAGGACAGAGGGCATTTGCTTTTGTCTTCGGGAGGTAGTGGATGCCTGGCTCAGGGGCACAGCTCTGCTTTCTCAGTAATAGCAGTGATAACAGAAAACCCTTATATGGTGCCTCCCATGTGCCAGGCACTTCAGCCACACAGCCAGCAGGCGCCCCTCTAAGGTGGATCGTGGTGAGAGTGGTGTGTCAGACACCTGGTATCTTCTCATCCCCAAGTGCTATTTCTTTAAGTATGAGGAAGCTACTCCTGGGCACTAAAAGGATGTCTTTAAACTGTGCTTTGTTCTTATAGATGCCCAAAGGTCAGCTCCTCCAGGAAGTCCTTCTGGACTTCCCAGAGGAGAAAAGGGCCTTCCCTGGCTCTTCCCTTTGTGGAAACAGGACCTGGATCACTGTCTCCCATGAGGTTGTCACATGCAAAGAGTCACAGCTTCATATTCTGGCTCCTTATTGACTCGTGGGATGAATCGCCTGGCTGGATGTGAGCACAAACTGGCTACATCTGGGTGCCCAGCCCAGGCCAACTGCAGCCATACCTCTGAAAATCTTATCCACTGCTCATCAAGGTGCTGCAGATAATTAGGTAGCTGATAAATGAGTGATCTTTGATGATGGTACCAACTGAAGTGTGATATACTAGCTGTGTGATCTTGGACAAGTGACTTAATGTCTCTGAGCATCAGTTTCCTTATTTGTAAAATGGGAGTAAGGATACCTTCCCAGCTGCCCTACCAGGGTAATAAGGCACAGACGGAAAAATACTCTTTTCCAGCATGAAGTGTCAACACACCCAGAGAGGGAGTCACAACTCCAGACCTGCTTCAATAGCCTGGGTAGAGGAGCAGGAGGTGTCAGACAGGCGTCAGGCAATGCTGGCGGGGAGCGTGGGGGTGGAAGGCTGTGTCTAAGGGATGCCAAGGCAACAGAACCAAGGATGCAGGATGGCAAACTGGCAAGTGCTCCACAGTATGTGTGTGTAGTCACAACACCTTCAGATGGAGCATTTGGGTCTTAACCAGCTGCTCTGGTGCCCCTGGCCCAAGACTGCTGACCAGAGTGTCTCCCATAAGGGATCCGGCAGAGGGTCCAGCAGCCTACTCCCTGTGTCTCCCTGCAACCTAAGACCTTGCCTGTCAGGTAACCACCTGTCCATGGGGGCAGATTCCAGAAGACAGGAATTGGGGAGGGGTCCCAAGAAGAATGTGGGGGTCAATAAGGGAAGCTCTAGGAATAATGGTGCCCATTTACCGAGGACCAGCTATGTGCCAGGCACTTCACAGCCATGATTCCCATTCTTTACTCTTCCTCTCGAGGGAAAGGAGGAAAACGGGAAGCTCAGAGAAGTTAAGGAATTTTTCCCAAGGTTGTACAGCTAGAATGAATGGTAGGGGTTTAAATTCTGCTCTGTCTGCAACTAAAAAATAGGAAATATAATTAAGCAAATTGAGGCTGAAATCTCTTTGATGCCTTGGGTTTTAACTGTGGCCTCTACTAGAAGAAAATACCTCCTGCAAAGGTAGGGAGTAGAAATTTCTCTGATCCCCAAGAGGAAGTTTATCTGAGCACCAAAGCCTGGAAAAACAGCTCCAGCTCCATCATGAATGAATTCCAAGTACACGCACAGCATGGAGTGTCTCTTGTTGCTAGAGAAACCCCTCCCAGTGTTTCACAAGGCCCTTTCCCATGTGATCTCCACTGCCAGTCCCAGCTGGGACCCTGGGTGCAGGAGCATGGTCAAGAATGTTTTTAGGCCGGGTGTGGTGCCTCATGCTTATAATCCTAGCACCTTGGGAGGCCAAGGCAGGACAATCACTTGAGGCCAGGAGTTCAAGACCAGCCTGGGCAACATAGCAAGACCGCATCTCTAAAAAAAAAAAAAAATAGAAAAAATTAGCCAGGCATGGTGGTACATGACTATAGCCCTGGGTACTCAGGAGGCTGGGGCAGAAGGATCACTTGAGCTCAAGAGTTGCAGGCTGCAGTGAGCTATCATGATGCCACTGTACTCTGGCCTGGGCAACAGAGTAAGACACTGTCTCAAAAAAAAAAAAAAAAAAAAAAGAGGAAGAAAAAGAAGAGAGAGAAAAAAGTATGTTTTCATTGTGGTCCTTTAGGAGAGCCAGGGCGGGAGTGCCTGGGGTGGGGGGTGTTGCTGGCAGACCTTGTGGAGAGAGGAAGAGGGAAGGGAGAGGCCACAGCCGGGCAGGTGAAGGCTATTCTCACAGGTCTGTGGACAAATACAACCACAGAGAAGCTGCCCCCACCAGCCCATGGTGGGCCTACCGGATTCAGTGTTTAAGACAGCAGGCAGGCCTGGCACCTCCACCCGGCGGGTGAGACACTGGCCCTTCAGGCTGCACCTGCAGCTCAGAGGAAGCTGGGGACATCCCCACAGTGGGATGACAGGGAAAATAAGCAATCTTTGATATCTTCTTTTGCAAGCTGTCCCCAGGCTCAGCAGCCGCAGTGCTGGCTCTTGGCTTTATGCCAAACTCACTCTTGCAGCTGCCCAAGAACTGGCTGTGAGGTGTCCACTGGAGCCTCCTACCCCTCATCCCCAGCACCCCTCTTACCTCGGTGTCCCCTTTATTCAGAGGGCTGTTCACAGGGAGGGCAGTGACTAGGGAGAAAGAAAGAGCACTGGAGTCACTCTTCTGCTGCGAGGGCAGCCCAGTCCTTGCTGACTGGGTTCGCTGGGGCCCGTGCACCCAATGCTTCCCCCGCAAACTGCCCCCACCCAAAAGACTGGCTGGGGCTGATTTTGTTTCCCTCCCCCGGCTGCTGCCCCTGGGGCATGGCCCCCAGAGGCTGCACTGGGAGGCCTTCCCTCCCCTCTGGGAGGCTCCTGCCCTGGAGGAGGTGTGCTCTGGGGGGAAAGTGCTATGAAAACAAGGCCAAGGGCAGCAGTGGGATTGGGGTGGGGGACTTTGCAGAGGGAGGGAGAGAGACCCCAGAGTAGGGGAGAAGAGATGGGGGGATTGTGAGAGATGATACGGAGAGGGAGAAGCAAGGGCCGAATGGGAGAGTGGGGGAATAGAAGAGGGAGAAAGGGGAGCTGGGGAGCGAGCAGTCCCTCCCACCTTCCCCCAGTGACCTTGGCCGGCCACCGCGGGGACCGGCTCTGGCCCCGATGCAGCGAGGCGCCAAGCTCAGACTAGGGGTGGGGGCGCGAGGGGGCCCGGCCCCGCGGGCTTGGGGGCGCAGCCCCAGCGTCCTGCGGGTCCCGGGCGGAGGCCCGGTTCCGGAGTCAGGCGGGAGGCGGCGGCGCTGTCCGCGGTGCTGAAACTCGCCGCGCCCGCTGGGAGGTGTGGAGGGACGCGTGGCGCTGCGCGGCGGGTGCCTGGACCTCAGGGCGGGCGGGACAAGAGCAGGCAGGGCGGGCAGGGGCGCCCGGAGACCCCCTCCCCCGAGCCCCCGCGCTCGCTCACCTTGCCCGGCGCAGAGCAGGAGCGCCAGGACGGCGGCGGAGCGCATGGCGGACCCGGGGCGCAGAGCCGCTGGCGGCGTGGGGCCGGGCACCGAGGCTCCCGGGCAAGGGGCGGCGGCACCGGCGGCCGGGGGGCGGGCTGCGGCGGCGCTGGCGCGGGGGTGAGGGGCGCAGTGTCTCGGGGTCCGTCCGTCCCTCCGTCCGCCACAAGCCTCTGCTCCGGGCTCGTGTACTGCAGTAGCGGCGGTGCTCGTGCGCCCCGCTTATATACCCCGACTCCGGAAATGACGTCAGCGGTGCCGCCCCCTGTCCCCTTTTCCCACCCCCTAGGGGTCCAGCCCCGCTTTCTCCACCGCCGGCTTCACCTCCCGCTGTCTCTCGCCTTCCCCGCTCGTAGCTGGTGGATCTGGCCGTGAGCCGGTATCTGGCTGGAAGCGGTGGCGTGCGGTGGGGGTGCGGGGAGGCTCGGCCGATCCTCCACCCCTCGACGGCTGCCCCGATTTGCTGTGTGTCCACGGGCAAGTCGCTCCCGCCCGTGGGCCTCGCGTTCCGCCGGTGTGCGCTGAGGTCCCCGCCTGCCCCAGCGCCCCGTGCCGTGCCCCTGAGGTCTGCTCCGCTCCGGTGCGTTTTCCCGGATCTCGCAGGCCGGAGGCAGGCTCATCGTTCAGGGCTCCCTCGCATACCTGGGAGACCCTGCAGAGGCCTCTCTCTCATGCAGCCCAGTTTTGTGCCTTCACACTTTGTCATTGTATGTGTATTTATTTATCTGAATAATGTTAAGTCCTCACTGCTTTCACAGTGCTGAGCAAGGACACACGCTTAATGGGTAGCTGCTGAATGGATTGATTGAAAGTCCAAGCCATGGGTGAGTGAATCCTGGACTCCGCATGCGTCCAGACAGCAAACTCACCTTCGCCAGGAGGTTCAACCCTTTGGATAGTTCTCATGCGGGTGGAGAGGGAGGAGCCGGGGCCAGTTCTTACATCAAGCCAAAATAGGAGTCCTTCTAACTGTCTCCCCATTAGCCCTAGTTCAGCCCCTCAGGATCACCTTCTTCCCATTGGCAGCCCGTCTGTGTCTGAGAACACCTCCTCTGGAGTGTTCTCAAAGCCTGGATGTTTTGTGTGAAGGTTAGTTTCCTGGTTGAATTCCCTCTGCCCTGGGGCCCTCAATGCTCTGGACACACTGCTGCTCTCACCCTGGGGCCGTATCAGAAACGCTTTGCCACCTGGCCCCAGTGCCATAGTGAACCTGGTGTCTGGATGATGGCTTGTCATTGGCTGGCACCGTCCAGGGGTCCTCCTTCCTGTCGACCACCCCATCTGCCGCTGCTGTTTTCTACTTCCTGTCCCACGCCTGCACCTCCTCCTGTCCCCAAATGAGAACCTGGTAGGAACTCAGAGAAGACTGGAATGGCCCCAATCATGCATTTACTCATTCATTCAACAGCCACTTGTTTCTTCGTGTTGTTTTCTTAGAGACAGGGTCTCATCTGTTGCCCAGGCTGGAGGGCAGTGGTGCAATCATAGCTCACTGTAGTGACAAACTCCTGGGCTCAAGCAATCATCCCACCTCAGCCTCCTGAGTAGCTGGGACTACAGGCATGAACCATCAAACCTGGCTAATATTTTAATTTTTTGTAGAGATGGGGTCTCACTACGTTGCCCAGGCTGGTCTTGAACTCCTGGCCTCAAGCGATCCTCCAGAGATCCTTGGCCTCCTAATGTCCTGGGATTGCAAGCGTGAGCCACTGCACCTAGCCCCAACAACCATTTGTTAAGCACCTACTGTGTAGGTACTCTTAGAACATCTTAGAGTACCTGGTATGTACTTAGAACAGCACTCAGCTGTTTTAGGTGCTGAGCAGTAAACAAAACAGACAAAGGCCCTACATTCTAGAGGGTAAAGACAGACAATGAATAAGTAAAGAAATAACATGCACAGCATGTCAGGTGGCAACAATAGCAAAAATAGCAAAAATAAAGCAGGGGAGGGGAGGGGTGCGCTGGGAGAGGGATGGGGTTATATCTCACTAGGGTGGGTCTGAGGAGACCTCACCAAGGAGGGGACATTTGAAGTTGGGGAGGGAGTGGGCCAGCAAGTGTCTAGGGGAAGAGAGCTCCAGGCAGAGAGCAGGGCAAGTGCAAATGCCCGGAGGCAGGAATGTCTGGCAAGTTCAAGCAACAGCAAAGAGGTAGAGTGAAAAGGACCTGGAGAATATAGCAGAAAAGTAACACATATTTCATGTCAAAAACTTGAGAAATACAGGAAAATTACCTGTCCTCACGCTACCCAAAGATAAGCCCTGGTGATTTGAAAGCATATATTCTGTAGGCTGTGTTAAGGCAGCCACATTCAGTAGAGGGCAGTTCCCAGCAAAGGACTCTAGCTGAGCACTGGAAAGTGCATGCCCCAGGCCCTTAATACTTGGGGTCATTGTGAACCTGTGCACGTTTGGAACTTTCTTCCTTTCTAGCGTCATATCATCAGTATTTACCCGTGTCACCAGTAGAGTGGTCCACCACACTTTATCGTGTGCCACAATTTGTTTAACTAATTTTTTTTTTTTTTGAGACAGAGTCTCACTCTATTGCCCGGGCTAGAGTGCCATGGTGTCAGCCTAGCTCACAGCAACCTCAAACTCCTGGGTTCAAGCAATCCTCCTGCCTCAGCCTTCCGAGTAGCTGGGACTACAGGCATGCGCCACCATGCCCAGCTCATTTTTTCTATATATTTTTAGTTGTCCAGGTAATTTCTTTCTATTTTTAGTAGAGACGGGGTCTTGCTCTTGCTCAGGCTGGTCTCGAACTCCTGAGCTCAAACGATCTTCCCTCCTCGGCCTCCCAGAGTGCTAGGATTACAGGCGTGGGCCACCGCGCCCGGGCTGTTTAACTAATTTACAGATAGATTTTGTGGCTTTTGTTTTGTTCTACTTTTGCTGCTATAAAGAACAATCTTATACACAAAGCTCTGTAGCATTTCTATTTCATAAATGAATGACAGAGGTAAGGGGCTGGCAGCCACAGTGCCACCCCTGACTCCAGAGTGCAAGTACCCACCTGGGGGTGGGGGCAGGAGGCAGATTTGGTCACTGAGATGCTTTTTAAAAATCACCCTCTAGTCACGTTCATAGAGACAGTAAATAGAATGCTGGTCGCCAGAGGCCGGGGGAGGGGGACATGGGGAGTTAGTGTTAATGGGTACAGATTTTGGGAAGATGAAAAGGTTCTGGAGGTGGATGGTGGTGATGGTTGCACAACAATGTGAATGGACTTAATGCCACTGAACTGTACACCTAAAAATAATTCCGATGGTAAATTTTATGTTATGCATAGTTCACCACCATAAAAAAATCACTCCCTATTGTGTGGGGACGTTGACTGTAGGAAGCTGGCTGTCTCCTAGCCTGGAGGCTGGAGAGCCGGGGGCAGAGCTCATGCATGCCTGGGAGCGCTCCAGGTACTGAGCCCTGTCGAGCTGGGTCCCTGAATCCAGAGGTAGTTCTCACAGACGTGCAGCCCCCAGAATGCTGGTACCGAGAGAGTCCCTAGAGGTGGCCCCGTCCGCCCCCTCCCCCCAGTGGGGCGCTGCAGGTTCAGAGCTGGCCAGAGCCCCCAGCTGCTCCGCACAAGCCTGGCCCAAGCCTGACTCTGCCAGGTGCAGTCAGAGCCCTGCCCGTGTGCCTGGTGCTTTCAGGGTCCTGACCAACCTCCTGCTGCCAAGATCTGCCCTTCCACGCCCAGAGTCTTCTACAGAAACCCAGAGGCTGCAAGAAGTTGAAAGTTCAGGAAATTAGCCCCAGGATCAGCGGTCAGCCAGTGATCTCAGGCATTCACTTATAAATACCCCTGGGTGGGATCATTGTGAGCCGGGTGTTTTTGTACCATTTCCCAGCAGTTCCCTGGGGGATTAAGCTCCGTTTCTCACAGTGGTGTTTGGCTCAATAGCACATGCTTATGAATAGCACACCCTTTATCAACAGCACACGCTTTATCAATAGCACACGCTTTATCAATAGCACACACTTAATAGCACACAATTTGTGAATTGCACATACTTTATCAATAGCACACGCTTTATCAATAGCACACACTTTATCAATCACACACGCTTTATCAATAGCACATGCTTTATCAATAGGACACAATTTATCAATCGCACACACTTTATCAATCACACATGCTTTATCAATAGCACACACTCCATTGGCAGCACTCAACTGACAGCACACACGTTAGTGGCCTCCTTTCCCCACCCCCACCGTCCACCCTCACTTCCTTCTCCCTGCCCCCCTGTACCAGGGATCCCTGGTAAGCCACACACACTCAGATCCTTCCAGGGAGCCCAGGCTAGGATGCTGACCCACACTGGCTCTGCGTCTGCGGTATGGGTGGTCCCGTCCCCATCCCTCAAATAGTCCTTGGTCCTGCAGCCGCCTGCAGCTCAGTGCCCTTCAGGCCTCGTCCCTTCTCAGGTCCTGACAGGTTTCTCCTCCAACCCCAATTCAGGGGCTTGATTGTTCTTTGACACTAGTGGAGGGCTGTCGACACCTGTCCTACCTAGGAAGTGTCTTGTCATTGCAATGCCCCCGACGAAGGCTGAGGCCCAGATGGTGAGCACCGGCCAAGGCCAGAGTCCACTAGGTGAGGAAAATGCACAAAGCCTTCCATCAGCCGAGCTGCGGCGACAGAAGGAGGGATAGGGGGAGCCCCGGGCTCGCCACTCTCCCGTCGTTGCCCATGGGAGGACATTGAGGGCAGTTGCATCACAAGTATGTGAAGAGCAGAACAGGCAGGACGTGCAAAAGGCTCACATGTGACGCAGGCTCTATCATTATGCCATTTATAGATGAGGAGGCAGAGACTCAGAGAAGGTGCCTATGCTGCCTGACACCACACAGCTAGGAAGTAGCAGAGGCAGGATTTCTTTCACCTCAGGCTGTAGGTCCCCAAAGCTGTAATGTGGAAGTTTATTGTTTTTAGATAAAGATGCCAATATTGCCTGACAAAAGAGGAAATGGAGACTCAGAGACAGATAGTGCCTTGTCCCAAGTCACATAGCTGGGGTGAGAGCCAAGCTCTGCCTGGTGCCCAGCCCTGGGTCTTCCTTCCTGGACAAGGCTGCCTTCCCCTCCCCGTCTCCTGTGGGGGGGGCTGTCCCCGGAACACCTGCTCAGCACCTTGCATGGGACATTCTGGGCACTGGCACACTCTGGCCTCTCTGGACCCAGCCTCTTTTTCACCAGTTCTACCGCAGCTGCTTGGGGGCTGGGAAGGAGAGGCATTCCACTAACATTTACTGAGCACCTACTGTGTTCCTGCCTCTGTTCTATTCTTGGAATATGCTAGAAAAGAAAAGAGCAAAGGCTCCTTCCTTCTTGGAGCTGGAACTCTAGGCTGAGGAGACAGACTGAACAATAAACACAGTAATAAGTGTGTTATGTGGCAGGTTAGGTGACAGCTACGGGTGTGGAATGCCAGGCTGGGAGGGCACGGTCGGGGTAGGCCTCTTTGAGACAATCACTTGATGGAGGGAGGGAGCCATAGAGGTATATGGAGGAAGAACATTCCAGGCAGAATGGGCAGCCAGTGCAAAGGCCCCGGGGAAGGAGCTTACCTGGCAGGTTTGAGGTGGAGCAAGAAGGCCAAGGTGGCCGGAAGAGTGTGAGGCAGTGGGGGTGGGAGACGGGCAGTGTGGGGCCAGGGCCTTGTGGGCTTCGGCGGGGACTTTGGCGTTCACTCTGAGGGAAGCGGAGTCACTGGGAGAAGGTGGGTCGAGAGGGTGAGAGGCGTCAGGGGCTGCGAAGCGTTGCACGGCCATGCACAGCAGATCCAGCCCCGGCACCCATTCCATCCCAGGGCACCTGAATCAGAGTCAGGGAGAAGAGAAAGCCATTGTCACCACCTGCCCCTGGTGGCCAGAGATGTCTCCTGCTTTGGTGGGCACCAGATCCCAGGGGGTGACTCAGCTGTCTCTGGTTGGGGCTCAGGATGTGTCCACAGGAGTAGGCCCCACCAGGGGGTCCTTGGGATTGGCTTCCTGCCTCATCTCAGGGAGAGCGGCAGCTGCTTATCTGACGGGGGAGCCCCGGCGCTGGGCAGCAGAGTCAACACACCCTCGTCCCCACTCACAAAGTCATATTTTCCAAACACACAGCTCCCCCAAGTGCCTTATCGGGCCTCCAGGTGACAAGCCCCGTTGCCTGGCAATGTCGCTTTATCTGCGAGGTCTGCACAGAGGCCCGGACGAGGTGATTTCATTAGATCCTCTCCCATCTGTCTCTGCAAACATCCCCGGGGCCTCCAATTAAGGTTTTTCTTTTCTTCTTCAGCAGATGTTTGCTTTAATCTAATAAAGCGGTTTGCAGGCCTCCTCAGCGGGTGCACGAGGGCTTTGGTGGGCCCCAGCCCAGGAGGGGGGGGGCTGCGTGTGCACCGAGCCCCGGACACCGAGGCTGGCTCACTTGGGGCACAGCAGGCCGGCAGGAAGGACCAGGCTTACCCCAAACTGAGAGGCAAGAAGCCTTCCCTGTGCCCTCCCTCCTTCCCTCCTTCCCAGGGCCGCAGTCCACTGTGGCCCCTAGTGGCACCGCCCTCCTGGGCACGTGCCTTCTACGGCAACAGCACTGGGTCGGAAACTCCTGCATCCCAGGGGAGATCACCTGGGAGGTGGGTCTGCAGAGCCTCCGTAAAGAAGCTGGTGGGGAATTGCTTAGCGAGGTGCAGACTGCAAAGTCCTGCCAAGGAGGCCAGAACGTGGGAGCTGCAGGGATTGGGGGAGACGAGGAGGAGAGTTGGGTCTAGGGCAGAGGCTGGTGGGAGGCCCTGGTCTGACCACTTGGCCGAGGCACCGTGGAGGGGGGCGGGTGGGAGGCAGCCCTACCCTAGGGTCAGCATCAGAGCATTGAGGGCTTCCAAGGCGGGGCCGGGTAGCCAGGTCTCTGAGACAGAAAGGACCCCTTGCCCAGGCTCCAAACCTACAACTCTACAGGCTTCAAAAAGGTTGACTTGTAGGGTCTCCCAGGGAGGAGTCTTCAAGTGACTTCAAGGTGATCCCAGTCCCCAGAGCTCCTCGTCAGCCAGCAGCAGCGGCTTAGAGTGGTGGGACGAGCTGGGTTAAACCCTGGCTCTGCCTAGTTTCCACTCTGCGGCCTTCAGAAGTTACCTAACTTTTCTGAGCGTCTGTTTCCTCTTCTACACAATGGCCAACATAACCCCTTGTGTGATTTCTGTGGCTTTGCCTGAGAGAATTCAGTCTCACCAACACCGCTCGGCGCTGCTGCGTCAGGGCCAGCTCAGGGGAGCGGGTGGCAGGAGGGAATGATGAGGCAGGCTCCTGGCCCTCAAGGGTGCTCAGCACCTGCGGTTGTCCCCACTCCCCAGGTGGCTGTCTTGGCTCCTCCCTTCCCTCTGTCCTCCAGACTCTGTCCTCTGGTGGAGCGCGGTTCATATGCTTCCAGTTGGCAGTTGACCGACTAACTGAGCCACGTCCTTCAAGCTTAGCATCAGCAAGACTGGGCAACCCAGCTTCTGGGAGAGCCTCAGTTTTCTCATCTGTAAGATGGGCTGTTGGTGACAGCACCTGCCTCCCAGGGCTCTGGGGAGGACTCACGGAGTTTTTCTGGATCAGGCATTTCACAGCGGGCCGGGCCAGAGTGAGTGCAGGGTCCATGTCAGCACCTGCCTGTTGTTCTAGTAACTTTGGGCTGTGGTTTTCCTTCAGATGACCGGGTATCTCTGATGCTCAGGGTGACTGAGTTCCCCATGGCTGCGTCCAATGCCCCACAAAGGAGAGCCCTGGAAAAGAGATATTGGGGGGTCCTGGTGAGCTGACGGGTGCTGATGCTGCCTCCACTGAGGGGTGGGAGGTGAGCCGATGATCCCGGGCCCCAGGCCCTGCCAGATGGGGGTCAGGTCCACAGAGAGGTCCTTGGGGAGCTCTGGCCTAGAGGGGGGATGCACAGGGAGCCCCCAGATGGCGGGGCCTGCGAGGCAGTGCTTGCGGCCTCCTGTCTCCTGACAGGTGACATTCCAGAACCGATTAGCTGAGCAGCCTTCTTCCGTGCAGGACAGGCTGTCCCCACATCTCCCCTCAGCCCCACGGCTCAGAGACTGAGCAGCCTGGGTCGCCTGTTTCCCCTCATGCCTCCCCCCCTGCAGGGGCCAGCAGAGAGTCCAGGACCATGTGGACCCGACCCATGTGAGTCCACGTGCCCACCTGGTGCCCTCAGCTTCATCTGCCTGCCCCAGAAGCCTTCCCTCCCCTCTCTGTCTGAACTCTGTTATCAGCGCTTCATCCCTGCCATGCCCCAGCCCCCCTCTTCGCCCCCAAAAGGAGGTGCCACATGTTAGGCAATAGCTTTCTGTCTTATTATACCACCCCCTTCCCCCATCAGTAACGCTGCCTCAGCCATGCCCGTCTAATGACCTCCCTGACACTTCCCACCTCCCCGTGGCACATGTACATGTCATACACGTTCCTGCTACCACACCTTTGTCACATGTCCCTGCCAAGAATGCCTTCTCTTCTTGCTTACTTTTCTCCCCCAAACTGAAGGCTCAGCTCAACTCCACTCAATCCTTCCACCCCAGGGAATATTTTTGCCCAGTCCTGCCCAGCCAGTGCTCACTGTCCCGTGAGCTCTTTCAGCCCTCACCATCAGCACCACTCCTCGACTCTTATCAGATATGATTACTCTTTGCTTGATAAACTTGTATGCAAATCTTTTATCTGCTGAACCAGATTTCAAGCCTTTTGAGGGGAAGGACATTATTTCAAACCATCCTCCTGTACAGTCATGGGAACATTACCTATTTTTTTCCCCACAAAAGTGAAAATAGCTTAACTGAAATGTGAGGACAATGGTGGGAGACTGGTTGGGGAGATGTTTGAGGGATGTGGGTCATTTCTGGACCCCATATCTGTGTGTCACCCTGGGAATGGTACTCACATTAGCTCCTCACGTAAACACAAGTAGTTCAAAAGATGCTCTGTGGGTTTGCTCCCACATGGGTGGGACACAGCGCTGGGCTTAGAGGCACAGGGGCAACAAGATCAAGTGCTGGTTCACGGGCTGCTGTCCATGGTCCTGAAATGTCACTTCCTACCATGGAATTCTGGGCTCTGGTTGGTGGTTCTTGTCTAGCAGGTCCCAGGGGTCATAGTTTCAATATCTTACTTTTTGTTCCTAGCTGTTTAAACTTATGACATATTTAGCTTGTGACAGGATAATTAGAATCATAGCTTTGTTTCTCAAAAATTCATGGAGTTCTATCATATTTTCCATAGGTGGACATTTTCCACCTCTGAGAAACTAGAGGGTAGAGAAGTCTTGTTTCTACTCCATTGTGTCCCTTACAATGATATTTTTATGAGTTTAGGACCCTCCTTCCTCCACAGAGGAGTGCACTGCCACCTTTTTGTGTCATTTTATAGACTCCGTCCCAGCTCTACCTCTTACTGACTGAGTGACCTTGGACAGGTCAATTCACTTATCTGGGCCTCAATTTTCTTTTGTAAAAATGGTATAAGTGATATTGGAAGAGAATTGTACTTGACTGTCTCAGAGATTCCTTTCTTTGCTTAAGTGATGGCTCCTGATTCACTGGCCTGGTCTTCCGTATCTCCACGAGCCCTTCCTCCCAAGCTCTTTGAAACAATCTAGGACATTCCCTACATCAAAGTCAAAAGGCAGTTCCTCATGGATGGCCTTACTTCCAATGCTAATAACAGTGGGAGGGCTTCTGCCCGTGAGACCCACCCCCATCTCAGAAGGACACCCCAATACCAATTCCTCTGCTCTTACATAGAAGTGACTTTGACAGTATCTCACCTTTCCTGGTGCAAGTCACACGATGAAAAGCATTTGGTCCCAAATATAAAAAGTGAGCTGGTTTCCACACCTTCTGGAGAAGGTCTGTGCCTTAGTAGGGGTCTGGGGGACAGCAAAGGCTACCGAATTGGCCTCAGAACCAGGGAGCCTCTCAGCCGGGAGGGCCTCGAAGGCCTTCAGCTGCTGTCACACCTCGGGTGAGAGGACTCGGAAGAACCCACGGCCCCCCTCCCCCAATCAGCCCTGTTGGCACCCAGCTCCAGGACAAGGGGCTCAGGCCCAGTGGTTAGATGAAGCTCCAGCTTAAGCCTGCACCTCCCCAGGCAACTCAGCCACCTCATCCTGGGATCCCAGTGAGAGATCTTATTCCTGAATGCCAATAAATAATAAATGCCAACGTGGTGGACACAGGACACTGATATGGAGAGGCCAGAGAATTTTTACAAAAGGTGACATCTGAGTCTCAAGTGCATTTGTCCCAGAATCGCAGGGCTGGAAAGGTCCTTGGGAGGTCACCTTGTGTCCCTCATAGTCTCTCTGATAGCAGAAAGGAAGAACAAAAGACGCCTACAGACAAGCCCAGGGATCTGCAAGCCACCCTCAGCTCCTAAGAGAGCCAACCTGGCCCCAGGGAAGGGGCCTGGAGACCCAGGTGCTTCTCTGAGTGGAGTTCACTGTGCAACATTGTACACAACTCTTAAGACCCTTGGGCTTCAGTTTTCTCATTTGCCAATTGGAACTAATGCTCCTTGTCCAATAGAGAAGTTTGGGAGAAGAGTATTCAGTTCAACAACCATTTGCTGTTTCATTCATTTTTTTCATTAATTTAACAACTATTTACTTGTGCACCAACTATATGCCAGGCCCGGTGTTTGGTGCTGGAGATGCAGCAATAAACAGCACAGGAAGGGTCCCTCTTCTCAGGGGGAGAAGTGCCTTCTAGTGCCCAGGGGAGACCGCAGAGGGCTCTGAGCCGGCGGTGAGATTGCTTCCCAGGGAGGCAGAGTCTCCCCCAGCCAGACCCTTGGAGGAAGAGGAGGGAGGAAGATGAAGAGGATGATAATGATGATGTGGAAGAAAGTTCATTGACTAACTAAATGAATGAATGAAAAGCACTGACATGTTCATCCGGTGTGGGGAACAGAGGGAGTGGATAATGTGTTGATACCACTGATCTAGGCTAAAATACTCAGACTTTAAAAGTAGCCAAAACATGTTGGCAATATGAATTTAAAAGTCTTAAAATGTGCAGGCCTTCTGGCCCAGACAGCAAGAATGCAAATGTGAGTATAGAAAGATGTTCATCATGGCATTGTTTGCAAAGCCCCCAAATGGAAAATATGCCAATGTCCAACTACTGAGGATCAATTAATACAACTAATTCATATACATGATGGAATATCATACAGCCATTTGGATTGATGCTTTAGAACTTTGTCAACATGGTAAGATATTCATGGTAGATAGTTAAGTGGAGAAAATGTGTATGGTACAATTTCCTAAGTACCTATATATTAATATATGAAAAATGTCAGAAGACATACATTCTGTTAATAGTAGTTATTTAAGGTGGTGGATTTATGGGTGTCAAAATTTTTCTCTTTATGTTTAGTGGTCTTTTCTAAAGTAAGTATGTATTGCTTACAGAATTAAAATATTTTTTTAAAAAAACTAGCACACAAATAAGCACATGAAAAGATGCTCAACATCATTAGTCATTGGGAGAATGGGAATCAAAACAACGAGCTACCACTACACACCTCTTAGAATGTTTAAAATTAAAAAGAGTTATTGTATCAAGTGTTTGTGAAGATGTAGAGGAATTGAACCCTCATACACAGCTAGTGGGCTTGTGAAATGGTGCGATCACTTTAGAGAACAGTTTGTCAGTTTCTTTAAAAATGAAACAAATACCCACCATAAGACTCAGCCATTCCACTCCTACGTATTTACTCAAGAGAAATAAAAGCATTTGAACATTTGTACATGAATGTTCATTTCTGGAAGCTTTATTTGTAATACCTCAAAAATGGAAACAACCCAAATATCTATCAATAGAAAATGAATAAAAAAAGTTGTGGTGTACCCATATAGTGGGATACTACTTAGAAATTTTAAAAAATGAACTTTTTTTTTTTTTTTTTTGAGACAGGGTCTTGCTCTGTTGCCCAGGCTGGAGTGCAGTGACACAATCATAGCTCACTGCAGCATCAAACCTGGGCTCAAGCCCTCTGCCTCCCTCAACTTTCCAAGTAGCTGGGACTACAGGCATGTGCCACCACACTTGGCTGATTTTTCTATTTTTTGTAGAGATGGTGTCTTGATATATTGCCCAGGCTGGTCTTGAACTTCTGGCCTCAAGCAGCCATCCACCTCTACCTCCCCCCGCAAAATGAACTATTGCTGTATGCGACAGCATGGATGGATCTCAAAATCGGAGTCAGACAAAAAGAGCACACACTGTATAGTTCTGTTTATATAAAGTTCTAGGACATGCAAATGAATCTACAGCGACTGAAAGCAGATCAGTTGTTGCCGGGGGACGAGGGTGGGAGGAGTGGGGAGGGAGGGAGGGATCCCAGAGGGTCTAGAGGACGTTTGGGGAGGTGATGGATGTGCTCACTGTTGTGATTGTGGTGATGGCTTCAAGCGTGTATACATATGTCCAAACTTACCAAATTGTACACTTTAAATACGTGCAAATGTGTGTCAATAAAGCCGTTTTTTGGTTTATTTTTCAGAGAGGCTGCCGTGAGAAACAGACATGCGCTGTCGACGTCTCCCAGTCTCGGGCTGGTTTGATCATCACGGGGAAAGTTATTGTCCCTGTCTGGCCTGTGCAGAGCCTGGGGCCCAGGGAGGTTAAGTGCTAGTCCTGAGGTCACGGGCAAGCCCAGGACAGAGACCATGGCAAGACCCACACTTCCTTCTCCGGATCCAGTGCTTTCTCTGTCAGGAGTCACCCAGAACCTGTCAGCACGTTCTGAGCGGAGGGACAGCGTGTCCCTGCCACCTGAAGATGTTATCTCCCCTCCACTCCACACTGCTCCCCTGGTAGCGGTCCCTCAGCCTATTCTTGCAGCCAGGAGACTGGCTTAGTTTGCAGAGAGGTGGTGGTTACAGATCCCCCCAGGGAAGTAATAAAGAGCAAGAGTGAGATAAGGGACAAACGCAATTACCTAATGACTCTCTTATCTGTGATGGAGAAGGACACAGGCCAGCCTGGTGACTCCCACCCCTCCCAGCACCCTGGAGAGGCTGGCAGGGCCACCCAGCCCAGGAGAGGAGGGTGAGGGGTCAGTGGGGGGTAGGGGGGATGGAAAATGGGTAGGAGTTGGGGGTGGGTAGGGGTGGGGGTGCCAAGCTGGGCCCAAGAAACACTTGGTTCCTGTCCCTATGTTCTGTCCCAGCTCCAGGGACTCCGCAGTGTTTGGCGTGAGAGCTGGGGTGGGGCAGTCCCCTGGAGGAGCTGAAGAAACATAGGCTTTGTGCATGGTGAGACCCGGGTGTGCGTCCTGGTGCTGCTGGGTCTCAGTGACCCCCTCCCCCATGAAATGAGGGTGACAATGGTCCCTGCCTCATACTGCGTAAAACTCAGTCAACCCCATTTCCACTCCCCGGCTTGTCCTTCTAGTTTACTTTCTCCTTATACCGTGCAACCCAGAGAAGGGACAAGCAGAGGCGGGAGGACGTGACCCTGGGGAGGGGATGGGAGCGTGAGGATGCGGAGAAATGGGGCGGCCACATTTACTGATGCTACTGCCGCCGGGCCGGGCCGCACACTCCACGGGCTTTCTCCCCGCTATCCCACAGCCGCCCTGCGGAGTGCTTACTATCACCCACTTCTCGGACAAGAACCTCGAGGCCTCACAATCATGTCACTTATCCAAAGTCACAGAAGGTAGACAGAGGCAGAGACAGGCCTTGAACCCAGGCAACCTGACTCCCAAGCCCATCGTCTTCTGGGGAAATTCTGGGGTCTTTCCGTTTCTGAGTCCCATCCCCTGGCGGGGAGGCTTGCCCCAGCAGGGCTCTGGGTTCAGGTCCTCCCTACTACTCTTTGGTACTCAAGCCATTCTCATGAAACCTCTTATGTGCACAGCCCTCTACAGTTTACAAAGAACTCTTCACGACTTAGCCCGTGAGTGCCTCCAAGTCCCTCGAAAGAAGAGAGGATGTCATTAGCCCCACTTCATAGATTCTACCACGAAGATGGTACAGCTCCCTTCCCAGGGGGTGAGAGGGCATGTGCACACCTTGGACCATTTCATCTGCACAACATCCCTGAGAAGTAAATGTCACTGGGGCCAGTTTGTAGATGCCAACACTCAAGCCTGAGAAGGTGATGAGCTTGCCTGGGTTTACAAGGCTGGGGAGTGGCGGAGCCAATATTTCCTCCCAGATTTGATTGACCCGAAAGCCCAAGCGCTTCACCACTCTGAATTGATCTGGAACAGGGCCTAATCCTGTCTCAATGGATGACGTGTGAACCCAATACGAGAAGTGACAATGAAGCCCGCCTGCCCCAGCCCTCCCAGGGAAGGCTCCGAGGTCCTTTATCTGAAGCTTCATTTCCTGAGTCAATCAGACGCCCATTCATTCGCTCATTCATTCACTCACTCAACAAATGTGGTGAGCGCCTGCTGTGTTCGGGCAACTGTTTACACACTTGGTTTCTGAATGTCCATGAGTCACGGGCCCGGCCGCCAAGGATTCACTGTCTGGCGGAGAGAGATGAACAAGGTTGGTGAAGAACCTGCCCCCTTTGTGGCTTTGTGGGGTGCAAAGTGCAGAGGCCCCACCTGTACCTTGGTGCATTCCACGCAGAGAAAAACTATTCTGAGTCTCAATATTCAGCAGTTTCCAAGGACACCAGATCATCACTAATTAGACCAAATCAAATGTCTATTTCAATCTTTGATGTCATCCACTTCCAACCTTTTATCCACTTGCATTTATTTCCGTCATCCATTCAACACTCACTGAGCACCTACACGGCCTGTACTTGAATGGATACATTAATCATAATAATCGTAGCAATGGCAACTATCAAAGACAACTAACATTTATTGAGAATCTGCGATGTGCCAGGCACTATTCTAAGCGCTGCATGCGTATTGACTGCTTTACCTCGCAAAAGCCCCTGCGGGAGGTTCTGTTAGTATCTCTTATACAGGATGAGGAACTGAGGCAGAGAAAGGGTAAGGATTTTGCCCACCCAGAAATGGTCCTGGGAAGACACCTGTCATCATCTGATTTCAGAGTGGCCCAACTGTAACCGGATGTGAGTGTTCAGATGCCCCTCCGGGCTGCCAGGCCACCCCTTCCTCTCCCTCGCCCTGATTCCAGCGTCCCTGTCCACATCCTGTGCCTTGTACATAAGACCTCAGTGGAAATGAGCACAGGCCACAGGCCCGACTGGGTTAAACACTCAGAATTTGCGTCGGGGGGCAGCTGCTTCCTGCCCTCCTGACCCACCCAATGGCTCCAAAACAGGAGGAGGTCTCTGAGAGACACGGGGAGGGGGGACATGCGGCTCCCTTCCGTGTGGTCATGTATGAAGGCCTGACTTCCGTGTGGTCATGTATGAAGGCAGCGGTGTGTGGGGTGTGGGAAGGGGCCGGGGTGGGAGGAGACTGGGAGAGATTGTCGTGGGATCTGAGCTGGACACTTTTCACCCAAAGGCAATGGAAGTTAGGGGAACAAGCCCGAGGGTCCCCATTGCTAAAGTCCGGGTGGGCTATATCCATCTGTTACAGTTGCACTACAGCCCTGGGGACAGGGTGCCTCCCCTGCCCCCACCCAGCTGCTCCAGAGGCCAGCTCCCCTGGACGCTTCACCTGGCTTTCCAGCCCTCACTGACCCCCTTGTCGGCCACCAGATGGCTGACCCTGCAGGCAGCCTAGCACTAACCTTGGTGGGAAACCAAGGCCAGCTGAGGATGTGCAGAACTTGGACCAGAGTCACAGCCTGCGGCTCCCCTGACCCTTTGGCCCTGAGCTGTCCACTCCGCTTCATTCTGATGCCCGATGAGTTGTCTGCAGTTTGCCAGGACTATGGCCTGGTCACGTGGTCACCCCACTTTCCTGCCTGCGTCCTGCCGCCTCTCCAGCTCGAGAAGATGTAGCGTGAGTACACAGGTCTTCCTGTGGTGGCCCTACCTGGAAAGCTGCCTTTGGGTTTGTTCCAGAAGCGTGAGATCAGAGGAGCTTTGAACTGGGACTCAGAGGGGCCTGGTCCAAGTCTGAGGCCTGATGCCTGGTGCAAGGCCCGGGGCAAGTGACCTCCCTCGGATTTCAGCTGCCCCGTCTGTGCAGTGGGACATTGAGCTACCACCGGCTGGGGAAGCTCAGGTGACAAGCACTATGGCTGCTCTTCCCACCTGGGCACTGCACACAAAACATTCTGGTCTTTAAGGTCAGGCTCAGTGGCTCACACCTGTCATCCCAGCACTTTCGGAGGCTGAGGCAGGAGGGTCACTTGAGTCCAGGAGTTTGAGGTTACAGTGAGCTACCATGATGCCACTGCACTCCAGCCTGAGTGACAGTGAGACCCTATCTCAAAAAAAAAATAATAATAAAATAAAATAAATTCTGGTCTTTACACCAACCTTAGGGGACATGTAGTTAGTGGGGATGTCACAACTTGAACCCGAGACCTCTGCTCCCATTGCTGGGCCTCTTCTGCCCGCACCACACTGCCGCTGGCCGTGGAAGAGGTCCTCAGAGGGCTGGAGGGGGTGTCCTCTGTCTCCCAGGAGTCCTGGCCATGCTGATCACAGGAGGAGGTGCCCCGAGGGACACATTTCTGTGCCCTTGTGTGGCCCATCTCCATCCTGCTGGCGTCTGAGCAGCTGGTGCCCAAGCCCACAAGAAGCCTCCCTCTCGGGCACCTGTGGCCGCCTGCCATCCCGTTCCCACGCCTGGATCAACCGGTACCTAAGTTCTGTTGTTTTCTCCGACTTCCTGCGGGGGAGTTACCTCCTTCCAAACCGGGAAAGGAGGTCGGAAGAAAATAGCACAGCAGCTGTCCCGAGACGCGCCCGCCTCCGTTGTTTGGCCCGTGCGGGGCTGGTCTGCGCTGGGCTTCCACGTGGCCTCGTGACGGCACGGCTTTCCCTCGGCGTCCATAGCAGGTGCCATTGGCTCTGCGCCCCGAACCTCCCTGACATCGGCTGCAGCCTTGGCGGACCGTCCCCATGCGTTCCGCGCCTCTCAGCTTGTCTGCTGCAGAACCCTCCCCCGCGAGGTGTGGGGAGTTCACAGCCGCATCAGTGGGGGGACGGTCACACACCCCAGCCTGCCCATGTCAGGACGACTCTGAAGTGCATGTCACATGGTTCCACAGAGGGTCCCCGGCAGAACCAAGCCCCGCGTACCCACCTCGGTGACCAGCTTGCTTTCCCCTCTCAGCCCTGCACCCTCACTCTGGCTCCCTAGACCTTCCAAGGAACTCCCTGCACCCACGTCCTTGTCTCAGCCTCTACTTTTGGGAGAACCCAACCTAGACCAGAACGTGAGCCAGGCTGGCAGGAAGCACGTGCAAGAGGGGCATGAGGCCCTGGCTGAGGAGTCGGGACACCTGAGTTCCAATCCCATGTCACTGTTCTGTCAGCACCTTGTATAATCAAAATGAGCGGGTTGCATGCATGAACGAGTGAAGGAATGATGGTAGATACCATCTTGCCTACACTGCAGATCTGGAACTTGCGATTGGCATTTCTACTGCTCACCAGCAGCTTCTAGGCATATGTGGTCAGCCTCCAACAATACCAGCACCCTTGCCCGGCCACACACCTCTGAATTAAGGGTGACCGTGTGACTTTGTTTGGCCCATGCAATGTGAGCAGAAGTGATGTGCTGCTCTTTTTTTAGGGGCCAGTGTGCGACACTCTCCACTCCTTCCCCTGTCCTGGCACCCCGGCAGCACGGTGTGCCGAGATGGGAGTGCCAGACGATTGCAGCAGCTTGAGTGCTGGGCCACCTTGGAGAGGACAGTGACCCCAGAGTTGCCTGGACTAGCAACAAGGTTTTTTAATGATTGAGAAACAAACTCTCATTTTGTGCCACTGAAATGAGGGAGATCGACGTGTTCCTGCAGCAAAACCCAGCTCATCCTAACTGATGCACAAGCCACGCCCCAGAGGAGCTGACAGCAGGCAGGGCCTGGCACCAGGGCACTCCCTTCAGCTGTGGTGGCTCTGGTCACTGACAGAGGACTCTGCGTATCTCCGTAGGTTTGGAAGCGAGGGGGTGTGGCCACTTCCACTCTATCCCACTTAGCCAATAGCTCCTCTGTCTGCTTTGCATTTGGGGATGTCACATGAAAGAGGATCCATTGGTAGCAGTTTGATAAATGCTGGGCTGGGTGACCTGTGATTTCAAGATGAGGACATTTTACCTGCACGCTCCTGAGCACCCGAATTCACCTATTCCCAGCCAGCTCTGTCCAAATGTGAAGTTCCAGGGCCCTCATCCCTGACTCCCAGCCACCCATGAATGCTCAGATCCCCGGTGTGAACAGCACAGAGGACACCTGCTGTGACGTGGCCTGTGTGCCCAGGGTGTGTGAGCCACCGGCTCCCTGCCTGGCTCCTAGTGCGTCAGCCACACGCAGAGCTTCACCCTGGGCTACGGCCTCCCCTCCCCGAGCAGGGAGAGCCATGGCAGCCGGGAGGCCTTGTCCCCAACCCCAGCTCCATCGCTCTCTCACTGTGTGCCTCAGTTTCCCTTTCTGTAAAATAATAATACCAAATATTCGAGAACAGGCCAGCCCTGTGCTAAGCAGGTGACGTCCCAGAACAAAGAATGTGCCACATGAGGAGCGGAAGAGATTTTGCCACAGGAGGAAATCAGACAGGAGCACGGGAGGCGGCCTCAGAATTCCGCGGGGCTCTAATGGGGAGGCTGAGTTAGATACTATTTTTCATCATGGCAATCATCACTCTCTAGTAGGATATTTTCTGTTTATCTAGAACATCAGTCCTGTGAGGACAAGATGGGGACCTTGCCTGTTTTGTTTGCTGCCACGCCAAAGATAAGGAGTATGTATACAGTAGGTGCTCACTCAATATTATTGAGTGGTTGAGCTTGTCCTGTGTGGCTTCCAGGGAGGCCGTTGATTTCTCTCTGCCCCCAACAACAGCTCTGTTCACCCCTCCCTCCTCTGCCCTGTGCGCCCCTTGGCCCCCCGAGTCAGCCACTTCCTCTCTTAATTGGAGTCCGAGTCAGACTTCCTGCTGCTCGGGGTGGAGGCTTTGCTGAATCTAATCAGGGCTGACAGAAAGTAGGTTATTAATTAGCTGGGAAGGCTGGAGGTGGGCGGTTGCTGAGCAGAGAAACAAAGAAGTTAGCCCCAGAGAGGGAAAAGTACCCCCGCCCGACCGCACACCCATCACCCCACACCAGGAGCTGTGAGCTGTTGGGCTGCAGAAATCCTTAGGTTGGCCCAGTAGGGGGTCAGGCATGAATCGGGAGTCACTGCAATCTGAAATTAATTTTAACGTATGATACAGAGGGTGGGTTGGGACAGGGTGTCCTGCTTTGACCTAAAGGTAAGCCAGGATCAAACTGATTCTACAGGCCAGGTGTGGTGGCTCACACCTGTAATCCTGGCACTCTGGGAGGCTGAGGCGGGTGGATCATCTGACCTCAGGAGTTCGAGGCAGCCTGAGCAAGAGCAAGACCCCATCTCTACAAAAAATAGAAAGAAATTAGCTAGACAACTAAAATATATATATAGAAAAAATTAGCCAGGCATGGTGGCGCATGCCTGTAGTCCTCACTACTCAGGAGGCTGAGGCAGGAGGATCGCTTAAGCCCAGGAGTTTGAGGTTGCTGTGAGCTAGGCTGATGCCACAGCACTCTAGCCTAGGCAACAGAGTGAGACTCTGTCTCAGAAAAAAAAAAAATTGATTCTACAATTGAGAAGATGAAACCCCAAGGCCAGGGCCATCTCAGGTTTTATTACTAGAGGTCTATCACCCAACACAATGGAGGGGATAGTCTACTGTGGGCCAGGCTAATTAATGAAGTCCTCATTTTTCTCCCCTCTGGTGGACTAGAGACATGGTCCTGAGTCCAAGGCCCTCCAGCAAGCCTGCAGGGACTCAGTGTGCAGAGCTGAAAGGCTTTGGAGTCCGACAGACATGGAGTTCAGTTCCTGCCTTAATCCTTCATAGCTGTGTGACATTGGGCAAGCCATGTAACCTCCCTGAGCTTCACTTTCTACATGTGTAAAAATATGGCCAATAACACTTATTTTGGAGGGGCTGTTGCAAAGATTAAACATGGTAACATAGATACAGTGTCTACCCGGTGCCTGGCACGCGTAGGTGCTCCACAAATGCCAGTTCCCTCCCTGACTCTGCCCCCACCCACAGCCTGCCTGCACCCTTCCTGGTGAGTAATGATGCCTCCCCCTCCCCCACCACATGCAGGGCAGAGGACCAGGCTGCGGGTATTGGAATCTCT
This sequence comes from Lemur catta, assembly GCF_020740605.2. Lineage (NCBI taxonomy): Eukaryota > Metazoa > Chordata > Mammalia > Primates > Lemuridae > Lemur > Lemur catta. Next base: position 11,007,734 of record NC_059128.1, read on the forward strand.
GCTTTACCTCCTACCAGCTGTGGGACCCTGGTCAAGTACCTTCACCTCCCTGTGCCTGTTTCCTCGTTGTAAATTGAGAACATCAACAATACCTATTTCATAGGGTTGTTCCTCCCGCCACGTTTAGAAAATGTATTTTAGAATCATGAAACATTTCCTAAATACAGAAAAGAATCCGTGTTCACATTTGGCCGTTTGCTTCAGACATATTTTGTTTAAGAAGAAATCAACTGTTAATGATTCTGCTGCATCCTCCCCCCCCCTCCATCCTACTGTACCACCATGGTCCCCTCCCTGCACAGAGCCAGAGCCTGCAGGCTCGGGCTGGGCCGTGTTTGGGGCCAGGGCCTACAGCGGGAACGAGCTGCCGATGGTCCTGGGAGGTCGAGGCAGTGTGATTAGTCACCCTGCGGTGCTCAGACAGACGTCTGTTTTAGACAGATGACTTGGGCAGATGTTGGGGGGCGGAGGAGGGGAGGGAGACCCGCTGTAGTTGCGGGGAGGGGTGGTGGCTCGGAGCAGGGTGGGGGCAGTGAGAACCACAGCTGTGGACAGACCTGAGGGCTTGTTAGCAGGGGGTGGTCGGGGTGGGGACGGAGGGGCAGGCAGGGTGGAGGGGCAGGCAGGGCGGAGGTGAAGTGTGGCTCTGGGCTCAGGGGGTCCAGTGGGCGGCGCTGCCGGTTGCTGCAGTCGTGAGGGGCAGCCTTGGCCACGGCGAGGGTCAGGGCCACGTGCCTACGGCTGGGTGGAGCTGAGCGCGGCACAGGTGCAGCCCCCGGGGCTGATGTTGAACTGGGAGGGGGTGGGCTGGGGGGAGCGGAGGGTGGAGACCGGAAGCTTGAGGACACTGGGATCTAAGGGACGGGCAGAGGACCAGCCCGCTGGTATGTTGGCGCCGTCTACTCTCTGGCCCCTGGAGGTGTGTTTCTGCCACCCACCTTCCTGCTTAGCGTCCTGGGGGTGCTGGAGCCCTGCTGAGCCGGCCCCTTGCCCACCCAAACCAGCTGTGCCCGAGCCAGCCCCACCCCTCCGTCCAAGTCACATGATCTAATCAGAGGACAACACCTCCCTTACTTTGTAAAATTTGCTTAAGCACCTTTGAGTTACACTTGTGTCCTTTGTAACTGAAAGGATCTCACTAATACAGCCCCCAGGCTGCTGTCTCCTGGGTGTCATGCTTGAGTCCTAAGGAGAAAACTTTGTTTTAAAGATTTTTCCAGAATCACCCAGACCCTTACAGTGCTCAGGCTATTCCGGTTTCCCTGGGTGTATCCTATTGTATTCATTACTTACTGTTGTGTAACTAACTATGGCAGTCCCAAGACCCCCAGGGGATGCCTGAAACCCCGGCTAGTACCCAAATCTATATATACTGTGCTTTTCAATCTGATCACGGAGACAGCTACTAATGGGTGGGCTGGACACAGAGAAGATGAGCATCCCAGGCAGGACGGAATGGCCAGATTTCATCTTGCTACTCAGAATGGCACACAATGTAAGTGTTTAAATTGTTTATTTCTGGATTTTCCATGTAATATTTCCAGACTGCAGTTGACCGTGAGTAATAGAAACTGCAGAAGGTGAAACTGAGGATAAGGGGGGACGACTGTACCTCAAAATGTAGGGGCTTAAAACAACACTCAGTGTCTATTATCACAGCCTCTATGGGTTAGGGATCCCCAGGTGGCTTCCCTGGGTGGCCCTGGCTCAGACCATGAGGCTGTGGTCAAGCGCAGCCGTTGCGAAAGTTGCCAGAATCAAAACGGAGTCACTAATGCTAAGGAAACCCTGACAAACAGCCAGGGAAGGCCATGCAGAGAGGGCTCCCACACTTGTGCCTGGTAATGACAAAGACTACAGAAACCACAACCTTGCACAAAAAATACTTCTGCAAGGACACCTGCCCAGCACCTGCCTGCCCAGCCTCAGACTGGCATCATCCTTGTTACTGATGCTGTAGCCAAGGATAACTATCTCAAAACAATTGTGTAATCCTCATTTTTCCTTCGAAAAACCTTTGTCTTCCTTTACCTCCTCGAACAGGCGCACAGTTCGGTACGGTGTGTGCTCCCACCACAGTGCTCTATTCCCAGCTAGACCTCTTTTCTTCTAGAGAGCCTCTCTGTTCCTTAGGTTGACACAGTCAAGACGCTGGGCAGGGCTGCAGCCCCCTGAGGGCTCAGCTGGGGCTGGAGGGTCGGCTTTCGGGGCGGCTGCCTCGCACCGGTGAAAACTCGGTGCCGGCTGTTGGCAGGAGGCCTCAGTCTCCCGCTCCACGGTGCCTCCACGGGGCTGCTGGAGTGTCCTCCTGCCGCGGAGGAGAGGACGATCCAGCAGAGTCCCAGCTAGAGACTGCACCACCTTTCGTGACCTGGCCTCAGAGGTCATTTACTGTCGTTTCCATACTATCCCATTGGTCACACAAGTCAGCCCTATTCGGCGTGGGAGAGGACTACGCCGGGGCCTGAATGCCAGGAGGTGGGGGTCACTGGGGGCATCTCAGGGGTGCAGACTCTGGGCCACGTGGTGGCTCTGCCTGGGGCAGCTCCTGGCACCCCCACCATCCTGGGGAGAAAGGCCCCGTGCGACTCAGTCCCGTCGGGAAGGGACGCAGGAGGCCCGGCAGCCGAGCTAAACCGAGGGCAGCAAAGGGCAGCTCTCCTCCCGTCCCCCTGTGGCCATTCGAGGATATTTCTGTAACTGAAGTGGACTCTGGTTTCCTTCTCTGACAGAGTGACAGGCTGTGGCCAGAGGGTTGGAGTCACATGGGATGGGACATGGGCCACAAAGCTACTCTTCCTAGCGCAGCTGCTCCTGACGGCAAATGTACAGGGCGCAGGGCCGGGTCAAAACCCTCACTAAAAGAAAGTGGTGTAGGAAGGAGCGTGGGGTGTGGACACACGGGGTCAAGTCTTGGCACTAATACTTGCCAGGACAACCAAATGTCCCAGTCTTCAGTTTCCACATCTGTACAATGGAGACAATAATAATGTTGTCAAAAGACAAAATTACAGCAAATTTAGTTGCATATCTAATGGCTTTTATTCACGAATTCTGAGTGGGAGCGGCCCCCACGCTACAGGACAGGACGCGAGGTCCCGTGGGCGACAGCAGAGCTGGGCCCCGGAAGGCGGAGCAGGGAGCAGACGGTAGAAAAGGCTGATGAGTGAATGCCAGGGGCTTCCGGTTACTTTCTTGTAGGCATAAAGCAGGGAGGAGGCTTCCTTCCCAGGCCGACGCAGGTATCTCCTGCTTTCAGGAAACTCTGGTCTGTGTTGGGACCTGCCTGTGTCCTTCAAGTTCCAGGCTGACTCTGTGGCATCTGGCAAGGTGACCCCACTTGGGTTTGGCCTGGTCTGGCCTCCTGGGGCCTAGTGCGGGAGCTCAGTCCAAAACAGTGGTTCCCCGTCACTGTGTTTAACAGAGTCTTCTTCTAGTGCCGAATGGGAAAACAGGCACGAGTCCCAGCACACAGCTGATACCGAGGGTGACTTTCTTGCAGTTATGATCGTTAAGCTTTGTGTCCCCGAGAGGAAGAATAGGGAGGGGCGCAGTGGCTGAGGCAGGATTGGAACCTGGCTCTGCTGACTGGCTTCCTTCCCCGGGGGCTGCGGGGGTTGTCCTTGTCCCCTCGGCATCCCCTGTCCACGCCATCCCAGGAGCCTCTGGCTCTCTCTGCTCAGAGCCCACGCGGGCCCTCAGGCTCTTTCCTAACTGAAGCCACGTCCACTCCTGCCAGTCAATCGCCAATCAATCCTTCCACATCCCGGAGGGAGAGGTGCTGAGTCGCAGGTTTACCTCTGCTCTGCCCCGGAACACCCCTAGCGGCTCCTCCTGGCTGAAGGTGTACCCCGAAGGCATAGAGTCCCAGGCTGGGGGTGGGGGCCACTTTCAAACTCCACCTGCCCCTTGGAGATGCTGACCTTACCCTACACCCCCACACCTGCCCTTCTGATATCCTATTACTGATAGGAGTGGGTCCCACCCACCTGGTAAACTGAGGCAGAAAAAGAAACAATAAACCCATCAAAACCCACCGATCTACACTATGGATGCTGCAAGGCATCATCCCCAAATTTTAAACCCAACCTTCCAGAGCACTTACGACTCGGTTCTGACCCGGCCAACCCTGCAGCCCCACCCAATGCAGCTGGGCACACACGAGGTCCTTGGCAAATGTTGGCCGAGCCATCCAAGTCGATTAGAATTGTTTCTCTGGTGGTCGGGGGCAGGAGGTTGGGCTGGAGGAAGCTGGGGTGGCTCTGTCGGGAGGGGCAGGTAGTTGGTGGGGGGAAGGTGCTCATTACCTACAAGCACCAGGCCTGAGAGGCTCCAGGTTCCAGGGAGGGGTGGGGGAGGGGGCTGCTGTTTGCTCTGGCCTCCACCTGAGTCCCTGCTCACAGGTTGCCTGGCAACCACTGTTCATTTAATCACCATTGACTTTGAAAGTAAAAACCAATTTCCTTTATGATGGGAGCCAGGGGGCCATATTAACCCCCAAATTTAAGCAGTCCATGTTTATTGCTCAAAGATTTATGAACAAGGATGTATACAGAGCCTATTATATTAGGAAAAGTTTGCAGGGGCGCTGAACCACTATGTCTGTCTGAGGGGTGTGATTAAATTCAGGCCCTTTCTCACAACGGAATATTCTGCAGCTAATAAAAGTAAAGACGGAGACCTAAGTGTACCGACGGGAACGTTCTCACAATGTAAGTGAAAAATAACAAGCAGGTTACAGAACAGTATGTAGAGTTCGTTGCCATTTTTACTGAACAACAACACAACGTGTGTGTGCATGCGTGCGCCTGCTAACAAAAAACATTCTGTAAGGACACATTACTTCTCTGACCATGTCCCTGATCGTCTCCCCCCACCCCCCCCACTGCCTCCATACCACTCCGCAACCACACCGGGTCCGCTCCTGCAGCACAGTTTGCACTTCCCACTCCTCTGCCTGCAGTGCAATGCCCCAGACGCTCACCCGCTCATTCCTTCACCTCCTTCGGATCTGGACTCAAATGTTACCTTCCAGGTGGGGCTCTCCCTGGTTACTCTATTTAAACTGCAGCCCCAGCCTCCCACCCCCACCGCTGCTCCATTGTTCTCCATAACACTGGTCACCAGTTTCACGCTTTAGAACTTACTTGCCCGTTGTATATTGTCTTCTCCCTCCATTAGAAAACCCTTCCCAGAGCCTCAGGGTGGTGAAGTGGCCAGGGAGGTGCCAGGCTGCCACTAGAAACACCACGAGGGTTGGGGTTTTGAGTTTTTGTTTCCTGCTGCATCTTTGGTGGCTGGAGGATTGCACAGCACATGGCAGGCTCCTTATACATGTGGATGTATGGCTGAATGGTCTTACTAATTCCCACAGAGCCCTACACAGCAAGTACTGCTATACCTATTTTTTTTTTTTTTGGATGAGGAAGCAGAGACTCAGAGAGGTTAGTTAGGTCAACAGTGGCCACTCTAGTCACACCATGATCAGCCTGACTCTAAAGTATATTTTCTAGATACCATGTGCTACACTTTGAGGCTCAGTTTTCCCATCTGTGAAATGGGGAAAGATAATAATATAGCTGCCCTGCAACTCTCAAAAGGGTTGTTTGAGGCTCACGTGAAATGAGATCTTTCTGTATATTCTTTCAAACTATAAAACTGGATGAAATGTTGACTATTATCACTTTTCCTCTCCTCTTAGGAATTAATGTCCCACTGGGCAGGAACTTAGCTATCAGCTAGTCTAACCTGGGATTGAAGGTGGGGATGAGAGACTTAAGTTCAGGACTATCAGAGCACTTGCAGGCATGCGTCAGATGGCTTTGGACAAAAAGGGCTGGGCTGACCTCTCACACTGGGCCTCCTTGTAAGGAGCAGGATCTGCAGGTATCTATTTTTCTACCCATCCTTTCATTCTTCCAGTCATCGTCCTTCAACCCTCTATCCATTCACCCGTCTTTCCTACCATCCTTCATCCTTCTATCCATTATCCATCCATCTTTTAAATATCCATCCATGCCACCTTTCTTCTATCAGCCGGCCCATCCTTCCCCTCCTCTAGTGATCCTACATCTCTGCATTCTTCCATTTTGCCATCCAACCATTTCCCCAACTATTCATGTTCTCACATGTCCATCATTTTACACATATCGTTTCCCGGGAGCCTGCTGTGTGCCAGGCCCTGGGCTCAGAGCTGCGGACACAGTGACCAAAAAGACATCCACCATCCCGGAGCGGAAGGGGGACTCGGACAAGCGCAGAGAGATAACTGGGAGAGTGCTCAGCAAGGCTGCTGGGGCCTGCAAGTGCTGAGGCCCCGAGTTCTGTCTGCGACTAAGTAACTCACCCGAGGTCCCACGCTAGTCAGAACGGACTAACCAGCATGGGGGCTGGCCCCGGAGCCCAGCCTTCGAGTGAGTATTCTTCTCCCTCCACCATTCCGTCTCTGTCCTGAGAGAACCGCTTGACCATCGTCAGCGTGGGGAGAGAACGCCAGGGCCAGGACTGCATGCAATGAAGACACCATGCTGGCCGTCCTCATGGTGGCATGACCTCCATGACACCAGTGCTCTGGGCCCAGGGGACAGGCAAGCGGCTGGGTGCCAGCAGGCAGGCGCAGTGTGGGGGAGGGAACAGATAATTCATCAGTCACGCAGGCCAGCCACGCTTCTCACATTAAGCCTCTTTATCTCCTTGCAACTGCATCCAATCAAGGCAATAGAAAGCAATTTGGTTAAGTGGTAAATTTAATCACACGGCAGCCATTCAGAAACCACTTAACACCCCTGACTGCGTGCTGGCGGCTCTGTGCTTACCTGGAAAGCACGCTTCTGCCCAACACGGGGCTTTCAGGCCCCCGGCAACTTGGTCTGCAGGATGGTGACAGTCTCAGGCTTTCTGGCTCAGCCCCTTCATCTGGAAGAGAAGAGAGTGAGGGGACACAGTGACTCCTGCGTCCCTCATCTATTCCTCCAACAGCTGCGTGGGCGGATGCACCCCTTCTGCCCAATCTGCCTCTCGGAGACACGAACCTCCCAGCTGGAGTTCAAATCCAGGGGTGTCTTATTCCTAAGCCTTTGCTTCCTGTTCATTTGTACCATTTTTTAATTACCACATCTTCACATATTACTTTTATAATTAAATTCTGTCCGTCCTACTACACAGCCTCCTGCGTGCTTCCCACTGTATCTCCTGATCTCCCCCAGCAACCCGCTCCCCTCTGCCCCGGCCGCCGGGTTCAGGCCCGCACGTCTTCACGCCAGCATCACTGCACCCCCAACTCTGCCCCTATGGTCTCTGCACTAATCTCGATGTCCTCTGCTTGTCCGCTGCACTACTGCCTGGGGGATCTTTCTAAAGAGCCGAGCTGGCCAATTCTCTGTCCTGCCGAAACCCCCCTGGCTCCCGCCGCCCACCGGGGGCCCTTCCCAGAGCCTCAGAGGGGGGCCAAGTGGCCATGGAGGTGCCAGGCTGCCTTTCTGTCCTGAGTGCACAGTGAGAAGCCACCACTGCCATGGCTATGTTCTGCCTCTCCTTTGCTCAGAACCCGCCCATGGCTCTCCACTCCCTGCAGGAGAAAATCTCAGCACGTTGGGGAACATTCAAAGCCCTCCATGCTTCAACCCTGACCTGCCTTCCCTCCCACCGGACTGGCCCCTCACTGTTTCCCAAGCAAAACATGTACCTTCAAGTCTCAAATTTTGCAAGTCTCTCCCTTACCTCAGGGCCTTTGCACACACCCTTCCATCTGCCTGGCTCTGAGTCCTCGTACTCTTCCCCCAAATCCAGCCCCTCCGCCTGGCCCTCTCTGGCTCTCCCCGCGACGCCCACTACCGCTCACCCTTCAGGCCGCAGCTGCAGACTCAGCTCCGCGCGGAGGTTGTCTAAGGTCAGGTTCTCCTAAACCAAACCCCGAGCTAGGGATTCACAGGTGAGCCGTTTATTAAGAAGCGCTGTGCGGGTGAGCCATCTTGGGGGAAGGGGTGGGAGATGTGGGACAGGCCGAGAGGAGAAGCCAGGCAAGCACAGGGTTTCAGCCACAGCCCAGACCCAGCCTGACCCCAGGGCAGCTCTGGGGGGTCAGTTATATCTCAGAGTTTTCCTGACTCCAGGCAAGGGATCTGTCTGGGCCTTCACACTCCTGCACCAGGCAGTGGCTGCCAGCCTCCCTGCGGGAGAGATCTAACCCCTGGGGTTTCCTGCTCCAATTGCCCAAGGTCAGTTGGCAGAAAACAGGGGTGAGCCCCAAGAAGCAACGGGCATCAGGCAGGGAGACGGGCACACAGGACTGGTTAAGGGATCTGAGGGCATCCGGGTCGGGCGTGGCGTCCGCCACATTGACCGTCCAGCCACCCACCCAGAGAAAGTCTTTCTCCTCTCTCATAGCTCAGCCCTTTGGTGCTTTCTTGCAAATAACTGCTGGTGTTTCGTTTACTTGCTCATCTGCCTGTTTGTGGTCTCTCTCCTCCTGGAACAAGTGAAGGCCTCGAGGGCAGGGACGTTGTCTGTTTCATCCGTCATTGCTTCGCCAGAGCTTAGCACGTCCCTGGCATCGGTGACTGTTAACAGGCATGAATATAAGAAAAAACCATACAACTGTCTCAAGAGATGCTTCAAAATCATTCAATAAAATTCAAGTACTTTTAAAACCCCCCAGATTAAAAATGTATAACGTTTGCCTTAACACAGAAAATAATAACTATTTCAAATTATATGATCCTGTCATCTTTTACAATATAATTCTAGAGAAATTCCCATTAAAATCAAGATTAGGCTGAGTGCGGTGGCTCAAATCTGTGAGTGCTTTGGGAGGCTGAGGCAGGAGGATCACTTGAGGCCAGGAGTTCCAGGCTGTAGTGAGCCATGATAGGGACACTGCACTCCAGGGTGGGTGACAGAGCGAGACCCTGTCTCTAAAAAAAAAAAAAAAAAAAAAAAAATCAAGATTAAAATGAGGTGGTCTCCATCATCGTATCAGCTATTAAGTTTATGAAGTAACAAAGACCTGAAAGATAATGTCTTAAGCAAGATAGAAATTTTTCTCTCAGGCAAAAGAAGTCTGAAGATAGAAAATCCAGGGCAACCCGATTGTCATTAGGGAGCAAGATGTTTTCTGTATTTTTCACTCTCCTAGTGCTGGGCTTTCATCCTTAGTTCTGTATAAGTTTCCTGTTGGCTGCTGTAACAAGTTACCACAATCTTAGTGACTTAAGTCAACACGATTTCGTTATCTCACCCTTCTGGAGGTCAGAGGCCACCATGGGTTAACGTCAAGATGTCGGCAGGACTGTGTTCCTTCTGGAGGCTCTGGGGAGAGTCCGTCTCCTTGCCTTTTGCGGCTCCTAGAGGCTGCCCATGCTCCTTGGCTCGTGGTTTCATCCTTCCACCTTCCATTTCATAGCACTGTTTCCCACTCTGACTCTCCTGCTTTCCTCTTGCTTAAGGGCCCTTGTGATTACACGGATCCCACCCTGAAAATCCAGATAGTCTCCCCATCTCGAGATCTTTAACTTAATCACATCGGTAAAGTTCTTCTTTTGGTAACACATTATGACAAGTTCTGAGGACATATGACATATCCACAAGTTCTGAGGATTATGACATGGGAATCTTTGGGAACCATTATTCTTTCTACCAAGGGGTCCAAGAAGGCAGCTGGAATTCCAGCCATCACATCAGCATTCCCAGCCAGCAGCAGGAGGAAGGGAGCAAAAGGCAGAGACTCTCCAGACGTCCCACATAACACTTTCACTTACATCTCATAAGCTAGAGCTTAGACACGTGGCCCCATGTAGCTGCAAAGAATGCTGATTAGCAATGTACTCTGCTAAAAGTCAGGGTTCCATAATTAGATTTAAAAAGGGAGAGTAGAGGTTAGGTTAGGCAATTCACAGGCTCTGCCACAATCACTGCCATTGTTTGATAGTGTTTTGGAGGCTCTGGCCCCTGCAAAAAGACACGAAGAATAGTAAGAGTTAAACTCTCAGAAAGGAATAGACACAGTAACATTACCCGAGGATGGTATCATTTACAAATTCTGTGCATCTCTGCGGGGAGGGACCTCCTTAGAAAGGTATTGCGGAATTTCTGGTCATTTGAAAATGAGGGAAATAAGAGAAAATGTGAATATTAAGCAAATGAAATAAAATACTAGTAAAGTTCTGTGTTTTTAAATTTGGACATAATTATTTTAAAGTTAACATGAGAAAATAAAGATAAAAATACAGTTTTAAAAAGTTGAAAAGAGAAACGAGCTTTACCTAATATGAAAATATAAAATGACAATAGTTAAGATGATGTACTGGCCCATGGGATTAGACAGATAGTGCCTGGAGCAGGCATTGCTGAAGCCAAGTCTAACGGAGGGCTTGTAGCTGTAAGGGACCCTACGGGGACACTTGACCAGGGGCCATGCGAGAAGAAAGCACAGATCTAGGGCTTCCAAGAGCATTAAACTCGGAGTCAAGAGCCCTGGGCAGACACCAGCGGAGGATACTGAGATGTCATGCAATTTATCTGAGCCTTGATTTTTTCATCTGTGTAATAGGGATAACCATATCTGACTGTTGGAAGATGATGAAAGCACTTTAAATGGTAAAAAAGAAAAAAATACTCATGACAAATGACAAGTATTTTGGAGTCAGGGTCTGAGTCTGTAAGGTTAAGGAAAGTCTGAGTTCTTATTACCAGCAGACAGCAGATTTTTCTGAAAATCCCTACCTTTTATATGTCAATTATAGTTCATTTATTTTTATCATGAATTAGTGATGGTTCGGATTTGTAGCTAACCCTTTAAGTCTTCTATTTACCTGCCTATTTCACATTTTTCCTTCTTTAATGTTTTATATAGGATTGATCAGGTTTTCTTAATTCCCTTTTGCTCCTCTACTGCTATGAATTTATACATTGTCATTTTCTTCTTAGTGGTTACTTTTTAAAAAGTTTAACACATTTGATTCAATAAAGCCTAAGGTTAATCAGGATTTCTCTCTCATCCCAAATAATAAAAAGGCCTTAAAGTGTTTTACCTGCAATTCAACGATTCTCTGTCTTACATATTATTATTGATAAGTGTTTTTATTTTTAAACATCCGCAAATTAATCATTTATATAATTGTTGTTTCCTATAGTGAATATGTGTTTAACTTTATCCATGTTTACATTTATTTGATCAAGATTTCTTCTAGTAACTCTAGAAGAAATCTCTAGAAAGAAGAAGAGAAGAAAACTCTAGAACTTCTAGTCTTGGTTTTCTTTTTCCTGTAGTGCGTCCTGCTAAAGCCCTTACCACGGGTTAGAGATACATCTCTCAGTCTATGCCTCCCGCATTCTTGAATATGCTTCTGGGTTATAGATATTTTCCCTGGCACTTCCAGAAATTACTAGAATATTATTCTATCATCTTATGGATTTTATTGCTGTGGTTGAGTTTGTTGTAGATAATTTGTCTTTTCTCTTTGGATTTTTAAGATCTCTTCTACTTCAGGGTTGTAAAGTTTCTCTACAATGCGTCTAATTGTGGATTCATCCATTTTTATCCTGCCCAAGACTCACTGTGCTTCTTCAACTTGACGATTTGTGTCTTTCCTCCATGATGGGAAATTCTCAGCCATTATTTCTTCCAGTATTCCCTTTCCCCCATTCCTGAATTTTCTCCTTCTCATTCTGTCCCCCAGGCCTCGAACTTTCCCCTCATGTTCTCCATCTCTTAACTTTTTCATATCTTTAACTTCTCCTGACGGTGAAGTTTATATTCCCACTGTCCAGAGATGCGCGTCCTCCCTGCCCACCACCCGCTTTCCCGCGTCACCCCACCCAGGCAGTGCGAGGGTCTCCCAAGCCCCAGAGAGGGGGCCAGTAGCTCCTGGGCCCCGCATGCTGCTGCCGAGCTGCTTGGGGACTGTATGAGGACTCAGGGGCTGGAGATGGGGCCCTTTCCTCCGAGCTGCCTCAACCCTGTGCCTGTGGGAGCAGAGAGCTCAGAAGGTCCCAGCCAATCAGAGACCAGAGGGGAGAAATGTCTCTCTGGAGGCTTGACAGAGGTGGCCTGAGTCCCACTGCATCAGTGAAAACGTCCTGAGCACGTTTGCCGCCACCCAGAGTGCAGCACAGGCCACGGCCACACAGACTGGGTCCTCTCCACTGACTCAAAAGTTGGGACCGGGCTCCAGGCTTCTCTGCCTCCCCCAGAGCTCCCAGGAAGGAGCTCACGAAGACCCCACATCCAGGCCCTCCAAGGCTGCCTGGAAACCACCCCGTTTCCCTCTGACATTTGGGGCAGGGACTTGACTTGGGGACTACCGTTGGGCCACATCCGTCCGCTCACTCCCTTCCCGCCATTGCTGAGAGGACCCGGCCTGGGCCTTGGGGTAGATCAGCCCAGGGCTGTCCTGACAGTCACCACGGACACACTGTGTGGAGCAGGCCTGAGATAGTCCCACGTCTAGCGGGACACTAGAGCCACCTTGCAGGGACGAGTCATATCTGTGTCACCTGGGGGTTGGGGAGGGTTACTTTATTGGGGAAATGCAACCTCAGCACACACCAGAACTACATTCTGAAGCCATGAACATCTCGCAGGCTGTAAACACGAACAGACAAGCATCTCCCGGACTCTCCCACCTGGAAGGGCAAGCACAGGTTGACCTTATCTTATACATCAGGTTACTGCTGAGCATATTACTGTGCTCTGGGCTCTGTGCAAAGAATGAGGTAGGGACTGGCTGCCTTATTTTACTCATGAGGAAGGCTCAGAGACGTTGGGCTGCTTGCCCAAGTTTATACCACAGATTAGTGGCAGGGTCGGGATTTAGAACCACGTGTCTAACCACTGGACTGAACTTCCCCCAAGGACACCAGGCCAGGGAGGGAGAGGCACCTCCCGCAGCAGTGATGGCAGAGGCAGAGCTCGGACCCAGGTCTCCCCACCCCCTTGTTCGTCGTGTGGGTAATAAGGCCAATTGGGTAGAGGGGGCCCTGCTTTAGGCAACTGGCTGTAACCCTGTCCTTCCCTGTGGGGAAAACATCAGAAGGTGGCTCTTCAAATAACTGAAGTGTCCCTGCTGGTTTTGTTAAATAGCAGCTCTCCTGGTGCACGGAAGAATGACTAAATTAATTATTCAAGAGGGGGGAAATAAAAAGAGAAGGGAGGAAATGAGGGGAAAGAAGGAAGAAAGAAAAGGAAATAGAAGAAACGAACTCTTTTGTAACTATTTCTTGGAGCTGTGAGTTGTTCACCGGGAGACCTGCCGCTGCATCTCTGGAGCCATTGAAGAAAGGCAGCAGCAGCAGCAGCCTTGGGAGCAAATGTTCCCGCAAGTGTGACCAGGAGGCAGGTGGTCTAAACCCCACTGGGAAATCTGCAGACCAGGCTGGCTTCCCAGCCCCGACTCCTGAGCACCCTGTTCCAGGCTCTGACAGCAGCTATGGAGGGAGCTGGGTCCCCCTTGCACTGGGTCCACCAGTTGCCCTTGATTCTCGGCTTGGAGGGCCTGGCTGAGCTCACCGGTGCTGAGCAGAGACACCGCTGCAGGCCTTAGACTAGCTGACCCCGGAAAGTCAGCCCCCACCACAGCCTTTCCCGCTTAACACACAGGGACACTGCGACCCGCCCCAAACTGCTTACCCAGGGGGTCAGTGACAGAGTTAGGTCTGTTGACTGCCATGTCTATTGTCCCAATCTCTTCAAGCATTTCTGTCTCTTTTCCAAACCCGCTTTAAGGGAAATTCTCATTTACTGACAGAGTCACCTCAGTACCGTCTCTCTTTGGACTGTCGAAATCTTTCTCCATCTAACTACCAGTTAGCAGGGAAATACAGGGGACAGAGGAAGACTGAATGACGCTATAAAAATGCCAACAGCAGAAGGCAAAGTACTCGGTACAGGACAAATGACCCAGTTTCTTCCACAAATGCATTGCAAGGGGGAGAAATGAGGGTGGGGTAACATACAGATTAAAAGAGATTATGAGACATGCTGTCTTAGCCCATTTGTGCCGCTGGAACAAAATACCTGAGTCCGGGTGATTTATAAGCAAGAGATTTATTTTCTCACAGTTCTGGAGTCTGGAAAGTCCAAGATCAAGGTGCTGGCAGGCTCAGGTGCTGGCGGGGGCTGCTCTCTGCTCCCAAGTGGCTGGATCCCCAAAGAGGAGGAACGCTGTGTCCTTGCATGGCAGAAACAGGAAGGACAAAAGGGACAAACATTAGTTCCCTTCAGCCCTTTTAATCCCATTCACGAGGGTGGAGCCTTCATGACTTAACCACCCTCAAAGTCTCCACTTTTTAGATACCATCACTTTGGCAATTAGGTTTCAACATATGAATTTTGGAGGACACATTAAGATCACAGCACATGTCAACCAAATGCAAAGTAAGCATTGTTTGGATCCTGATTTGAGCAAACCAACTAGGGAAAAATAAGGACATTTAAACATTACTAGATATTTCCATGGTTTTAGGTGTGATACAATATTTGGATGATATTAAAAACAAAGGAAGCTTTGCAGACACAAACTGAAGTGTTTACAGAGGAAAATATATGACGTCTGAAGTTTATTCCATAATAATCTGCAGGGGTGTGGGATGGGGGATTGGAAGAGACCAGATGTGATGATTACTGTCTGGGGATTCATTGTCCTACTTTCTGTAACTTTATGTATTAATATTTAAATTGTCCCCCCTTAGAAAAAAATTAAGACATGGAAAAATATGTGACACAGAGAGTCACACTCTGAATATTGAAGTTTATCTTGCTCATATTTTGCTTTTTATGACGGCACAAAAGAGTGATAACTAATTCAATAAAAATCTATGTACAAAGTAACAATTATAAGCAGTAAAGCAGCACTGGGTTCTGGTGGCATTGCTTGGCGGTGTTCTTTCCCCGCGGGTGTCTCAGAGTCTGTGAGCTTCAGTATTCCCCATCTTTCCAGAAGAGGAAACCAGCTTAACCCCCAGGCTAAGCAGGTGAAGCCTGGTCCGGTCTGAGCTCACTCGGGGCTGAGATCCCAGCCCAGCCCTGCAGCGCGCGCTGGGAGCCGTCCACTGTGCCGTAATCCTTCTCTAGGACACAGCAGGACTGGGTGCCAGGAACCCGCTGCAGCAGACACTGATCAATAGCAACCTTGGGGGCCGCTGACCGCAGCTGACACTTAGCAGGTGGCCTCTTGGAAACAAAACCAGTGTTGGCTGGCGGAGGGTCAGATCCCACAGGAAATGCTGAACTCAAACAGGAATCTCTGGTTTGGACTCCCCAGAGTCTGGAAGGTCAGATGTGGTATCCTTGCTCCGATCAGACAACTGCACTATTTCAAAACCCCGGCCAAGAGGTTGACCTCAGGGGACAGGGCCCTGGGCGGATCCGGGGCAGCAGGTCATCCCTTTCTCCAGGGCGAGGGCTGCTTGTGGAAGGTCAGGTCTGATTACCAAAGTGCTACTGGGAATGCGGGAAACAAAGAGGGAAAAGGACAGCACCAGCAGCACACAAAGGAGATGCACAAAGGAACACGTCACACCTGAACCGGTCAGCTTTGTCGGAATCCAAGAGATGAAAATAACAACAGAATACCATTTTGGGCCTTTCAAATTGGCAAATATATTAAAAATGTACGACGTTCTGGATTAAAAATGACTTAAAGGCCGGTTGCGGTGGCTCACACCTGTAATCCTAGCACTGTGGGAGGCTGGGGTGAGGGGATCGCTTGAGGCCGAAATTTGAGACCAGCTTGAGCAACATAGTGAGACCAAAAAAAAAATCTCTACCAAAAAAAAAAAAAATACAAAAATTAGCTGGGCGTGGTGGTGCACGCCCGCAGTCCCAGCCACTTGGGAGGGAGGCTGAGGCAGGAGGATCGCTAGAGCCCAGGAGTTTGAGGTTGCGGTGAGCTATGACGACTGAAGCCATTGTCACTGTACTCTAGCCCGGGCAAGACAGTGAGACCCTGACTCAAAAAAAAAACAAAAAGTGACTAAAGAGATATAACAGCTGTGAGCAATGTGTGATCCCGCATTTGGATCCTGGGGGCGGGGGATGGGGGGACTACAGAGGACATTACTGGAACACCTGGTGAAATTGAATATGGAGTGTGGATTAGAAAATAGTAGAAATTGCATCAAGGTTAAATTTATTTATTTTGATAATTGTACTTGTGGTTATGTAAGAAGTTGTTAGGAAATGCATGCTGAAATAATTGAGGCCAAAGGGTTGTGATGTCAGCAGCTCACTCTTAAATAAGAATAAAAAGAAGAGAGAAGAGGGGAGGAGGTGCAGGAGGAGAGGGAGAAAGAGAATAAATAGGCAAATATTAGCACCAACAAATTTAGGTAAAGCGGGAGATCTTGGTACTGTTCTTGCAACCTTTCTGTAAATTTGAAATTATGTGAATAAGTTTTTTAAAAAAGCTTATAGTGCTCAGCTCTGGCTGGGGTGCAGGGAAGTGAAAACTCTTGGCCTTGAATGGAAGAGGAAACTGGCCTCTGTGTTCTGGGGGAGAACCGAGCAAGAAACAGCAAAGCTTTTGACCCAGCAATTCCCTTAGAAATCAGCACAGAATGGAGAAACAAAATGTTGTATATACAAAATGGAATGTCATTCGGCCTTAAAAAGGAGGGAAATTCTGACACATGCTACGACATGGATGAACCTTGAGGACATCATGCATCATGGGGACACAAGCCAGTCCCCAAAGATAAGTCCTGTATGATTCCGCTCACATGACGGGGCTGAAGTGGTCAAACTCAGACACAAAGTGGAAGAGCGCCCGGGGGGGGGGGGGGGGGGGGGGGGGCGCTGGGGAGGGGGAATGGGCGTTGCTGGGTAAGGGTGCAGACTCGCAGTCTCACAAGACACAGAGAGTTCTGGAGACGGACGGTGGTGACGTTGTACAACTTCATGAATGCATTGAATACCACTGGGCTGTACACTTAAAAATAATGGTTAAGATGGTAAATTTTATGTTATGTATATTTTACCACAATAAAAATATTGGAAAAAAAGAAATAATCATAGATGTGCACACAGATTGAGCTACAAAGATTTTTCACCAAAGCATTGAATGTTCAACAAGAGATTAGTTAAATAAATGATGGTACATTTGCAGAATGGAACACTGTGTTACCATTTAAATGATACTGTGAAACAATATTTAATCACATGAGAAAGTGTTCATAAAAAAAGTTTCCAAGACATTATGTTCAGTACCAGCCACGATCAAACCAAACTCTGTGTGTGGGCCGGGCGTAGTGGCTCACGCCTGTAATCCTAGCCCTCTGGGAGGCCGAGGCGGGTGGATCGCTCCAGGTCAGGAGTTCGAGACCAGCCTGAGCAAGACCCCGTCTCTACTAAAAATAGAAATAAATTATCTGGCCAACTAAAAATATATATAGAAAAAATTAGCTGGGCATGGTGGCTCATGCCTGTAGTCCCAGCTACTCGGGAGGCTGAGGCAGTAGGATCGCTTAAGCCCAGGAGTTTGAGGTTGCTGTGAGCTAGGCTGACGCCATGGCACTCACTCTAGCCCGGGCAACAAAGTGAGACTCTGTCTCAAAAAAAAAAAAAAAAAAAAAAAAAAAACAAACTCTGTGTGTGTGTGCGTGTGTGTGAGAGTGTGGGTGTGAGTGTGTATATGTGTGTGTGTGTCCCCATTTTAAGCTCCTTGAGGTCGGAACCGAGTCTTACCTATCACTGCATTCTCAATGCCCAGGGCAGCGCCTGACACCAGCAGTGCTAATAAGGTTTTGTTTCATGAAGGAGCAAAGAGCCACAGGAAACAGTGCCAGAGGATGTGCTTCACAATGTCCGCGGCTCCATCTCTGAGCGGTGCGAATGCAGGTGATCTTCATTTTCTTCTTTTTGTCTGTCTGTATGGTCTTAATGCCCTACACAGAACATCGATCAGTGTTGTAGTGAATTATTGAAAACAATACACGAAATTATTTAAAGCAATGGTGAATTATTTAAAGCAATAAATGCAATTACTTAAAACAATTGTAAATTATTTAAAACAATACACACAAACGATAAATACAAAGCAGGAAAATAGCAGCCTGAACCTCAGAGCCTTTGGGTACAGGATGTCTCTGGAATAGGGTTCAAGGTCACCTTGAACCATTCCCAAAGCCCAGTCACACTGAGGGGGCTGTGACCTTCAGCAAGTCGCTGGATCTCTGCTGGGCCTCTGCTTTCTCCCCTGGGTGCATGTGGCAGCCAGGACAGGACCTGACGTCGGGATTCAGTTGAGGAGGGGCCGCACTTGGGGATCTGGAGGGCCCCATGCGGCCCCACGGCCACAGGTTCCCACCCCTGGCTGTGCTGTCGGCCCCTCCTCTCCAAGCAGCCATGGCCCTAGGGAGGTTCGGCAGGGGCAGGGGCAGGGAGGGAAAGATTATTGCCTCCATTTGACAGAGCCTGTGGCTGAGGTCAGGAGGCTGGAACCCTAGTGGGGCTGTGGGGGTGGGGGCCTGTGGCAGGTTTTCCTTTTTTCTGTGCCCCCATCCCCATCCCTGACATCCCGGAACCCCTCCTTGGTCCTGCTCTGACACTGCCTGATCCCAACCACCTGAGGACCGACCTGCCCCTGGAGGTGAGACTCACAAGTGTCCCCTGTGAGCGCATCTGGAGAGCGCAGTTTCCCACCAGGGTGATAAATGGCTGCTCTCAAGTCCTGGCTGAGACCTGTCACTTCTCTGATGCAGGGAATGAGCCACAGCTGACCCCTGTCTCCCAGCACGGGAGCCTGGCAGGGCAGACACACAGCCTACGGTTTGCTCATCTCAGGATGGTGGTTGATACAACCCGGGCCTCATTTTTAATGACAAACAAAATGGGGATTTAAAAAAGTTAATAGGCTTTATTTTTGAGAGCAATATTAGGTTCACACGAAGGTGCAGAGCATTCCCATATACCCACTAACCAGCCCCCAGCTTCCCCTATTAACGTCCTGCACTGGTGCTGTGCGTCTGCTGCAGTCAATAAGCCGGGATTGTACGATTATCACCTAAAGCTCATAGTTTACAGAGTTCTCTCTCTTCTTTTAATCATGGTAAAATAGACATAACATAAATTTTACCATTTTAACCATTTTTAAGTGTACGGTTCAGTGGCATTAAGTACATTCACACTCTTGTGTAGTCATCACCACCGTCTACCTCTCAAACTGAAACCCCGACCCACTAAACAGTAACTTCCCATAGGGTTCACTCTTGGTGCACCTTCTCGGGGTCTGCACAAATGCATAGTGACATGGAGCCACCATTACAGTGTCACACACTGTCCTGAAAGTCCCCTGTGTTCCGCCTCTTCTCTCCTCCCCTGCCCCCACACGTCTGGCAGCCAGCACTGTGCTATTCGTTGTTCACGGGCGTTGGTCCCTGCACTAACCTGCACTGCTTGTCATCGCTGAACACTGGACATAACCTGCCTGCCAGGAGGCGACTGGTTAAAGAAATTGAGACACATCTGTCCACTGGAATTCCATGCTGCTGTTAAAAAATGAGGAGGCTTTTTTTATTTTAAAAAAATTACTTTTTAAATAGACTCTTTTTCAGTGCAGTTTCAGGTTCATAACAAAATCGTGAGGAAGGTGCAGAGGTTTCCCCTATGCCCTCTGCCCCTCAACACGCACAGCCTCCCCTGTGATCAATATTCCCCCACCAGAGTGGAGCATTTGTTACTATCAGTGAACCTCCAATGACGCATCGTAATCACCCAGAGTCCCTCGTTTACATTAGAGTTCACTCTTGATGTTGTACCATCTCTGGATTTGGACAAATGTGTAATGACATGTATCCACCATTATAATATCATACACAGTAGCTTCACTGCTCTAAAGGGAAGCTTTTTTGAAAAAAAAAAAAAAAAAAAAAAGGCTGGGTACAGTGGCTCATGCTTGTAATTCTACCACTTTGGAAGGCTGAGGCGAGAGGATCACTTGAGGCCAGGAGTTCAAGACCAGCCTGGGCAACATAGTGAGACCCCATCTCTACAAAAATAAAAAAATAAAAATTAGTCAGCCATGGTGGTGTGCACCTGTAGTCCCAGCTACTCAGGAGGCTGAGGCAGGAAGATGGCTTGAGCCTAGAGTTTGAGGCTGCAGTAAGCTACGATTGCGCCACTGCACCCTAGCCCAGGTGACAGAGCGAGACTCAATCTCAAAAAAAATAAGAAAATTTCAAAACAACCTATTTGCTAACAGTTGTGTTTTTAAAAAGAGTGGGGGAGAGAGCGTGTATTTGGGTTTGCTGGTATAAACCTAATGGGGGTCGGGGTGGGAGGAAGACTTACAGCTTTTCTTTTCATACATCTCGATGTTAGATCCATGTGACTGCATTACCTATTCAGAATGTAAATAAATACAATGTAAAAGTTTAAATAATTCATCTTTCCATTTCATGGTACCTCAAAGTTCACATAAACCTCACCCAGGCTTTGGCCGTTGACCCCTGAGCGGAAAAGCTGCCCTCTGACGGCGGAGCCACCAGGGGTTGAGCTGCCGGGATGCCCTCCGTGCACAGAGGGCGGCTGGCCGCCACCCCTCCCAGGACCCCTGCTCTGCCCGGGCAAGGCCCAGCCCTCCATCTGCCGCCCCAGACAGGCAAGCTGCTCACGCCCTTCCTGCAAACGGAGCATCCTAATTACACGATGAATACTGATTGCCCGTGACTGGGCTCTTCCACAGCCACAGACATTAACCAGAGTCATGCCTAACGAGCCTCACCATTAATTATCTGTGCTCGCTGCTCCAGGATTTAATTACGCTTTGGCAGAAATAGCATCCACGTAGGATGACCAAGGAAACAGAGCTCGCAAAGATGTCCTATTCTCATCGGGTGGCCTGGCAAAGCCGTGGGACTTCTCCAGTGGAAGGGAGTCTGTGTTTGTCCAGTGTCTGCTGTATACATCCACTGTATACACCCGGCAGAACAAGGCATTGTCAAATGCATCCTCACCTATTCCTCGCAACCACTGCTGGAGATGGGTCCCCATTTTACAGATGAGGAAATGGAGGCTCAGAGAGACCTAGTGACTTGCCAGACAATTGGCAGAGCCAGGTCTGTTTGAGTTGCAGGCACATCCAGTCCCACTACTTGTTGCTGGAGGGATAGCCTTTGTGCTATTTTTTACGTAACCTTGAACTTGTACAGTGTTTTTCTTTCTCCAAAGCATTAACAAGCATTATTACACCTTAGTCTCACATTTGTTTAAGAAAACAAAACACTGGAGTATCTGAAGCCTAGAAAGATTGTGGTGAACACAGAGACACACTCCCAGCGTCACTGCCAGGCAGGCAACAGAGCGGGTGGGCAAGAGACTGGCCCTGACGTTGGGCGTCCTGGTTCAAGTCCTTGCTCCATCTCCTCCTGGCTGTGCGACCTTGGTCAGGCTACTTGTTCTCCCCACCAAAGTGCCCAACCGTTTGGGCAGTTTCAAGGATCAGATGCTATATTTATAGAGCATGGCACCTGGGAGATAGCATCATTTTCCCAAGATTTCTTCCTCTAGAGCCACACCTCACTAGCATGTGGCCTTTCTTTCAAAGACACTTTGACAGATTGATTGGAAAAACTGGCCCCAGGGGTTCATAATTTCCATCCCTGCCTTTTGCAGCATGAGTGTTTGGCTTCTTCTTCTTCTTCTTTTTTTTTTTTTTTTGAGACAGAGTCTTACTTTGTTGCCCGGGCTAGAGTGAGTACTGTGGAGTCAGCCTAGCTCACAGCAACCTCAAACTCCTGGGCTTAAGCGATCCTCCTGCCTCAGCCTCCCGAGTAGCTGGGACTACAGGCATGCGCCACCATGCCCAGCTAATTTTTTCTATATATATTTTTAGTTGTCCAGATAATTTCTTTCTATTTTTAGTAGAGACGGGGTCTCACTCAGGCTGGTCTCGAACTCCTGACCTTGAGCGATCCACCCGCCTCGGCCTCCCAGAGTGCTAGGATTACAGGCGTGAGCCACCATGCCTGGCCTTGGCTTCTTCTATTATGAGGTGGAGTCTGTTTCCTCAGCTCTTGAAGCAGGGCTGGCCTTCTACTTTGCTTTGAGCCACAGAATGAGACAGGAGTGATGATGTGCCAGCTCCAAGCCTGGTCTTGCACGGTTTTGCTCACTGCCTTGAACTCCTGCCGCCACCGTGTGGATAAACTCAAGCCAGCCTGTTGGATGGTGAGAGACACAGAGCCCGGTCGCTCCCATCACCCCAGCCAATAGGCAGCCGACTCAGACATATGAGTAAGGCCAGTCCCCCATGTGTTGTTACGTGGAGGTGGGGTCTTTGGGAGGTAGTGAGGTTTAGATGAGGTCATGAGGGTGCATCCCCATGATGGGATTAGTGCCCTTGTAAGGAGAGGAAGAGATAGCAAAGCTCTCTCTCTCTGCCATGTCACAAGAAGGCAGCTGTCTGCAAGACAGGGAGAAGATCCTCGCCAGACGCCAAATCTTCTGGCACCTTGATCTTGGACTTCCCAACCTCCAGAACTGTGAGAAATAGATGGCTGTTTAAGCCACCCAGTTTATGGTATTTTGTTACAGCAGCCAGAGCTGACTGAGGCATAGCCCTAGCACCACGAATGAGGCCTGGCAAATAACAGGTACTCAATAAATAGGTGCTAGATGGAAGAACACTTGTTACCTGTACCAGATATGGCGCAGTGTGTGTGGAGGCTGGGGGCTGCTGCCAAGGCCCACCCAGGGCTGAGGCAACAGAGCCTCGCCCACTACTTACCATCTGTGGTCTCCTCATGCATAAATAAAGGATAATAACTACGTTTCCTCCCAGACAGGAGTGAGGATAAATTATGAGTCACATCAAGCACTTACGACATTGCCTGGCAAAACTTACTAAGTGTGTACTATGTTCGTATGCTGTATATTACTAAAATATAATACCAGTAATTATTATTTATTTTTATTACAGTTATTGCTATTACACATCAGGCCCTGTACTACACATATATTATTTAATCCCTTACAGCCACCCAACGCCGTGGACATGAGCCACATATAACACGAGGAAACAGAGGCTCTGGGAGGCTAGGTAACTTGCATTTGTTTGTTCACTAAACAATAGCCATAGAGCTATTACGTTGATAAGCACTATTAGAGGGGAACCAAGCTCTGTGAGGGTTCTGTGGTGGTGGGTGAGGGGACAGCGGCAATTGCCCATGAGAAACCACGTGTGACACTTTCCCTTACGCAGAATTGCCCCATTGTCCTCCCTGCCAAGCCTTCAACACCCTGTGGCCCGGGCAGCTCTGTCCTGCACAGACGGGGAAAGTGAGGCTCAGTGCTGCCAAGTGACGTGTCCAGGCCGGGCACAGCCAGGCCCGGGTCCGCGTGGCTCCAAGACGGGTTCTCTCCCTGCCCAGGCCGGCCTCGGCCGCACAGCGGTGGAGCCACCTGCTGTCTTTCAGGAAGCGAAGGTGCTCTGGTGTGCACGGAGGCAGGGGGTGGAGGGGGACGGGGTAGAGAGGACGGGGCCCAGGTGGCTTGGAAACAGCGCAAATCAAGGGGAGCCACGGGCGGTTCTGGGCAGGAGGAAGGAGAGACTCCTGGGTGGGGTGGGGTGCAGGCTGCGCTAGAGGAAGCTGGGGAGAGGGGGCAGAAACGGCTGCAAATTCCAGGTGCGGGGCAGGGAAGAACTAGATTAGAGGGGAACATCTCAGTGTGCCAGAAAGCAAAAAGTGCTCAAAGCCAACCAGGGGGCAGAGGGGAGAGGCCAACCCACAGCTTGGAGGGGCTCCCACTGGCCAAATCTGGGACAATTTAAGCATCAACAAGAATAATAATGATAATGGATTTTAACATACTGAATTTTAAAATAAAGAATCTGTAAATACATAGTGATAGGATTTTAAAAAAAGAGGGACTAGAGGGAAAGAAAAAGGCCAGCTAACACCAACAGAAGGAATGATGATAGAATTAGAAAATCACTATTTTGCAATTACCAATATAACAATTCAGGCGAGGATTACCACAGCATTCTGAAAGCACTGAAAGTTTGTGGGGGAATTGGAAACTTGCAAGGTTTCCAAGGTATCACCCTTCAAAACATTTATTAACAACAAAGGGAAAAATACACCTTTAAAATGGACTGATCTGGCAGAAACCATTTTAACCAAGTGACCAAACTTAGCAGCGCTGACATTACACGCTTCCAGAGCTGATGCAGTGGCCCAACACCACCTGTATAGAATTCTTCCCAAAAATGTTTAGCCTGAATCTGATCATGAGGGAACCAATGCCTATCACGGGTCCTCCTACGAGATAACCTGGCTCACGCTCTTCCAAATAGCAACCTATGAAGGACCAAGGACAGGGAGGAGGGCTGTTCTCTCTAAGGAGATTGAAGACATCTGCAATCTTGGATTGGATCCTGGATCAGGAAAAATAAATAAATAATAAATAAAATATAAAAATAATAAATAAATAATAAATAAAAAATAAATAAATAAAGAACATTTTTTGGGCTGTTAGAAAAATTTGAATATGGACTGTACATAAGCATTACATACACAATGTTAAATTTCTTGGATGCGTTAATGGTTTTGTTGTTATATAGGAGATTTTTATTCTTAGAGCCTAGCTGAACTACCTGGGATGAAGTGTGACGAGGTCTGCAAATTTCCTTAAATCATTCAGGGGAAAAAAAAAAAAAAAGAAGAGCTGGGACAAAATGTTAACAATGAAGGAGTCTAAGTGAAGGGTGTGTGGGTAGGTACCATGTTATCTTTTCAACTTTTCGGTTTAAAAGTTTCCATGTTTATTTTATGAAATTTTATGAAATAAAATAAACATGAAATGCTGAAAGTTTCATGGGAGGCACTACTCCAATATTGTTACATGCTGGTATGTCAACAAAGTAGGGTACAAAGTTGCAAATTCATTTGGGTAAGTAGCTTCTGGTCCACCTTGTCCAACTAGCAGCACCCTTATTTTCTCTGGGCACTCACTCCTCTCCCTTTGAGTTCATGAGGTTTGGGTGTGGGCATATGAACCACACCCACCCGTCCCAGCGATTGGTGGGCACACGTCTTGTCTTAGTACAACCAGAGCCAACAGGCACCAACCCCAGGGCTTTTGCTGGTCTTATTGGGACAAGGCGGCAATCTTTCCCCTGAGGCTACCAAGCTGCTAGGGTGTGAACTATCACAGGAGGGTTCTACACAGTGACAGAACTATCACCCGAGGCAGCGTGGTCTTTTGTTTGGGGAGCAGCTGCTTGTGGCTCAAGCCCACACAGAACAAAGCAGAGCTAAGGGAAGGACAAAGATACCGGCTTACAGTTTGAGCAACGGAATTGAAACATACCTGAAGTGAGTTATAGATTTCCTTTCTGCTTATACCAGGCTGAGTTGGATGTCTGCTGCTTAAACCCAAGGAGTCCTGACCACTACAGTAGGAAAATGCACAGAAAAGGTGTATTAGTTCCTATCACTGCATAACAAATTATCACAAGTTGAGCAGCTTTACTTACAACCACACACATTTATCATCTCACAATTTCTGTGGGTCAGGACTCTGGGCACAGTTTAGCTGGGTCCTCTGTTCTTGGTCTCACAAGGCAGCCAGGCCTGTGGTCTCATCTGGAGGCTTGAATGTGGAAGGAAGAATCTGCTTCCAAGCTCAATCGGTTGTTGGCAGAATTCATTTCCTTGCACTTGTGTTAGGAGGGCCCCGGCTTTTTGCCATGTGAGCTGGAGGCTGCCCATGACCCTAGACGCTGCCCACAGGGCCT
This sequence comes from Lemur catta, assembly GCF_020740605.2. Classification (NCBI taxonomy): domain Eukaryota; kingdom Metazoa; phylum Chordata; class Mammalia; order Primates; family Lemuridae; genus Lemur; species Lemur catta. Next base: position 11,033,464 of record NC_059128.1, read on the forward strand.
TGCCATGTGTGCTCCCTCACGTGGCTGCTCACTTTGTCAAGTCACCAAGAAGAGTCCCGTCAGTGAGGACAGAATCTTCCGCATAATCACGAAGCTGGCGGTCCATCACCTTTGCCACAGAACACAACCAAATCATGGGAGTGACGTCCCCTCACATTTGCCATATTCTGTTGGCCAGAAGCAAGTCACAGGTCCCGCTTGCACTGACAAGGAGGGAATTACACAAAGGCATGGCATCTGGAGGTGGGAAATGACTGGAGGTCAGCTCAGGGTCTGTTCACCACTAGTGGGATCCTGCTGCGCCAGCTACACACTGCTAGGCTCTTATTTACCGGGTACTCACGAGCGAACACTAAAGTACCATGCGTATCTGTCCCATTTCTTCCTAGTTTAACAGTAGTTATCGCTGGGACATGGGGGGAAAGGGTAGTGCTGAAGGGCACTAGATATTTTTGCTCTGCACATGGTAGTGTTTGGGATTTTTACAATAAGCACTTATTCATGTGTTATATAATTTAAAAATACAATTAAAAATGAAAAATGTATTACAGTATGATTTCAACTAAAAGCTGCTCTTTCTCCACTTCCAGACCTTCCCACATAACATACATATTCACAACTGGGAAAAAAAAAGACTGGAAAGAAACGGAGCAAAATGGGACAACTTATTGGTTTGGAGTGGTGGATCTATGGATGAATGCTGTTTTCTTTATACTTTTCTATATTTCCTGCAATTAAGGAATATTATCCTACCCATCAGAAAGAAACCCCAAGTGATCTGAAATGCTTTTTAGGTCCAATTTTATGGCTAAAAATAAAGCAAACTCTCTTGTTTACCTTCTGCAGAAAGGCAATTTCCGGCTTGGGTGGCTAGTGGAGTATCTGTTCCTAGAGCTCCAAGAAATAAATCAGATGTCAGCGGGGAGCACACACCTGCTTCCTCTCACACTGATAGAGAACCATTAACTCTCACCAGAACGTACCTGGCTTTGTCCCAGAACTAAGTATGATCTGAAAAAATATAGCAGGTTTTCTCCAGCGACTAAAAGCTATCGGAAAGTCCAGGTCAAGATGGGAAACAGAAGATTCTGTGCCAGACAGATTTAGTAAACTGACATGTTCAGTAACCAAATAGTCCAAACCCAGGGCTGTATGAAAACAAACAAAAGCTGTGCCTGACCTCATCTTTAGTACTAACTGGAGGACTTTGATGGGTCTTTGGACCAGTTTGCCTCTCTGTAAAATCATATAACTTAGCATGAAGCGGTTCTGTCAGAGCGGACCAAAGACCACACCTGTAGCCAAAACAAACAAGAAACAAAACAAAACGAACTTCCCAAATTAGGTTGATCAGGCTGCAGCAGGGGAGAAGGTGTCCTCAGGAGCATCTCAGTAAGGGGAGGTGACAGGGGATTCTCACAGGGCTGGGCTTGTGGTGCTTGATTGTGAGAGAGAGCAAGGAACCCGGTGGGTTCTGGGTTGGAAGCTGCAGAGCAAGGCTGAGTTGGTGACTGAGCAGCTCGATCACGGTTCTCTAGGAGGAGGGTTAAAATGGGGCTCGAGTTAGTTATGGGTAAAGCAGCAGCAGTTGCTCGGAAAGGAGCAATGCTTGTCACAGGAGGGGTGTTTAGTAATTTTTGTGCTCATAAGAGTGACCTTGTCAATGTCTTGTCCTGAGTCCTGTTTATGTTCTGCTGGGAATAGAAAATGTGGATGACTGGTTGTCAGCACTTTGTCTCATCCAACTTTAGCATAAACATACCGCCCAAAAAAACTAACATTTGAATACACTTTGCAACTCAGAAAACACTCTTTTTACCTGTGGGGAAATTCTTTGTGATGGTGATACTGTCTCCATTTTTAAGAACACGAAATCGTGGGCGGGCGGGAGATATTGAGTGGTTTGCAGCACCACAGCCAGCTGGGCCATCCAGCCAGAAAATAGTAGCACTCAGCTTTAAATTTATGCTTTTTTTTGTCACACGTCACTGTTCCTCATTAGTCCTAGTTTTGAAAGTTGTTCCTTCCACAAATCTGCAGTGAGGACTTACTAATGCCCTGCGCTATCCTAGGCTCTGCAGGGACACGTGTGACAAGATGGAAATATCAAGCTTGGAGTCCCCTGGAGGGACGGAGCGTGAAGAGGCACCCAGAGCAGCTCGGGTGCTCCGAGCGGGGCCTGCCGTGTGCTGTGTAGCTCATCATCGGGGAGGGATGCAGCATTCTATGGCTGCTGCAACAAATGATCATGAACTTAGTGGCTTAAAACAGCACATTTCTCCTCGTGCAGTTATGGGGGTGAGCAGTCTGGCGTGGGTGTCACTGGGCTAAAACCAGTCTCGCAGGGCGGCGTCTCTCCACGGAGTCTCTAGGGGAGAATGTTTCCTTGCCTTTTCCAGCTCCTCGAGGCCAAATGCATCCTCACGTCCTTCAATGGCACCGCTGTGGCCTCTGCTTCCATTGTCACACCTTCTCTGACTCTTCTGCTTCCCTTTCCCATCTTTTAGGGACCTCTGCGACTGCATTAGCATAGCTAGGTCACTTTATCTCCATTTTATGCTCCTTAACCGTATCTGCAGCATCCCTTTCACCTCATAAGGTGACACACTCACAGGGTGCAGGGTGAGGACAGGGACATCCTTGGGGAGCCATTATTCTGCCTACTATTAACATCTGGCCTAGTATTTTTTTCTCTTTTGGGGGGAAGAGAAGGGAGTAGTTCTGGCTTCACAGAGAAGGTGGCATCTAAGCTGACACCAGGAGAGCACAGGAGCCAAAAAGTGAAGTGTCCCAAGCAGAGGGGAGGTACATCTATTATGTATCAATAAAAAAATTTTTTTAAAAGCTTCCTTTGTTAGAATGTAGGCTCCATGAGGGCAGGGACGAGGTCTCTGCCTTATCATTCTACCCAGTGTTTCTCAACCTTTTTTTCATTATTATTACCCTCAGGAAAATCTCAATACCACAGATACACTGTTAGGTCCTACATGCATATCTGGGCTTTATATATAAAAACAGTAAGATATTTTTACCCTCCTAAGAACTAATTTTCATCTCCTTGGGGGTGACATCACCTATATTGAGAATGTGTGTTCTAGTCCTGATTAAAGTTTTAATTAATTCTTAGATTCAACTGACTTAAACCATGAATTAAAGCAAACTGCTAGTGGCTGATAAGTTTATTTGGAGGTAGGGGGTCTTTGGAGGTGATTAGGTTATATGGGCGGGGCCCTTATGAATGGGATTAGTGCCTTTAAAACAGGCCCCACAGAGATGCCTGGCCCCTTCTGCCCTGGGAGGTTACAGTAAGACCAGCTGTGAGCGAGTGGGCCCTCACCAGACACCGAATCTGCTGATGCCTTCAGCTTGCACTTTCCACTCTCCAGAACTGAGAGAAATAAATTTCTGTTGTTTATAAGCCACATAGTCTATGCTATTCTATTACAGCAGCCTGAACAGACTAAGACAACTATGAACATCTATGACCAGCGATTATCTTTGGGTCATCTTTTGCTTTTGTATTTTAAATTCTTATGGCTCAGCTGGGCACAGTGGCTCACACCCATAGTTCTAGCTAATCAGGAGACTGAGGCAGGAGGATTGCTTGAGCCCAGGAGTTCGAGGTTACGGTGAGCTATGATCACGCCGCTGCACTCCAGCCTGGGTGACAGAGTGAGACCTCATTCCTAAAAAAAAAAAAAAAAATTCTTATGGCACTTCTTATTTTGGGAAGCCTGCCCTGCCAAGCTGCCCAATCTAAATCCACACTGCTGTCCATGTACCTCACCAGTTACCATTTCTCTTCCTCGATATGGTTTAGAAACCAGATGAGCTGTAGGAATGAGACAGAAGCTGAGTGAAGGTCTAGGAAGCTCCAGAGGATGGTACATGAGCTTAGTGCTTTGCCCGATTCGGTCAACAAAGTTCAATGAACATCAATCTCAGGCCGTTTATGCACCAGACACAGTTCTAGGCACTGGGGATACAATAGTAGCTTAACCTATTAACTGCCATGAGAGTTGTGTTGAACTCACTCTAGTTTTGACCCTGGGGCCACGTGAAGCATATATAAAATCTTACTCTTGTTGATATTATTATAATTAATATAGACAATTTAACTCTAAAACTGTGGACTAAATGAATAGAAGCCAATAAATTTCGTTTGTCTATTTATGTTTACCTTTAAATTCCATTCAAAGTTTTTATTCTATTTTTGTCATAAAACACTGTGGCCCCAAGGAAAAATTTCTGGTTTTTTTGTGTGGCAATGTGTTAAAAAAAAAAAAAAAAGTAATGTCTTTCCCCGCTAGGGGATCAGAAATGTCCAGAGACATTTAAGAGTTCTGATAGCAGGACAGCGGTAATGTCAGGCAGTGAGTCACTCTACTGTTGGTTAGTCAAAGGATGGAAAATGTTTACCTTTGGACAGAAAGTGCTTTACTCTTTATTTTCCTGTTTGTCCTTGACTTGAACAAAGATTAGGAGTTAACTGCGAACATGTCCAAGAAGTTTTTGGGGAATCTACAAATTCAGTGATTTGGTGTTCTTAGTTACTACACAGGAAAATAACTCCTCAGGTACAGCCTGTCCTCGCCTCCACAAAATGAATTATTACTATTCAGCATTTGCATAGATTTTAAAGATTTTCCCTGTTTAAAGCAGGTGGTGGGTTCAGGTGCGGGGACTCACACCTGTAATCCTAGCACTTTGGGAGGCTGAGGAGGGAGGATTGCTTGAGGCCAGGAGTTCGAGACCAGCCTGAACAAGAGCAAGATCCCATTTCTACTAAAAATAGAAAAAAATAGCAGGGTATGGTGGCCCTCGCCTCTAGTCCCAGCTACTCAGGAGGCTGAGACAGAAGGATCATTTGAGCCCAGGAGTTTGAGGTTGCAGTGAGACATGATGATGCCTCTGTACTCCAGCCTGGGCAACACAGTGAAACCCTGTCTCTGTCTCATAAAAAAAAGTTCAGGGCAGACAGAGGGGGTTACCAAGCAGAAACAAAAGGAATTTTTAATCCAAAATGCTAACCTTGGCCCATAGGTCTCTACGGGACTGGCTCCAGCCTCCCTCCCCCTAGGCTAGAGTGTAGTGGCATGATCATAGCTCACTGTAGCCTCGAACTCCTGGAGCAGCTGGGACTACAGGCATGTACCACCACACTTGGCTAATTTTTTTTTCTATTTTTTTGTAGAGTCAGGGTCTCAATGTGTTGGTCAGGCTGGTCTTGAACTCCTGGCCTCAAATGATCTTCCCGCCTCAACCTCCCAAAGTGCTGGGATTACAGGTGTTAGCCACTACGCCCGTCCAGTTCTAGTCCTTGAACACACCAAGCACGCTCCCATTCAAAGGCTTTGTGTGTCTTATCGAACCTACTGCCTAGAAAACACACCCCATATCGTGCATGGCCCTCCACTTTACTCAGGACCTGCACAGGCATCACCTCTGCAGAGAGGATTTCCCTTGCTACCCCCCACACCCATCTCACTCTACACCTTCACCCCATTTTATTTCTCTTCATAGCATTTAACTGAGTAGTGTGTTACGTGTATGTTTACAGCTTGCCTTCCCCATGTCAATGTAAATTCCACAGGGGCAGGGACTTCTTTTGTTCACCACTCTACTCCCAGTCCCTAGAAGTGGCCTGTACACAAGGCACTTGTAATTCAAATGACTTTGTAGTCTTACTATGGTTTAAAATTAGTTTACCACCCACTTTTTTCCCTTAAGACATCGTCTATAAATAAGGCTTCCATATGTAACACATTTGACATTCAAGTGTTCTTATGGAAGAGCTTCACTTACTTTAAGGTGTTCATGTTGTGAGTGTGTCTGGAAGGCAGACCACCGATTAGAAGTGTGGAAATTCAGATTCATTTAATCCATATTCTTCTAATCCATGAAAGAATAGGAATACAGTACTAACCTCAATGTGTGCAGAATAACCACTAAAACATCTTTCTCAGTCATTTCTTTCTTCTGGCCAATCGCAGTCTGAAGTTCCCGAGGCCGTTAGTCCTTGACTACCCTTAGGCTTCACCAGTTCTTTCCTTCTACTTCCATCCAGACCAGGATCCTCACACTAGCCTTTTCCAGAACTTAACTGGTCTCTTGCAATAGGGAGCTGGAGCCCAGCGAGGCCTATTTGAGTAGTTTCCACCATTCCATGCCGCCCTTCCCCTACCCAGCTTTAACATAAGCCCCAGACATTCTATTTCCTCATCTAAAGAACAAGGAAGGCTTGTTTCTACTATATTATTTAAAAACCCATGCTTTTCCTCTGAAGCTTTTGTCTTTTTTAAATTTTATTTATTTTATTTTATTTTTTTTTTACAGTCCCCTCTGAAGCTTTTGTTCTGTATCAATAGAAATGGTAGCTTTCAATAAGCACAAAGTCTAGAGAAAGGAAAATTTTAAAATAATCTTATTTTCCAGTTGACACCTAGAAATACAAAACAGTACAAGAGCTCTGATAATGTACATATTATGTATTATTATATATGTATATATAAACACATACTTATTTAAAATGTCTTCACATAAATACATTGGATTGAGAAGGAAAAAACTTAGCTTTCATGTAACCCCTTTAATTAGGTCAAGAAGGTTTTATGTTATCTGAGGATAAGTGAATGGCACGACTTTTTAAAATTTCCCAGTTTGTTAGAGGTCAAGAATACTGAAACTGAAACCCAATTAAAGATTTAAGTAACTGCAAAAAAATAATCCTGGAAGCACATTGTCAAACTATTTTCAAAGCCAAGAATGTGTAAAGACGGAACAAAAGATTCAGAGACATCCCAACAAAGGCCAGGAGGATGTACACAGAGACAAAAAGTCTGGCAATACACAATGAAGAAGCATGTGTTGTTTTCCATTTTAAGTATGCAGCCTGGTTTTAATCATTTTCCAGAAATATTTCCACATTAGGAGAGTTGGAAAAAACATATAAAAATATATTAACAAGATTCAACTCTTAACTTTATTCTGTTTGAGATCAGCCTGACTTAACAGCTCAGATACTCATGGGCTATCAGACCTAAGACTGTGCCATAAATCCTATACATACAGACCTAGTCATGTATCTCTGCCTCCAACCCCCAACGTTTGCTTTTATATAATGGGGAACTTTCTGCCTTTTTCATTGATGCCAACTTGAAAAACAGCCCAAACACACCTACAATGACCTTTAAACCTTCCTTTTCTGATGAAAAATAAGAAACATACAGATCTAGTAGTGCACCAAAACTTTTCAAGGATTTATAGGGCTCATGTCAATTAAAGTCAGGTAGAGATATCATTAAGAATAGAAACTCTGGTCAAGTTTTCAGTTAGGTACCAAACAGACTGCTTCAAAGACAGTCCCCCAGATAGGAAGGGCTATACCCTTGCACAGCCCAAGACCCACATATATTAACTACATGTGAAGAGAGACCACCAGTACCCCGGTGACAAAACAACTCCAGAATTCAGACATGAAGATGAAAATGAAAGTCAAAACAGACATTATATTGGACTTAAATCAAAGAATAACTCTACAATATCTCTGCTAGAGTGTTTTAGAACTGCACAGGTTATAAAACAGATCTGACTCCTAAAGGCTACCAGCAGGGGCTGTGGGTACCATGGGCAAACCCAAGGTAATGGCTGGAGAAAAGGAAAACAGGAGGAGGAGGACAATGAGTGAGTAAGAATCCAAGGAAGATAGCACAGGGGGTGGAGAGGAAAGACACAGGCATGCACCGGGGAGCAGGGGCAAACCGCTAAGAATCACAAGCGACTTCAGCTGCTGCTTTCTAGCTCTACTTACTGAAGTTCATCTGGGAAGGTCTTGTTTAATGGGGATGAAAAACCGTTATTCTAAAAAAGAAAAAGGCACAGTAAATTTTATTTCTGTATTTATCAAAAGACTTATACACCAATAAGGCCCTTAACATGTAAAAAGTAAATCTCTATTTGCAAAGTTAAATATATGAAAATACAAAAGCCAGACTGCATTATCAAAAAAGAAAATTTTTTTATTTTAGCACTAAGTACAATTAGTTTCCCTGATTATAACCCATAATCAGTGTCACCTAAAATACAAGATGGTCTGTACAGAAGTGAACAACCCCAGTATCTCTCTCTACATATTAGGACCACTCAGAAAAAGCAGAGCTGAGCTTGTTAAATTATTGTCTGTTTTAGAAACTCTTACCATTTGAAGGAAATAAGAGGAAGATTTAGGTAGCAGAATACTTATATAATAACTTAAAAAGTTAAAAGCTTGTAGTGATAAAATAATCTTGTGCACCCTTCTCAAGAATTTTAGACAAATGGTCTTTTTGCAGATCCCAAGTCTAGAAAAAGACGACCGATCACCGCAACACTTGGACTCAGTTCATTTGCCATATGGTTGGTCATGGTGCATTTCTGGTGTGTAAGTCAACAGAACAATCATGACCCAGAGGTGAAGCAAAGCCTAAAGAAAGAAAAAAACAATTTATGGATTGGCCAATAAATCAATCTTTACCAAAGGCCCACTGTGTAGTGAATTGAGGGCAGGAGCTTTGTCTTATTTGTGTCTGTGTCCCCTATTGCAGTGGTTGGTCCCAACCTTTTTGGCACTGGTTTCATGGAAGACAATTTTTCCATGGGGGTGGGAGGGTGGGGGAGTGGTGGGACATGGAGCTCAGGCAGTGATGCAAGTGATGGGGAGCGGCTGTAAATACAGATGAAGCTTTGCTCACTGGCCCACTGCTCACCTTCAGCTGTACGGCCCTGGTCCTAAGTTTCATGGAAGACACTTTTTCCATGGGGTGAGCACAGTGGCAGGGAGGGGGAAGGCAGAGCTCTGCAGCCTGGTCCCTACCAAGCTACAGACCGGTATAGGTCCGTGACCCAGGGTTTGAGGACCATACCCCTAAGGGATACACTGTGTCTAAAACATGGCAGGGGCTAAGGACTGGATAAATAATGAAGGAACAAATGAGCAATTAAATGAGCTAAGTGCAATGGAGGGTAACAAAGAGTTGCTATACTTACAGAATTCAGTTCAGAGGATTAAAGCCTTGAACTCATAACATGCACATGTACACATAAGTAACCATTCAGGTGGTCATAATGCAGAGTGGATGGCACGACTGAACCTGCTAGATATACATGAAGTTGGCTGGAAAGACTTAGAGTCATGGTTTGTGTTTTGAAAGAGAGTTTAGCCAAGGTTTGGTGAAGAAAAGATGGGATAATGTTCTTCACAGGAATAATGTGTCAAGGTTCAGAGGTTGATTTTAGGGTCCAGTACATGATCCACAGTGACAAATTTCCACTAATTCCCTCATAGTATACTGAAATGATGAGATTCCATCACTAAGTGCCTTACCACTTTGCAGTGTGCAAAAAAAATCACATATCATGTGACAGATGGTATCCATGTTATTCATAATCATGAACACCTGGGAAATCACCCCTCTGTTGCTATCCCTTTTTTTTATGTTCTCCCCATCTTTCCCTTCTTAAAAACTTTTAATTTAAAGGAGTAACTCTTCCCTCTAGTGGATCACAGAGAAATTTCTTTTTCAATATGCTTTTATTAAAGAAAGCAGCCCATCTTAAGTCAACCTAACTACTTTTAGATATACCCACTGAGAATAGCTAATGAGCTTTTCAGGCACACAGGACACATGGAATGGCATCCCCCCACTATTGTAACCATTTCATTAGAGCTAAGAAATCTGGAACAAAGTAAATCAACCTGAGATCCTTTTAGAAAATAAAGCAAAACACATGAAAATAATTAAAGCAACTTTATAATATCATGATAAAAATAAAATCAATTGTTTTATATTGTATTTTTATCATTACAGGGCCTTAAAAATGGAGGTAACTATTAAACCGCATTAAAGTTAATTTTATTTGTAGTTAAAGCCTTTGAGTAATTTATATTCTACACATAATGAATTGTCAAAAGTTATAACTTATTTTAAGAAAAAAATCTTAATTACTAAAAATGAGTTCTACTCTTTCAAAATTGATTGCTAAACTATCAGTAAGATCAGCAGTGGAAAAAAACTAGTTAAAAATCAAGTGCAGCATTTATTTTTTCAAACATGTTTACTTACCATATATATAATTACAAAAACTCGTGCTACAGGGTATCTTCGAAGAAAAATTCCCAGACGGATACTGCGCAAATGAGGGTGGGGGAGAGAAGAGAGTTACACTCAAAATGAATCTTCCTGGGATAACAGCTAGTGGTATTTTTAAAAATTTCACTCATTTAAATTATTTATGTGTCTACCATAGAAGAATGATTTTTATAGTAAACTGTTAAATGATTACTTGAGAAATAAGTATATAGAAATGTCGTAATAGTAAACAAATACTTTTATCATTATTTGGGGCTTGGTTTAGCACAAGGTATTTCTCTTAATTCTGTGGCCACAATCGTAGGAGGCAAACTCGAAATCATTTTTCTTTTAGGAACTAAAAAAGTTACAAAAGATGAGGTAGGTGTCAATCATGTGAATGGGGGAAAAAAAGAGTCTGGTTGGCACTAACCTGCAAGCAGCTAATCTGGGAGCTTTTACATAGATACACGCTTCTAAAAGGCACAAAGCTACAGAACCTCAAGTAAACACCTAAGAAAGTAAGCAGGGAAGCAATATGATGACTAGATCTTATTACTGACACCTCTTTGCAACATTTTTTCCCTACCAAGATGGATACAGGTACAGGCAAACAGACCTTTTTGCTTCTTTCATTGCCACTAGGTACAATGCCTTACATATAGGTTCTCTAAAAATTATGTATGCTGAATAAATGAATAGTTGAAACAGAGGTGCTTAATTTGGAGATAATGACTATGGCATTCTAGTCCCATGGCTTCAGGAATCTTACTATATCATTCTCTTATTTTTAACACCATTGCTCAATTCTGATACAAAAAGGTAAGAAAAGATTACTCTATTATGCAAACAATTCATTAAAATTGTGTTTAATTATAAACACTAAAAGGAAAAAGGGTGCAGATTATTTAGACAAGAACTTTATCAAGGCTATATATAAACTGTTAAAACATTTTCTTGATAAGGTGGATGTCTGCTAGTATAAAAAATTTATATATAACTGTATATGACAAATTGTTATGTAACATATATTTATTAAAATGAGTTTTGTCAGTTATATATAGCAGCATCTTTTATTCTAATCACATGATAAAGTACTAGGATAAAACATTCAGAAGGATACTTTCACGTGAGATAGAGGCTTTCTCAATGAAATTTAATGAGAGGTTTTTTTTATAGAGTTTATTATAGAAAGAAGAGAAATGGTCAGGGTTAATCGTTTTCAATAAAACATAGGCACTGGCAGACCTCTTGAGGCAATTCCATGGTGCTGAAATATCACAAAAGGAATATGGTAAATGTCACTTTAAATACCAGCTCTGCCTAACAGGACTCACAATGACCTAAACTATTGGAAAATGTTATAAAAACAGCTGATGGTCCATCCTTCATCCTCACTGGCACTACTTACCTAAATTGGTCAATTGAACTAGCAGCTTTGCGAACTTTTCCATACATTCCTGCCAGATTAGTTTCTGTGTCATTAAAAAGAACAGGAACATTTCGCAGACGTGTACCTGATTAAGTAAGAACATAAATTAATGTACTGACACCAAAATTAACTTTCTAAGAAAATTATAGCTGGAAATACATTACAAGTGGAAGAAATTCTCAAGGCCAACCTTCTAAGCATCACGCCAAAGTAGATGAAACCATAAAGAAAAGATAGATAAATATGATTATATAAAATGTTTAAGCTTCCATATCTTTAAAAAGAAAAATTTTTAAACTAAGAATATGATTTTAGCAAAAATTAAAGAGTTTACAAATACCAAGTATTGGTTAGAGTATTATTTGGCCCTTTGTTCCTGTGCTAGCAGGATGGAGGCCCGGCAGCCTCTCTGTAAGGCTGAGGACTCCCAAACTTGTACTCCAGCCCAGATCTCCCACCCCACCAGACTCATCCAGTTGCCTACTCACTTTTACCTGGATGGCTAATGGGCACCTCGAACGGCATGCACAACACTATGATTCTGATTTCCTGCTCTTGTTGCCAACCTGCCTCTCCTGCCATTTTTCCCCTTCTCAGGACACAACATCTCCATCCTTCCATCTGCTCAGACCAAAAACCTTTACTCCTTTCCTTGTCTCAAATTCCGTATCTAATCTGCCAGCAAATTCTGTCAGTGCACCTTTAAAATAAATCCTCAATCCACCCCACAATCCCACTGATCTAGACGACCACCTTTCATGGATTAATGCAAGGGCTCCCCCTTCCCCCTGCCGGGTCTCCCTGCCTAGGCTCCTAGCCCTCTGAGGTCTGTTCTCCACACAGCAGCCAGAGGCAGCCTATTAAAATGCAACTCAGATCAGTTACCCCTCTCAAGACCCTTCATGGCTTCCTACCTCATTCAGAGTACAAGTCCTCACACAGGCCTAAACAGCCTCCTCCAAGCTCTCTGGATTCCTCTCACACTAGTCTCTCCTCCACTCAGTCCACTCCAGCTGCACTGGCCTCCTTGCTGTTCCTGAAACAGCCAGCACACACCTGCCTCAGGGCCTTTGTCCCTACTCTGCTCTGCCTGGAATGCTTTTCCTCTGGGCCTCCTCACTGTTCACTACCTTACCTCCTTGGGACTTTATAATCCCATCTCCATACCTAGCACCCAGTAATTCTTTAAAAATATGTATTTTTAAAATTTTTAAAAAGAATCTAAAGCCAAAGAACTGAGAGATTTGCTAAATGACTTCTTGTAGATTTTATGAAGTTCTAAGATTAAAAATTTGATCTGTTGATGCTTATACTATAACATTATTTTTGATTATATATTTTAGGAATCTATAGATTTACTAAAATCATAGAGCATGGATATACTTACATGAACTATACATTAGCTTTAATACTCATAATTATTTATTGGAAGATTATTCCAGCAAATCTTGCTTAAAGCTTCCTGGAACTCCCTTGCTACTAAATTACTTGCCTTGTCAGCATCATCTTGTTAAGTATCTTACACATTTTAAGATGATTATCAATCCTCAGGCCTCCTTTCTCCAAGTCTAATAGCAGTGAGGGATATTAATTAGTCTATTATCTGGGTCACCAGTGATAATACTAAATGGCTCAAGTCTCACATTAGAAAAATTGGGTCCTTCATCGGGTAAAGTTTCTTTCTTTTCAAATAAAAATAGTCTTTCCGTAATTTTTCAAAATTAGGTGTGAATGAAATGTTGTTTTCAGATTCTTTTTTTTTGTTTACCTTCGCCATTGTCAATCCCAGCCATGTTAACTGAAGATCCGTTACTACTGCTTCCAGAGGCAGAGTTCATCTGCTGCTCGAGGCGCTCCAGCTGAAAGACGAGGGAGTTCTTTTCTGTGCTGAGACTCTCCAGCATGGTTTGCTTCTGGATGAGAGTCTCTGTCAGCTGATGGAGTCGATTTTCTAACTCAGACTGACTGCTGTTGCTTAACGTTTTATTGGTAAGCTGAAAGGCAAAGTGTTCATAAAATTATCACATAAAATGAAAGTCAAAGAATACAGAAATCATACTACTATATTTTCACAGTAAATTGTGGCATTAATTGATTTTTCAAAACTCGACAATGACTCTTTCACTGTCCACAGAAGTGATTTTCAAAAATATTAGTGGGATCACGAAATCAATCTGGCGGGTCAAAATCAACATTTAAAAAATATAACAGAATAGAATGGGTCATATTCTGATATTCATATAATACACAGTATGTGACAGTATTATCTTGTCAAACTTCTGTTTTGGTTGTGTATATGTAAGAGCCTGTGAGTACTGAGACATCATGTAAACTGTATCTCTTACTGAAGCATCAGGGTCAAAATATTTGGAAGCACAGTTTATAGGACCCAGTTTAAATTTCTCAATCAGGATTCAAAAACCTCCATAATTTAACAGTTGTGCTGCAATGCAAAGACCACAGTCTTAGGTTTTCACCTCTGCTCTGCAATTTTTAGCTATTTGACTTTGGACAAATTGCTACATCCTTCTAAATCTGTTTCCTTTTCTGTAAGTGTGGATAACAGCACCTGTTGCCCAGGGTATTTAATGAGAGCATTTTCCTAGTGGGGTCTAGTTGACAGCTGGTACTTAACAAACTTCCTTTGTTCCATGTTCTATTAATACTTGGCCTTGTGTCTTGTCTGTCACCACCTCCTTCTACTCCCATCCAGCCTCTGCTTTGCTGGTCACATTTTCCTTGTTCAGAAACTCAGTCCTCTTTTCTCATCCAAGCTCCACCTGCCTTCAAAGCCTTTTTGTTGGAATCCTCTCAGCCACTCCAGACCATGCTGATTTCAGCCTTCTTCTGAATGTCTTGATCAGTCACTCTGATAACACCATTTTATGGGGGTCAAGTCTGCCTCCTCAACAAATAGTAAGTCAGCTCCATGAGGGCAAGAATGCCTGCTTACATCAATACGGTTTTGAATAAACACTGATAGTCTAAGTTTAAAACCCCAGCTCTGTCATTTTCTAGCTACAATCTTGAGAAAGCTATCAAATCTAAGCCTCAGTTTCCTTGCTCTTAGGATGTTATGTTTACTTGAATGAAGTAACTTATAAAGCATCTAACATAGTACGTGCCACATGGTAGGCTCTCAAAAAATTAGCTTCCTTTCTTCTGAATCCCTTACAGCCCTAAATTAAGCACAGGATTAGGTCCACAACAAATAACTACTGAACGGAATTATATTGAGTATAACCTAAAACTAAGGTTTACTATTCAAAAAAGGAATGCTCAATTTTAAGATTGTACTGTGATCCCCTGATCAACCTACTTCGGTATTTTTCAGTCAAGGTGAAATTTACAGGCCAAAAGTGGTGGCTCACATCTGTAGTCCCAGCTACTCAGGAGGCTGAGACAGGAGGATCACTTGAGCCAAGGAGTTTTGAGGCTACAGTGACTTGTGAATGCACCACTGCACTCCAGCCTGGGCAACAGAGCAAGATTCTCTCTTAAAAAAAAAAAGAAAGGAAGGAATTGATATACAGTGATGGAATACCCAGATTTTATGAAAACAATAAATAAATGTGTTTTGATAAATGAGTAACTATATAACCACCACCTAGATCAAAACAAAAAATATTTCTATCACCAGAATTTATAATAGTTTTGCCTTGAATTTCTTATAAATGGAGTGACAGTATGAATACTTTTGTGTGTGACGTTTTAACAAAAGATTCATCCATGTTGTGTGTGTGTGTTTTATTTTTTAACTGACAAGTGGTTGGTAATTTATCCATTTACCTGTTGATGGACATTTGGGTTGTTTCCAGTTTGAGCTATTTATGAACAAACATGTTAGAAATATTAATGTGCAAGTCTTTTTGTGGACGTACATCTTCATTTATATGGAGTTAATATCCAGGGTCATAGGTTAGATGTTAACCTTATCAGAAACAGCCAGTTTTCCAAAGTGGATACGCTGCTGTACACTTCTACCAGCAGGGTGGGAGAGTTCCAGTTATGCCACATCTCACCAACATTTGGCACTGCCAATCTTTTTAATTTTGGCCATTTTAGTGTGTAGTGGTATGTATCGTGCTGATGATTTTGAGCACCTATTCATGTGCTTATTTGACCATTCATATGCCTCAGAGATACCTTGGAGACACTATGGGTTCAGTTCCAGACCACTGCAATAAAGTGACTATCTCAATAAAGTGAGTCACACGAACTTTTTGTTTTCTCAGTGTATATAAAAGTTATGTTTACACTATACTGTAGTCTATTAAGTATGCAATAGCATTATGTCTAAAAAAACAATGTACATATTTTAAATAAAAAATACTTTATTGCTAAAAATTGCTAACGATTATCTGAGCCTTCAGTGAGTTGTACTCTTTTTGTAGGAGTAGGGTCTTGCCTTGATAGCTGCTGCCTGATTAGGGTGGTGGCTGCTGAAGGTGGGGGTGGCTGTGGCAATTTCTTATAATAAGACAACGATGAGGTTTGTCACATCGACTTACGTCTTTCTTTCATGAAAGATTTCCCTGTAGCATGCAGTGCTGTTTGATAGCATTTTAACTATAGAACTTCTTTCAAAATTGGAGTTAATCCTCTCAAACCCTTCTGATGCTTTATCAACTAAGTTTAAGTAATACCCAAAATCCTCTGCTGCCATTTCAACAATGTTCACAGCATCTTCACTGGGAGTAGGTTCCATCTCATAAAAAAAAACAACAACAAAAAAAAACCAAACTACTTTCTTTGCTCATCTTTAAAAAGCAACTCCTCTGTATAAGTTTTATCATGAGATTGCAGCAATGCAATCACATCTTCAGGTTTCACTTCTACTTCTAGTTCTCTTGCTATTTCTACCACATCTGCAGTTACTTCCTCCACTGAAGTCTTGAATCACTCAAAGTCATCTGTGAGGGTCAGAATCAACTTCTTCCAAACTCCTGCTAAGATTAATATTTTACCCTCCCATAAATCACAAATGTCCTTAATGGTATCTAGAACAGTGAATCCTTTTCAGAAGGTTTTCAATTTAGTTTGCCCAGATCCATTAGAGGAATCGCTATCTATGGCAGCAATAGCCTTAAAAAATGTGTTTCTTAAATAATAAGACTTGAAAGTCAAAATTATGCCTTGCTTTTTGGGTTGCAGAATGATGCTGTGTTAGCAGTCATGAAAACAACATTCTTCTACTTGTACATCTCCATCAACTTAAAGTCTCCAGCTGTGTTAATCCCTAATGAAAGTCAGCCTGTCCTTTGAAGCTTTGAAGGCAGGCCTTGACCTCTCCTCTCTAGCCAGGAAAGTCCTAGATGGCCTCTTCTTTCAATAGAAGGTTGTTTTGACTACATGGAAAATCTGTTGTTCAATGTAGCCACCTTCATCACTGAT
This sequence comes from Lemur catta, assembly GCF_020740605.2. Classification (NCBI taxonomy): domain Eukaryota; kingdom Metazoa; phylum Chordata; class Mammalia; order Primates; family Lemuridae; genus Lemur; species Lemur catta. The sequence goes on from NC_059128.1 coordinate 11,050,396, forward strand.
CTTAGCTAGATCTTCTGGATAACATGCTGCAACTTCTCCATCAGCACTTGCTGCCCCACCTTGCACTTTTATGTTATAGACATGGCTTCTTTCCTTAAACCTCATGAACCGACCTCTGCTAGCTTCCAACCTTTCTTGTGCAGCTTCTTCACCTCTCTCAGCCTTCACAGAGTTGAAGAGAGTTAGGTCCTTGCTCTGGATTAGCCTTTGGCTTGAGGGAATGTTGTAGCTGGTTTGATCCTCTATCCAGATCACTCAAACGTTCTCTTTATCATAAATAAGGCTGTTTTGCTTTCTTATTTGTGTGTTCACTGGAGTAGCACTTTTAATTTTCTTCAAGAACTTTTCATTTGCACTCACCTGGCTAACTATTTAGCAGGAGAGGTCTAGCTTTTGGCCTATCTTGGCTTTCAACACTGCCTTCCTCCTTAAGCTTAATCATTTCCAGCTTTTGATTTAAAGTGAGAGGCATGCCACTCTTCCTTTTCCTTGAACACTCAGAGACCATTATAGGGTTATTAAGTGACCTAATTTCAATATTCTTGTGTCTCAAAGAATAGAGAGGCCTTTGGAAAGGAAGTGAGATGTGGGAAAGGCCAGTTGGTGGAGCATTCAGAACACACAACATTTATCAATTAAGTTTGCTGTCTTATATGGGTGCAGTTTGAGGCACCTTAAAACAATTACAATAGTTACATAAAAGACCACTGATCACAGATCACCATAACAGATGTAATAATGAAAAAGTGTGAGATATTGCAAGAATTACCAAAATGTGACAAAGAGACATGAGGTTAGCATGTGCTGTTGGAAAAATGGTATTGACAGATTTGCTTGATGTGGAGTTGACACAAAACTTCAATTTGTAAAAAATGTAATATCTGCAAAGTGCAATAAAGCAAAGCACAATATAATGAGGTATGCTGGTATCTTCTTTTGGAAAGTCTTTTGCCCATTTAAAAGAAATAGTGTACATCTTTTTATTATTAATTGCTCCTATTTTGATTATAAATCCTTTGTCAGATATATGTTTGTAAATATCATCTCCCAGTCCGTGGCTTCTTTTCATTTTTGCAACGTCTTTTGATGAGCAGAAAATTTTAATTTTGATGAATTCTAATTTCTCATTTTCTTCTTCTATGGTTAGTGCTTTTTGTGTCCTCTGTAAGAAATCTGTCTTCCTCTAAACTGCAAAAAGATTCTCCTAGAAGCTCTACAGCTTAGGCCTAGCTTCACCCCAAATTATTTTTTTTAACTTTACAAGTCTAATTAGGGATAAGGATAAAGGTTCATTTTTTTCTGTATGTTTTTATCTACTCCCATGGAATAGTTTTTAAAGAATGAAAAAATATTCAAACTGGTAACCCAATTTTTTTTTAACATGTTGTTCTCCTAGGAGGTCTCAAAGTAGTAAGATAAGCAGAAGCAGAATTCTTTATTGTTCATTCAGATAAATCTTAACTCATTCTGTGTGATTTTTTAAAAAATGTGTTAAGATGCTTATCTGTTTTTAAATTGTACAAGTCAACTTCATTCTATCAGACAAAGGTTTTTCTGTTCTAATTAGATGAAAAAATCTTTAAGAGAAATCTTCTTATGGTCAATTCTTGATTAATAAAAATAGCACAATATTTTAGACCTAGTAGGTATTCAATAAGTATTTACTAAATATGCAAATTTTTAAGGATTAAAGCAATTGGTGGTTTTTGGTCCTTCTTTTCTTTCTTTGATGTTCTGCTACCAAGTCATGTTACCATTTATAAGTATTTAATAAATGTAGGCAAGGGAAGGAGAGGGAGCACTCCAATCAGCGGTTCCCAACTCATAAAAAATTAAGACAAAATAGTCCAAAACATTTGAAATTATGGACTACTTTTCAGTCTGAGAACTGAGAAGACCAAAATTATTTGACTTTTCATGGTTCAAACTTTAGCTAACTAAAAAATATTAATAAATCTTTACGTAAATTATTTAAATGATCAATAAATCCATTATATATAAAGTTAATCATCTAAATATAAGGGAGGAAATGACAATGTACATTTACAGGCTAAGTGAATGTGTGATTCTTTCAGTTAATGATACAAGGCTTTTAAATCTGGGTAGTAGGCACATGAGTACCATCATTTTCTGTATGTTTTACATTTTCAGGATTAAAAAAAGGTTTTAGTGACTTTATGGAAGACCTGTCAATTATTAATAGGATGATTTATCACTGGATTTTTCTTAGGAAAAAAAAAAACCACAATTATGAAACTGGCAATCAGCACAACCACACTGAAATCAGAAGGTATGAAATCTGGGGGTAATTCTCATCTGTCCTCAGTGACTTTGGCTACAAGATATGTCTATAAAAAGCAAGTCACAGAATAGAGCAAGTGTAGACTCAATGGCATTAGATGAAAATTCTACACCAGGTTAAAAATAACTTATCTCATCATTGAAACACCAGAACTCATGTGAAAACATGGGGAAAAGTCTTCCTATACCCTTTTGTAAAAATGTAGCTTTACAATGGTATCTTTTCCCAAGTTGTGAAGATTCATACCTGATTTCTGAGTTTTTGAATTTCTTCTTCTCGATCTTTAATTCTGCTTTGCAATGTGTTCTTTGTTCTATACATATCTTCTTCTATATAGTGGAATTCCTACAAAGTAAGGCACAAACAAAAGCTAAATCAATATCCCCTCTTCCATCCTCAGTACCTAAAACAGTGGCTGGCACATAGTAGGCACTAAATCGGTATGTGCCGAGTACATACTGAATGAATAAATGAACAGACATGGATGAGTCGGATGAAAAGTTAACACTTCAGTATGATGTTGTAACACAGGCCCATAAATAATTGTTAATAGGATAAATCGCCAGAAAACAAAAAAAAATTTTTTTATCTTGCAGCAATGAGAAAGAATGGGTCATCCCTTCAAGAATCTCAGATATATATTAATAATAACCTTAATAACAATGACAACAAAATGAGAAACATTCACAACATATATGATAAAGATTAATATTAATAGCAATATAATGTTCATAAATTAAAAAAAATAAACCGGAAGTCACATTAGAAAATATACAAAGTACATGAGAAAAAATAAAGGGAAACAGTAAGAATTCAGTAAAGTGGTACAGTACAAAATAATCTATAAAAATCAGTAGCTATATCTAAAGCAGGTAGGAGATATAATGGGAGAAAGACCCCAATAAACACTAACCAAAAAATATAAAGAAATTTAACAAAAGGTGTGCAAAACATATATAAAGAATACTTTAAAACATTTCTAAAGAGTACAAGGAAACACTGGAACAAATAAAAAGTCATACCATGTTTCAAATAAGAAGACATCATAAAGATATCAATTCTCCCCAAGTTAATTCATAAATTTGATGTGATCTCTATAAAAACAAGAGTTCGTTTTTCCTTTTTTTTTTTAAAGCTACATAAGGTTATTCTGGAGTTCACATGGAAAACTGCAGGAAAGAACAGCCAGGAAAATGCTGAAAAGGGGAACTAGTTATAAAGATATGAAAACATATAAAATCTCAGAAATTAAAAGCAATGTGGTTCTAATGCATAAACAGACAAATTGATGAATAGAAGAGAATAAAATCCAGAAACAGATCTAGATACCTTGAGAATTTTAGGAAATGATAAAAATGACACCTCAAATCAATAAAGAAAAGACAAACTATTTTAAAAAATGGTACTGGGACAGTTAGGTAGCCATGTGGAAGAAAATAAAGTTGATCCATACCTAACTTCACACACCAGAATAAATTCCTAATAGAGCAAAGATTTACATGCAAAAATGAAGCCATAAAAGTACTAGATGGAAACCACACAGGCAAATTTCTTTATAATTTCAGAACGTGGGACACCATGACTGAAAATCCAGAAGTCTTGGTAGAAAAGAATGATAAAGTTGACTACATCAAAATTAAACTTTTGCATGGCAACAAAACAAAACAAAAGCCCTATGCAAACTAAAAGACAAATAGCAAACTGGGAAAAATTATTTGCAGTTCATATGATACACAAAAGGCTAATCTCACCAATATATAAAGAGGTCCTCAAATTGATTTTTAAAAAAGATCAATAACACAACAACAAAACAGTTCTCAGCAAAGAATTACAAATGGCTCCTAAACACTGTGAAAAGATGCTCAGCCTTACTCAGAGAAATGTGAGTTTAAATTACTCTGAGATACCATTTTACATGTAGCAGATTGGCAAAAATCCAAAATTTTGATAATATACTGAATTTCCCCACTACTGTGGGGGAATAACGCTCATAAACAACTGGTCAGATTACAAATTGGTACAAACTTTAGGGAGGGAAATTTAGCAAAATCTGCCAAAATCACAAATGTAATGTACCCTTTTCCTCAGCAATATTTCTAGTAACAGACAGAGGAAATGTTCAATCTTACTAACAATCAAAGAAATGTAAATTAAATAAGTTACCACATATAACCTGTTGATGAAACAAATATATTTTTAACTACATCTAATGTGAGCAAGAATGCAAACAGGAATTTTATCGTTACATACAAATTAATAAAAACTTCTGAAAAGCAAATGGGCAACATATATTATGAGCTTTAAAGATTTATAGCTTTTGATTCAGTAATTCCTGTCTTAGAAATCTAATGTAAGGAAAGAGTCAAAGATGTTCATTCCAGGGCAATCATAGCAAAAAAATTTAGAAAACAACAATAAAAATAGAGTTTGGTTCTAGACCAGTAGCATATCTAAACAAATTATAGTTCATCTCTATTGTGAAATATTATAGAGCCATTAAAATTATGCTTTTGAAAAATATTTAATGATTTTAAAAATTAAGAATGGAAGATTCACTGTCTTTTAAAATTTACATGTAAGTATTAAAAACACAGGGAAAAATTTTATCCAATTTTGATATCACACTCAGTGGTGGGGGACACTTGAAAAAAAATCAATAAATTATTTTGTGGAAGAAAGAAAAGAACCACAGACATTCAACTGGGAATGAATTCAGGTTAGGGCCCTTAATTTTTCCTTTTTATACTATCAGACAATACCATTATATAACAATCAACTTCACTGAGGTCTAATTTACACACAATAAAATCCACTTTTTTAAGTATAAAATTAGATGAGTTTTGACAAGTGTGTAACCACTATCACAATTATGACATAGAGCATTTTCATCACCTCAAGAAGTTCTCCTGTGGCTTCTGTATTCAATCCCCTTCCCTCATCTCCTGACAACCATTTATTTGCTTTCTACCATGATAGTTCTACCTCTTTCAGAATGTCATATAAATGCAACATGTAGTATGTCATTATTTTGTGTCTGGCTTCTTTGACTTAGCATAATTTGTCTGAAATTCCTCCATGTTGTAGCATGTATCAATAGTTCATTCCTTTTTATTGCTGAATAATATTTCATTGTATGGATATACTGTAACTTGTTTATCCATTCACCCCGATAGATATTTAGGTTCTTTTTAGTTTTCAGCTTTTCTGAATAAAGTTGCTATGAACATCCAAGCATAAGTCTTTATGTGGCCCTGTATTTTCATTTTTCTTTGGTAAAAATGTAAGAATAGAACTGCTGGATAGAATAGAACTGGTGGATCATAAGTGTTTGTTCAACTTAAAGGAAAAAACTTGCCAAATTGTTTTCTGCATTGTTTTCAAAATAGCTGTATCATTCATTTTGCATTCCAACCCTCAATAAGAGAGAGTTCCAGTTATTCCACATCCTTGCTAACAACTCAGTATTGTCAGTCTCTGTAAGTGTAGCTATTCTAGTGGGTATGCAGTGGTATCTCATTGTGATTTCAATCTGCATTTCCCTAACAATGATGTTGAACAGCTTTTCCTGTGCTTATCTGTATCCGGCAGTATCTTGTACCTGTTTTTCTCTGGCACTGATAGAAGACAGTGAGAGAGAAAAAAAGAAATACTTGCAGATTTACTAACAACTGCACAAATGCATTGGTAGTTTGTACAACAGATACACTGAGTCAGAGTCAGGTCATAATCTAAGAGCAAAGCACATGCCAATCCAAAAATATGTCCAAATCACTGAAATACGACGTAGAACAGGGAAAAAAGAATAATTAGAGTTACTAAGTACTTTGAAAAGCTTTGTGCTTAATTGCGCAGACAGTAAAGGAGTAAAGCAGCAGCACACAGGAGCTGTCTGAAGCAGTAAAGGTGAAACAGAAGCAAACTGCTAGAGACTCCCTTAGACACTTAGCTCAACCTGCTCATTTCACAAATTGAAAAAATCAAGATAAGTGAGAAAAGAGACCATTAGACCGGTAACTAGGGTAGGAGAATCACACTTTACAAGAAGGTATGCCTGATTTCTTTCAAGTTCTAGGCTAGTAAAAATTTAAGGTTGAAATTACTTAAGTTAATAAGGAGCACTAAAGGACTAGTCGATCCCAAGATTAAACACTTTACATCTAAAACATCTGATTACTAAATATATAGCCCACAGGTACATTCGGCTACATTTTCCTTTAACTCCTTCGTTTTAAAAAGGGCACTGGGAAGAGGTGCGGCAACACCATCTGCCACAATAAAATGAAAATTATCTCACTAACCATCAAGAACATCAAATTGCTGTCTTTTAATATATAAAAGTTCTTTGAATAATTAAAATTCAATTTCTGAAAGGACAACTATTCTTACAACTTAATTATCTAAAACAGCCTATGATGTACCCTGCAGGTTGCTACTTGGTGAGTTTTTCTCTTATTACTTAGGAAACGTATTTTCAGTACTAATTTCATAATAAAAACAAACATTTTTATAAGAATAGAACCAGTTTCAGAAATGATAAATACGAAAAAAATCTTCAAAGAATTTAAAAACACAAAGCTGGAAATGTTATAAGTGATACACTAAGAATTATAGTGGTTTTCCCTTCTGTAAAATGAGAATAGCAGTGATTTCATTGTGGGTATCAAATAAGGTAATATATATTAAATGTAGGTACTGTATGTACTATAACAATGTAGGTACTCAGTAAATTAATGATAGTAATATTAATATACAATATTAATATTAGTGATATTAATATTAGATATAGAATTTTATTCTGAAAATGTGGCTATAAATATGTTTACCTGTGTTATTAAAACTATTACATAAGTACATTAAAGTAAAATAATTTGGCTGGGAGAGCAGACAACTGCTAATTGAACAAAGAAATATAATTTTAAACATGATTTGTAAGAACAGTCCATTTTTTCTCAAGCAGAAAAGAGCAGTTAATATGGCACTAATTGTATTTGTATATCCACTAAATATTTACTGTTGTTCCTACAAAGCACATATGTAATAAACTATGAAAATCAACTAATATTTAGTATGTTTTTAAGTTTTCTATACAAGGAGAAATAATACAGACGGTAGTAGAAAGGATTCTGGGCTCTGAGACAGCAATCCTAGGTTCTATTCTATTAGCTATATAATATCTGGCAAGTGTCACCTCCACTTTGTGCCTCTATTTTTCATCTGTTAAAAAACAGGGCTGAGAGTGATGGCTCACACCTGTAATCCCAGCACCCTGGGAGGCTGAGGTGGGAAGATCGCTTGAGCCTACAAGTTTGAGACCAGTCTGGTCTCGAACCTGATGATGAGACCCCATCTCTACAAAATATAAAAAAAAATTAGCTGGGCATGGTGGCATGTGCCTGTAGTCCCAGCTACTCAGGAGGCTGAGGTGGGAGGATCACTTGAGCACAGGGGTTCGGGGCTACAGAACTGTGATTGCACTACTACACCCCAGCCTAGGCAACAGAGACCCTGTCTCTTAAAAACAAAAACAAAAAAACCAAAAAGAGTGGCAGGGACCTATAAAGTCTGAGCTCATGCTGTAAGAATTTCAGTAAGCTTCACTTTACTAGGTCTCCTTAAATGACTACTAGAGGGCAGAGTCTTCCTCAGTAATCATCAATCTAAAATCCTTACCTGCTTCAGTCGGTCCAGTTCTGATTCTAGTTCTTGTTTAGATGCTTTTTGTACAGCTATTTGGTCTTGCAGATCTTGTAACTGTTCTCTTGCTGATTCTGCTTCATTAACCTGCTGAGTCTCTACATCCTAAAAAGAAGAATCTTACATATAAAAGCAATAATTAACCATTCAGTTCAACATCTACTGAGCAACCATTATGTGCTACGAACTGAGCTCAGCAGACACGGAGCAATGAAGATGATCGAGTCACGGTTTCAGCCTATAAGGAATATATAACTTCACCATTCTATACTACAGCTAACAGTGAATGGAATGAGCAGGATGCTACAACTGCCGCAGCACATAAGCCATCTGATTTCATGACTACGAGTATACTGTGGCTCATTAGAAGACTTATTCAAAAGCTAACAATTTCAAAAAGAACAGAATATAACACTAAAAAGGACTTCACTGCATTAGTCCCCTGAAATTGCAGGTATAATTAAGTTTTTGTGGGCATGTGTGTCCCAGTGATCAATATATGGTAAGACTATAACTTTTCTCCCATATCAACTGAGGTTAGCATATACTTTTCTTCTTTTAGCTTTATTATTATTACCAATTTACATATTTTCCCATATTTCTTACTCGCTTCTTCAAACTCAAAAGACACCTGCTGTACTTCCTGTCAAATCTCCTAGTGGCAAAGAACATAGCTCTAGGTTTCTGTATTTTCCCTATATGGGTTAAGCAAGAGTCTATTCATATGGCACTATAGGAGATTAAAACTGACATCTTAATTTTGCTTTTTATCTTGTGGTACATTCTGTTTTATACTCATTTCCACAAATTCTGGAACTTCATACATTGTTTGAAAGAATTGAGATTAACAATGCTGCCAGATAATCACAATGTAATTGTCTAAACTTACACAACTTTGTGGATTCAGAGGAAAAAACAGTAATTACAATTATTTTTCCCTACCTTTGAGCTTTCAGGATTAGAAGGTAGATTAACCTTTGTTACTAATTTGACTAAATCAGGTGAATTCTTGAGACAGACAGTATGCACAGTGGTTAAAAACACATGTTCTGGAGTTAGACTAGGGTTCTAATCCTGGCTCTGCCACTTTACCAGACTTATAGCAAGTTACTTTCCTTCTCTATGCCTAAATTTCTTCAACTATAAAATGAAAATACCATCCTCTCCCTTATAGGATTATGGTAAAGAATAAATGTAAGGCTGTATGTTAAGTGCTTGTGTAGTATCTAGAACTTAAGTACTCAGTAAATGATAGCTATTGTAATTATTAACAATTTGTCCATTTTGCTAGACCCAATAGTGTTTATTATAGTTTTCATAAACTTTTGAGATGGGGTAAGAAAATGGGTCAATGTCATTAATGATGCTGGGATGAGATCTTAAATAAACAAATCATATTTTTCATAATCTCATTCAAAAGACACGGAACAGGTATGAGTAAGTTTAGCATATGCCCTAATTTCATAGGACCAAATTCGCTGGAATTCAAAATTACAGATAAAAAAATTCTACTTAATGAATCAGAATAAATCCAGAAATAACAGCAGCTATTATTTACTGTGGGGTCTATTACATGTCATGAACAATGCTAGGCCCTTTACATTCTTATCCCTTATGGTCAAGAGAACCTTTGCTTATTTGTACTTTATAGATGAGAAAACTAAGGCTCAGCAAGATGCAGTGCCTCATGCAAAGTAACATCTATTGAATACCAAAGATGGAATCTATATCCAGGTCTGTCTGATATTTGAGTCTATGTTCTAGACAAGATATCTCATTCTCAAAACTTCTACACTTTTTTTTGTAGTTCATGTAAGTCTTACAAATCAACAACTTGCAGAGCTAATGCATGGATGAAATTCCTTACAAAAAGTTTCCTTTTTTTTCTTAAGTAAAGAAGGCTCATCATCTTGCACTTTACCTTCTCTCATCTTCAGACACTCCCTCCTAAGATATTTATGCCAAAGACCCCGTTTAAGCAAAATGAATGACTCAATTTTATTTTAATTATATATAAACTATAAATTATAAGGTTATGGATAAAAGCATAATTAAAAGACCATCCCTGAGCCCATTCTAATATCAGAAAACATCCTAGTTTCACACATAAGCCCCCAACTAATTTGTTTCTAACCACTAGAATGTAAGATCCATAAATATGAAGAGTCTGTCTGGCTCCCTGTTATAACTCCAAGCCTAGGCAGGCACTTGGTAGGTATTTGTTGATTGAATGAATTTGTTTACTTATGTTTCTTATTCCCATAATTTTAGAGTCAATTAATGGATAAGAAACTAATTGTTTTAGATTCACTTCTATATGGTAACTAATATTCCAGCAGAACTTTCAAACATTATTTCACTAATGCCTTTGCCCCAAAATACAGAATCTATCACCTCTCAAACTGTTAACAGCTGGGGGCAAATGGCATCTATGAACGAATCTTAGCAATGAATCTTACCTGTAATTCAGATCTGAGCTGATGTACCTGGCCCATCAGCTTCTGTATTTCCTCCCTCTGCATTTCCTTCTCATGCCGGAGTTCTTCTAGCTCCATGCTATTGGCAGTACTGCTATCTAGGCCTTCAAAACCAGAGCCTTCCTTTAAGCTGTTAATCAATTTTTCCTTAGACTATTATTTAAAAAAAGAGATATGTTTAAGCAAACCAAAGATCAGTTTGTATGTTAAATATCATCTACCATACAGAAACTAACCCACCACGGAAACATTCCAATTATTATCTCCAAAGAAAGTCCACAGATTATTAAATCCATAGGACAAAAATACAATAGAGTCTGCTGTAGCATGTCCTTGGATTTTAGTCTCCATGACCATGCTATAGTTAAAAACTTATTATAAATAAGATTTTTCTCATACACTTTCTTCCCATGCTTTTTTCCATCACATTCTACCAGAAGTATTTATGGAACACCTATAATGGGCTGGCACTGTGTTAAGCATAATAAAGACAATGTCTCTTACTCTAGACAGTACCCTCTGCCTTAGAAACTGAAATGGAAGTTACAAGTATCCAGTAGGAGGGAAGAAAAACAAGTTGAGAAAGGGATATCGTCAGATTACTTGGAGAATTCTGTGAAAGAGAAACCGCTTTTGGGGAAGAAGCTTTACTTGAAAGACAGCATTTATGCTGGCCTTGAAATATGGACAGAATTTTTAAAAGTATAGAGAGAACAGAGAGCAGAACATAAAAATGCAAAAGCACAGAAAGTCTACAAGAAAGTATTGTGAGATACAGCTCAGACAGTGTCAGGACCAATCTGTAGAGGCTCCAGACTCCAGGCCAAAAGATTTTAATTTTATTTAGTAGGCTAAAACAAACTACCAAACAGTCGATAGGGGAGTAATATGACTAGAGATGCATTTTAGGAGGGTTAATCTGGCAGTGCTATAAAAAAGGTGTCCACAGACTATGGTGCAAGGACTTGTTTTTGTATAGCCCACAAGCTAAAAATGGTTTTTACATTTTTAAAGGATTATAAAAAACAGAAACAAAGAATATGTGAAGGAGACCATATATAGCCCACAAAGCCTGTAATATTTACTATTTGGCCCCTTACAGAAAATGTTTGCTGACCGCTGGTGTAAAGGATGAGTTGGAATAAGAGATTTGATGTGCAAAGACCGGTTTATAAAGTGCTAATTCTAGACCAGTAACAGTAAGGACCAACAATTCTTTCACCTTAAATATAAATATTTCAAAGTCGCTTTCCTCCATCAAAAATATTTTTTCCTCTCTATGTGGTAGAATCATGGGTGATTTCCATTTTCTTCCAACTTTTCTGTATTTTTCAAGTTTTCTATAATGAACATGAATATTTTATGTAGTTCTAAGTTATTTTTAAAAAATCAAAATACAGAAACCTCCCAGCTCATACCCCCATGTAGCAACTGTCCTGTCCTCACGACCATAGTCAAGTAGTCCTTGTCTTCCTACCTCCAGCTCCCACTGCACCCTGAAACTCTTCTCTGAGAGGTCCCCAGGGACCTCCTAGTTGCCAAATCCGATGACTCTGCTCAGTCCTCATCACACCAGAGCCATGTGCAACCAAACCCCACTTGAAATTCTCCCTTCGCTTGGCTTCCCTGGAGGGCATCAGTCTCTTCCTGGTTCTCACCAACCTCTGACCGTGACCCTTCTTTGTAATATTTTTCTTTTGTAGGTTCTCTCCCTTTGCCCAATTTGTTAATGCTGATGTGTAAGACTGTGTTCTCAGACCTCAGCCTTTCTTCCCTCGCAGGCTACATATTATTCTTGGTTAATTTCATCTACCCTCCTAACTTACGGCTATCTCAACACAGCTAATGCCCACACCTCTCTGCTGAGTTTCAGTCCTGTATTTCTAATTACCCTCCTGACACTTTCACTTCAATGTCACATCAATTTTGCAAACTCACCATAATTTGTCAAACTCTCCTTCAACCCTAACCTGCTATCTTTCTTGGTTTCCCTTTTATAATACAGGGGACATCATTCATACACTCAAACCACAAACTTGGAGTCATCCTAGAGTCCACTGTCCTTTGTCCCCTCCCTCCAATTAAATCTCTAAGTCTCACATGTTTATCTCTTACACATCTCTTAGCTGTCCCCTGTCTGCCATCCTCAGTCCCACAAACTTAGATCAGGTTCTCATTATTTCTTAGAATCACCTCTTCACCATGTACATGCCTCTGATCTCACCATCCCAACCCTCATCCCTTTAACACATTCAATAATTTATCAAGTACTGGGCACTGTGCCAGGGATACAGTGACAAACAATATAGAGAGCTGCTTCTCCCCCAACCTCTTCATTGCTGCCACAGTCCTTACACTCAAATTTGATCATGCTACTCAAATTTTTTAATATCCCTGGCCCCTATCACCTATCAAATAAAATCAGACTCTTTTGCATGGTGTACAAGGCCCTCCATAATCTGACTTCTGCCCGTCACTGAGTTTTATCTCCTGTCTCTTAATCTCTAATATGTTACACTCCAGCAATAGGGAACTAGCTGCAGTGCCCCAAATACAGCATGTTCTCTCAGGCCCCCATGTTCTGGCACATGCTGTTCTATCGGAAATCTCTTCCCTATCATGAGTCTCCCTATTCATCCTTCGAGTTTCTCTTCATACAGCATCTCCTCAGTGCAGAGATCTCTGACAGCCCTAGGCAAATTTTAAGGGCTTCTTCTCTAAGCTCCCACTGTACTGCATCAATAAGTTTATTATATCAATTCCCTCAGTTTCTTTCCACTAAAATGAACACTCCCTTAAAGGAAGAGGACATGTCTTTTGAGCTTTATACTCTTAGCACCCATCATAGGGCCTACTGAATAGTTAGATGCTAAATAAGTACCTTTTCAATGAATGAACAAATTATAGTGATATAACAAAAATAATTAGCAAAATGGGTTTGGAGGAGATGGATATGATAGTTCATGGAGGTGGAATCAAAAAGGTGTTCATAGCCAACAGGAGACTATGGCTAAAGGAAAAAAGTGGAGTCAAAAATGACCTGAGGTTTCAAGCTTTACTGCCAAATGGCAATAATATTTACCAAAACAGAAGAATGAAGGAGAAGCCGGCTTGGAGGTTGGAACATCCCATGCCTGTACAACAAGCAGCTAGAAACTGAGGTCAGGAGGTTAGAGTTAGAGACATGCCTGAAGTCACATGGAGGTGACAGACAGAAGCAGTGAGTATATGACAATGCAAGGGAAGAAAGAACAATGAAAGAGTTTAGGACAACTTAAGAGGACTCTTACTCCTTGAAGATTAGGAAGAGGGCACAAGGGAGGCAGAAACAGCAGCAAAAGATGACAAAAGAGAGCCAAGGTGGTTTTAGTGGCACAGAAGGCAGGAGTTTCAAGAAGGTCAGAGGGGCCGGGCACGGTGGCTCACGCCTGTAATCCTAGCACTCTGGGAGGCCGAGGCGGGAGGACTGTTTGAGCTCAGGAGTTCGAGAGCAGCCTGAGCAAGAGTGAGACCCCATCTCTACTAAAAATAGAAAGAAATTAGCTGGAGAACTAAAAATATATAGAAAAAAAAATTAGCTGGGCATGGTGGCGCATGCCTGTAGTCCCAGCTACTCGGGAGGCTGAGGCAGGAGGATTGCTTGAGCCCAGGAGTTTGAGGTTGCTGTGAGCTAGGCTGACGCCACGGCACTCTAGCCCGGAAAACAGAGTGAGACTCTGTGTTAAAAAAAATAAAAGAAGGTGGGAGGGTTAGTAGTGCCAAGAGCTCTACCAAAATCAAGTATATGGAAACTAAGAAAAGGACAAAGAATATATATTTAAGTCATTAAAGACTTCAGTGAGGATAGTTTCAGGAATGTAGCAGGGACAGAAATTATATGAAGGAGTTAAAGTTAACAAGTTCTACAGAAATGAAGACAGCATATATACAATTCTGGTAAGCGCTGACAGTGAAAGAAAGGAGGACAAGGAAATAGTTCAAAGTGGTCACAAAGATAAAAGAGACTTTTTTCTTAGGCAGGAGTCCCAAATCTACTCTTCATTCTTCCACCAAGTAACCGTGTGCTCTTGAGTAAGCTGTGCCAGAGGCAGCAGAGAGGGACACACAAGAAGAAAGGGGATCAACTTATGGAGAAAGGGCTTTAATGAGGCAGGAAGAAGTGGGATCAATGCACAGGCAGAAAACTCATCCTAGAAAAAAATGAAAGGACATGTTTTCTCTCCGATAGGAGAGGCAAAGGAAAGAGAAGTTGAAAACTTTCTTTTCTCAAAGAGAAGTTGAAAACTTCATTAGATGACTGTAATCTTTTTTAGTAGAGGGTAAGGTCACCTTCGATCTAAGGGAGGAGAAAAAAACTAGGTGAGGTGATTCTGAGAGCTGAATGAGGTCTAGAGCTTTTGCTGCAAAAAGTTCAATAGGGGATCAACAAGGAAAAATAAAACAGCTGCTTAACAACAAACGTTAATATCATCACAGTGATCAAGGTAATAGGTTGAAGACCTGAACTAGATAGTGGCAGAATGAATTAAAAAAAAAAAAAGCAGTAGGAACAAGAGACATTTCATCCTTTTTATAAAATTTCTAAGTAGAGCAAGGCACCTGAAGGGAGCCAATCCAGACGAACATGAGCACATCATTTCACAATATCTACACAGTCTCAAGGTGTCTCTCAGTTAAGTGGCATCTTAACATCCAAAAGTGTACGATTCATGCTTACTTGGAGTATTCTAGTAGCTTTTTGTTTGTAGTCAATCAATTCCTGCTTAGAGGACTCCAAGTTCGACTTATATAGCTTGACTTGCTGCTGTAGTTCATCAACTCTCCTCTTTTCATCTGAGTATTTTCTTTCCGCCACAGTAACTGCTTCTGCCAAATTCTGACGTTCTGCTTCTACTTTATTAAGGCGTGCAGCGAACTCACTCTGTGATAAATGTTTATATCACACTTATTATACCATTTAGCTTTGAAACATATTTCACAACCATCCATTCAGATATCTTATTAGCTCAACTCAGCAACATAATAGGGAGGGGGAAAAACTCTTCCTTTGTTAGAAGCTTAATAGGAAATCTAAGGTTGTAGCTCCCAAACATGGCACTGCATCAAAATTAACTAGGAAGTTTATTAAAAATACAGCCACCCAAGGATTTCCCAGGATTCCTAAATTGGAATTTCCAAGACGGGGCTTGGGAATCTGTTTTTAAAGAAATTTACCAGGTCACTTGGATACTAGGTCTGGTCTGATACTAGCTGATCAATGGCTAATAGATCTACAGGAAACTAGGAAGTCTATTAGAAAACAAATTACGTCTCAACACAGTATTCCTAAGGGAAGAAAAAGAAAACAAATGGAAGAATTAAGTAAACAGCTATATCTTTTCTAATATCACAGCTAATATTTTCTCCTATTTCAAATTTTCTAATAAACTCTTCAATGTCATTTTTTAGCTTAAGAAACTTTTAAAGCACATTCTAAAAAACACATTGCCTATCACTTATTAGCCTATTTAGAAATAAATACTCCAGAATTGTTACCTTTACTTTCAACTCCCATTGACAGAAAGCCAGAAAACTTTTATACTTACACACCAATAATGAAAGCCTACAAACTTCCTCCTCCTTTTTTTTTTTTTTTTTTTTAAAGAGACAGGGTCTCACTATGTTGCCCAAGTTGGCCTTGAACAATACTCCTACCCCAGCTTCCTGAGTAGCTGGGACTACAGGCACCCATCAATACTTCTAGTCTGCCCACAAACTTCTGATCTGAGATCAACTCCTATTTTGTAGAAAAGGAGCAAGAGGACTACTGCTGAAGTCTATTGAGAGTGGCAACAAAGGAACTAAAATTTTAAGTTTATTCATTGTAATTAATTTAAATGGAAACATAACAACACTCAATTCTGTTATTGGAAACTTTTTAAGTAACAGATTCATTGAGATATAAGTGACACACTACGAACTTCCCCTTTTTAAGGTGTACAATTTAGTGGTTTTCAGTATATTCACCAATTTATGTGACCATTACCACTATCTAATTCCAGAATATTTTAATTAATTCCTCTCACAAAATCCTCTACTCATTCCTCCCTCCCCCCAGCCTCCGGCAACCATTAATCTACTTTCTTTCTCTATGGATTTACATATTCTGGACATTTCATATAAATGGAATTATATAAATATGTGGCCCTTTGTGTCTGTCTTCTTTAACTTACCATGTTTTCAAGGTCCATCCACGCTGTACCATGTATCAACCCTTCATTCCTTTTTATGGCTGAATAATATTTCCTTGTATGGATATACCACAGTTTATTTATCTATTCAGCCACTGACAGACATTTGTATTCCTTCTAGTATGGAGCTATTATGAATGCTGCTGCTATAATCATTAGTGTAAAAGTTTTTATGTGGACATATATTTTCAATTCTTTTGGGTGTATACCTAGGAGTAGGCTGGGTCATGTGGTAACTCTATGTTTAACTGCTTGTTCTGGGGAAACTTCTGAGTATGTTTAGAAAATCTTGGGTATGTGGATCTACTTGTTCACCTATAAATTTTATGAAATCTAAATAGAGATCAAATATTCCCAAAGAAAACTTAATGACTGAATTGAGACATGCTTTAAGTGTAAATTCACCATATTTTAAAGAATCAGTATGCAAAAAATAATGTATCATATCTCATTAATAATTTTTAATATTAACTACATGTTGAGATGATAATACTTTGGATATACTGTGTTAAGTAAAAACATTAAAATTTAAATTAAGCACATTACATGATATTTACTTTCAAGGTTGAACTATTTTCACCTGTTGAAAGATAGCCCAGACGAGTGGTTTGTGACCCTGACTTCCATCAGATAGACCTGTGAATCTTATAAAACCAAAACAATGCTGAGGCTCCTCCTCATGCAACGGAATCAGACTCCAAGAGTGGAGACAGATAGCAGCAAGTATTACACAGGTGATTCTAATGTGTAGACAAAGCTGAGACTGAACTAGACATAAAAATTCACTTAAGAGTAAAACCCGAAATAATATCTTTCCTTTGAAATAAATGAATCAGATTAAACTGGAATCAGAAAAATCTTAAATAAAAAAAAAACAAGATGCCCCAAATTAGCCTTTAATGAAATAATGGTAATGGCTGTTGCACAACCAAATTAAGTAAAAGATGTGTATCTCTAATGCATAAATGATTTTAATTATATCTCAATACATAAAAATAAATTAGTAAGAATCAAGCTAAATTTTCAAAAATCTGCAGAATTTTCTGAAATGCAGAATTTTACTCAAGAGAAAATACATTATGAAAGAGCATAAAGTCATTTTTCCTTGTCCAAATAATAATACAAATCTGTTGTCTCCCATTCTAACCTGCATTTGTTTATAGCTCTCTTGCTCTCTCTTCAGAGAGGCATCCGCTTCATGTAGTCTCTCCTGAAGTGTTTGCAGAGCTTGATTCTGTAGGCTACTACCTTCACTTTGATCCTGTATAATTCTAAAAGAAAATGCATCATGTGAAAGAACTCATTTCCACAGTGTACAAGTGATAAGGAAGAATAACTTAGAGCATCAGCTTGTTAGTCAAGCATGAAAAAGGTGATTTGACTAAAACATTCTTAGAGTAATCTTTTTCCTTTCTAATGGAATATAATTCATATTTTTAGATATCCAAATTTAAGTACACACTATATATTGAAGATCAATGACACTCTTCAAACACTTTTAAATTCAGAATTCGCTAACAATGTATCCCAAGGTTCAAATGATAGATCCATTTTAATCATTCACATTTCCAACACTACCAAAACAAATTTTCCCTCTTGTAAATTTCCAAAAAGCTAAATTTTCTTAAGATAGGATATATCACAATGTATTGGGAAGAGAGAACCATTCTACCTTGGTTTTTCATTATTAGTTGAATTACCTACCGTGATTTTTCACTCTGTAAGGCTTCTAATGCTTCTGTGCGAGTATTCAGCAGCTGGTCAGCTTCCTGGAGTCTCACTTTCAGTACTGCCAGCTGAGAATCCTTCGCAGCCACCGCTTCAGTCAGGTCATCTACTTGGGCTCGGAGTTCTCGAGTTATTCGATCACTCTTGGAATGGTCAACATTCCACTTTTCAACCCTTGCTCTTGCTTTGTTTAACTCTACAAAAAAATGACATTTCTCTATACAAGCAAAACCAAAGACATCTTTTTCAGAGCACATACAGTTTCTTCTTCGAGTCTTTTTAGTACCTTACTTATTGCCAAAATCAGGAGCTTACAAATTATCTTCGATACTTACTTGTCCCCAAATGAGACATTCATTTTCCAAGGCCAATATTCACACCTTAGATTAGGTTAGAAAGAGGCATGAAGCTAGCTGCTCTCCTACTATGTTGTTTTTTTCTGGAGATACAACATAGAGCATTTGGGAGCCAAAACCCAAACCCAGTTGATAGCACAGTATTAGTAACACTAGAATGGTCAGGGATTTGTGGAGTTCTGCTAGAGACAGGTGAAGGAATGGAAACCCAGATCAAAGGTCTACCTCAGTTAAGAATAAAACCTAAAGAAAAGCACACGAAAGAGGCTATTTCTTTCAATTATTGTTGCAAAAAGATATTATTCTTTTAACCTAGGAAATCAGTGCCAAAAAAGCAATGTAGTGCTCTATTTCAGAATACAATGGCATCTCCACATCCTCATATACCATCTGAAATTGTAGTTTGCCACAAAAAAAAAAAGTTTTTCCAACACTGAAGAAAACTTTATGGGGTCTCAGGAAAAGTTCTATTTCTATTGTCTAAATCTCGGTAAAGTAAAGCTTTTTCTAAGTCAACCTTACTAGTTAGTCTTAAACTATCTTCCTATTCTGCTCTTCTGGACTTCCATCCATGCCTTGGCAAAACTTTTCCCACTGTCCCCCAACTCCTTTTTAATTAGCCCCAAGGACCAAGGCAGCAAATGCATCTCTTGTTCTTTTCCTCAGCCACACTTAAAATAACATTCTCACCTTCCCCTGTCACTACCTCAAGTTATGAGATTATTTCCTTTTTAATTACCCATTTCAAAGGTTTTCTACTCCAGGGCCACCTCGTTGCACAATTCCTGAGGGCATTATTCAAAGTGAATTCCATATTATATTTTAAGCCTTCTGAAACAGCAATTCTATACCCCTATCTATTACTGTCCACTATTTTGTTTAATCTCACCTTTGGTTAATGAATAGTTCCCCTTGAAAGTTCAGAATAAATAAATCAAACAAACGAGACAATTACTAATGTTTAGTTACTCTCAGTTCTTAAATTTCGTGCTTCCAAAAGAATGACCAAACCAACCAATATTCTATGTTTCAGGTTGGTGGGATGATGAGTGGTATGATTTCCAAATCTAAGCCCCACATTTCTATGAAAATACCATTTTCTAAGTCTTATCTAAACTACTCCTAATAGTGTAAATGTAAAGGTTTTAGTTTTGAAAGTAAAATTCCTAATCTCGAACAATTTAAATAAGGCTCTACCCTCTTGAGTTTCTTTAGATCTTTGAAGTAATGAAGCCATTTCTTGATTTAAAGACTGAACTTCATTCCTCAGTAATTGATTCTCCAGTCGAAGATTAGATAATTCATGTGATTTGCTGTCATCATTAGGTGCTGGGTTGTGATCAGTGGAGGCATTTGATGATGCAATTTCCTTTGAAGAATCCTCTTGGCTTTCAGGGCCAGAATCAGAATTATTAGCAGCTTCTGTAAAAAGAGAATACATTTTCATTAGATTGACATGCTCACCACATATGCGTTAGCAGTTTACTTCGGTAGGCTGGCTGCCTTTTGGCTCAAATTGACGGCTGTAGCTAAAATACCACAAAAAGTAAGCTTAAATTCTCAATAGGTTTCCCTCTGATGAAAATCCATTCTCATAAATGGAGCCTATGGACCTTTAAGATTTCTCAAAGTCTGGATACACTGAACGAATGGCAATAGAGAATACAAGAATATTGCTCTGGGAAGGAAAAAACCAGAGACAATTTGGATGGTGATGTTCACGTAAAAAGAGGTTCAAACTCCCCCAGTCTCCAGTATGGTTTTTGGGGGAAAAAGGGGCAAAGTTCCAACATTGAAAATATTGGGAAGGAACTCAAAGAACAGCTGTGGGCAAGGAAAGTAAATAACGGGTCACAGCAATTTGTTATATATCAAACTAGAATCTAAAATGTCTTACCCAAAGAGATAAGAGATTCATGAATTCAGATTAACCTTGTTTTTGTTACTAAATGTAATGCAAGTATACTTTTTAATTACTCTAAAAATTATGTGATTGAAAAAAACTATATCCAAATGGTAAAACCAACTAAAACAATAACTATATAGGCAAAAGGCTTTACACACTTTATCAAGTTAGATAAACAAATGGTAAATAATCAAATGAAAAAGTTCTCAGTATCTTTAGTGATCAAGGAAATGCAAATTAAATTCACAGTGAGAACCAAAACACACCTGCTATGATAGCTAAAATTAAAAACACCACATGCAGGTGAGAATACAGAGCAACTGTAACTCTCATACATTGCTAATGGGACTACAAAATGGTACATCTGTGGAAAAACGTTTCACAATTTCTTATGAAATTAAACATGCACCTACAGTTTGATCCAGCAATTCCACGCCTCAGTATTTACCCAAGAGAAATGAAAACATTTGCCTACAAAAAGGCAAGTATAAAACTGTTCATAGCAGCTTTATTCACAATAAACAGAAACTGGAAACAATCTCAATGTCCATATGGAAAATGGATAAACTGTGGTATATCCACATAATAGAATACTACACAACAATAAAAAAGAATAAAAATATGTGAGCCAGGTGCTCACGCCTATAATCCCCAGCACTTTGGGAGGCCCAGGTGAAAGGATCAATTGAGGTCAGGAGTTCAAGACCAGCCTAAACAATACAGTGAGACACCCCCCCCCACCATCTCTTAAAAAAAAAAAAAAAGATAAAAGGGCTGAGAGGAAACAAATGGTCATAATGCATGACTGTGTTATTGAAAATCTAAATGTATGTCCAGAAAAATAGGAAGATTAACAGCTGTCCAGGTTGTCATATATGTATATACAAAAAGCAATACACTAGCAAGAAGGAGAAAAAATTTTTAAAGAATACCATTTATAATAGCTTCAAAAACTATAAACTACCTATGAATAAATCTAACAAAGTATATAAGATATTCATGGAGAAAACAATAAAATCTTAATAAAAGACATTACAAAATACGTTGGAATTATACATTTATGGATTAGAAAACTCCATATAGTAAAAGTCCTGATTCTCACCAAACTATTAATATCTATACAGAAGCAATGCATCCTAGGGCACTGGTTCTCAGCCTGAGGTGATTTTGCCCTATAAGGGACATTTGGCAATGTGTAGAGACATTTTTGGTTGTCACAACTGGAGGTGCTACTGACATCTAATCAACTAAGAGTCCAGGGATGCTGCTAAACATCCTAAAAAGCACAGGAAAGCTTCCCACAACAATGAATTATTGAGCCCAAAATGTCAACACTCCCAAGGTTGAGAGACCCTACTCAAGAGAAACAATTTTTATAACTATAATCTGTGTATTATAATTGGTTCTAGTTCATTTCCCTGCCACCCAGGATCCCTTTGGTCCATCCTTTACAATAAAGTGCAAGTTGTTTTCCTTAAAAGTAGAAAAATAATTCATATCAACTACTGGCTTAAAGACCTCTACTAGTATCACACTACCTATGGCAGTCACTTTCAAGTTTTAGTGGCCTAAAAACCACCTAAGGAACAAAAAAATTCACATGCCCTGGCTCCATCCGCAGAAAACCTGACTCAGGAAGTCAGAGGAGACACCTAATAACTTATTTTCTATTTATCACACAAGTGATAGTAATGCAAGTTGTTCAGGGACCAATCTTTAACAATGATCTATAGGTTTATTGGGTTTAAACAAGTAAGTGTTACACAAGGGTCTTAAGAAGCAGGTCCCAACTTTCTTTGCTAGCTTCATTTTCTTCGTTGCTGTCCATCTCACACTCAAGAGTTTCTAAGACTTTCTTATAACCTTTTTCTACTGTACCAACCCTTTAAGAATTTGCTGTCTCTAATCCCTTTCCTTTTACCTGGCAAACTCCTATTCATCCTTTAAGATCCAGCTCAAAATACAGACCCTTTGCGAATCCTTTCCTGAATACCTGAGGCAGTTAGTTACTTCCTCTTCTGTTTCTACAACACTCTGACCATACTTCAATCTTACTACAGGTAAATTGTCTGTTTACATGTGTATCTCACCTACTGGACACTTCTGTATCCTTGCACCGAGTCGGTTCTTTGTATAATTAATCAAAAGAGAGTTGAGAAGAAATTTAGGAGTGTGTGAACATATTAATCTACTGCTACTACATGCTCTTATCTTGAAAGCCCCAAACAACTGCTTCTATACAACTTTTTATCTTGAAGATACAAGACAGATTTTATTCACTAACAGCCAAGACAGTGAGGGAAGGTATAACATTTAAGCTTCCCTTAATCATAAACTCTGTAAAGAATCCCTGCAAAAACTTATGTTTTATTGCTGTCTTACAACACTTAATCTCATTTTGCAGGTAAGAAGATGTACTTGTAGAGGTAATTTCACAGTGAATTAAACAACTGAAAACCAAAATTGTAAGCTCTTACTTCACAACTAGGTCAATGCCTTCAACAATTAAACTGGGATCAAAGTCCAATCTCTCAGCTTTATTTCTGGAGAATGGGGGGGAGGACTCCACAAAACCCAGAAAATATGTAAAGTATAGCCTCCTCTCATTTTTATAATCCCAGTAATAAAAAGAAATAAATTGAGATAGTCCCAAATCCAAAATTATACATTTTCTTTCAAAATTTTCTTTTTAAAATCTTAGCATGTCCTGGAGAATCAAATTGACATAATTTTTAGATGCTGGATTGGGTAAAGTTACCCTACAGACAACATTCAAAGGTCCCTGCTGTAACTGTATATTGACTAATAGTATTCAGTGCTGTCTCCCTTGTTTACACCAGACAATTGCAGACAGCCTGCTCTTACACCAGTGGGGAAACATCCTATAACAGAGGATAAGAAACACTATCAGAACATTTTAGGCTATAATGACACATCCAATTTGTTTAAGTCTAAAAGAAATAGAGAGCCAGGCGCGGTGGCTCATGCCTGTAATCCTAGCACTCTGGGAGGCTAAGGCGGGAGGATCACTTGAGCTCAGGAGTTTGAGACCAGCCTGAGCGAGAGTGAGACCCCGTCTCTACTAAAAATAGAAAGAAATTAGCCAAACAACTAAAAATAGAAAAAAAAATTAGCTGGGCATGGTGGCACGTGCCTGTAGTCCCAGCTACCCGGGAGGCTGAGGCAGGAGGATGGCTTGAGCCCAGGAGTTTGAGGTTGCTGTGAGCTAGGCTGACACCACGGCACTCTAGCCTGGGCAACAGAGTGAGACTCTATCTCAAAAAAAAAAAAAAAAGAAAAAGAAAAAGAAATAGAGGACCGATTAACTACCATGGGTTTGGCTCCCCAAAGAATTTTCTTCAGTGGTTTTGATGGTGGTTACATTGGTGTTCACAGAACTGACATTTGATGTCCGAGAACTCTGAAGGACAGGTGTCTTGCCCTTTTCTTTTTTGATTTCTACCCTTCCAGTAGGCTCCTTCTGTGAACTATTAAGAAAATCAAATAGTAGCTCATCATCAGGTTCTGATTTTTTTCTTCGCACAAACTGGGATGAAGGCCTAGGAACAGATGCATTTTCAACAGGATGGGAGGCCTCCACTGGTGTCCTAGATCCTACTTTTACATTTGCAGTGCCAGCTAAGATGGTGGCTTTCTGATTTCGAATGTTATCAGCTGCTGAGGAAATGTAAGTAGCTTTAGGTCCAGTCTGATAAGTCAAATCTGTATCTTGTTGGTGAAGTTCAGGATAGTCAGCATTTTTGCTATATTTGATGTTGCTGGTGTTCTCTTTTCTATTGAGAGCTGTTGCAGCCCCTTGATCAACTCGGTTTAAAAGATCTTCTGCCTTTCCAGCAAGATCAGCAAACCAAGACATGATGGCAGCAAAATAATCCTATTGATGAACCTGTAAAAAGGACATAAAATGATCACTGTGGCATAATAGCGGAGTACAACAGTTAAGATTCCGGAGTCAGATAGTCCTGGGTTGAAATCCTAACCCTACCTCTTACTAGCTAGGTAAACTTGAGCAAAGTACTTAAGCGAAGCTGAGAAACCTTATAGAATGGTTTTAAGATGAAATAATATATTTTTTAAAACTTTGCAAAATGCTTGGCACATTATAAGCACTAATTTTAATTGCTGCTACTATGACCATCACAACTACCATTACTGTTCTTATTATTACTATTTCAATGAAGGGCAAATCTTAATGTAGCAAAAGCAGCTGGTATGGGCTGAAATGTATTCCCCCCAAACCTTACAATGTGACTGTGTTTGGAGATAGGGTCTTTAAAGAGGTAATTAAGATGAGTCATTAGTGTGGGCCCTGATCCAACAGGACTGGTATCCTCATGAGAGGAGGAAATTTCGACACAGATATACATAGATAAGACCACGTAATGACACAGGGAGAAGGCAGCATCTGAAAGCCAAAGAAGGAGGCCTCAGAAAAAATCACCTCTGTCAACAACACCTTGATCTCAGACTTCTGGCCATTAGAACTGTGAGAAAATAAATTTCTGCGGTCAAAGCCAACCAGTCTGTCGTACTTTGTTATGGGAGTCCTAGCAAATTAATACAGCATCCAAATAGCAAATAATCAATATAGCAAATTCCAGTACAACCAAACAAAAACAATTCATTCAAGCTTGTTTTAAGGTGCTAAAACTTGAAAACAAATTTTCCTTCTGATAAATACAAAAGTTATCTTAATGTTAAACTGCAGCAATATTATGGATAATTTAGGTGTGCACACACAATTTGTCTAAAGTACATTTTCAATAATTCAAATACTCAATATATACCATGTGTACATTAAGCTAAATTCAGAATAAAAAATCATTGCATTACCATTTGTTCCATATATATATTTGAGTACTGTGTGCCACAATAAATCAAAGCAATTAAGTTATTAATCCTCATATTAAAAAGCACTATAATAAAGTCAACAACCATTTATTGAACATGCACAACATTCTCTTTGCCAAGAACTCTTTCATGGTTAACCTTCTTGTTCTTCATTTTTATTTGAACATCATCTGCTTCAGAGTTCTCCTCCTTTCCATCTAAGGTTAATCATTCTCTGTACATACTTTATTCTTTTGCCTCACAGCCCTTCAGAGTGTTTTATAATTTTTTAAAAAAAATCTCTCTCTCTCCTTTTTGGGGAAACAGAAGGAGTGGTTAGATAAAGGCCATGTCTTTTGCTCCCCAATGAATTTCCAGTGTCTAGTAAACAGTAGGCACTCACAAATACTAAATGGAACCGATTTTTACATGCCAGATGCTGTGCATATGTACACATGTATCGCTATCACATGTAATTTTCACAACTACATTATGTGGTAAGCAGCAATACCTTTTTTTTTTTTTAACAAATGTGGAAAAGGTTTAGAAAGATCCCAGAGTTTAGGTGGCTGCTCAGATACTCAAATCTAAGTGAGCCTAGTGCCAAACCCACCTTTTAACCCTCACCTCCCCATACCCAGCATCTCAAAACTGAAATAACTTCAAGAAGAAACTCACTCTTTAAACCTGTTCTTTTACAAAATGCGGCTGTTACGCACCTGTGCGTCTCAAAGTCTATGCAAAAATCAAATGAAAATGGAGGTGAAATGCTTTGTAACATATAAAAGTCCATATAGATGGAAAGTATTGTTCTCAAGTAAACACTGATGGTGACTGAGGGCAAATTATATCACCTAATAAAGCAACCAAAACAACTGTTCTTAATGTCTCCCATTTTAAAGTTAATAGGGCTTTAAAAACAAAAGCACGTAATTTAACGTTGATTACCTAACTCAACAAATACTAACATGAGCCCTGGGCACTTGCCCCATTGACAAACAGCTCGACCAGACTTCGGAGGTACAAAGCCCTCGGGTAATTCCTCCGGCACTGCCCGGGGGCAGAGAGAGTGCGTAGGATGGGGCTGGGAAGGGTCTAGAGACCGCAGTCGCAGGGCCTGCTTCGAAGGCCAGGTGTGAGCAGAGGAAGAGGCCGGAGGTTAGTCCGTCAGGCCCAGTCGGCGGATCCCAGGTAGGCGAGTAAGACGCCCACTCCGCTCCCCACCCACCAGCCTCTGTGGCGGGATGAACGGCCCTCCCAAGCGGGGGTCTGGGAGAGGGAGGGAAGGGGAGGGGAGGGCGGTAAACAACGTCGAACGCAGCCCAAGGGGTCTCTCCGGCTCCCTTCCCCAGCCCCGAACAGGGCGAAGGGGAGAGCGACGCAGAGGAAAGCGGGGTGACCAGCGTCTCCGCTGAGGGGACGATGTCCCCGCTCCAAGGACCGTTAGCACCCCCAAACGGCCCCGTCTGGTCCGGCGGACCCTCGCCTCCGCCTCACCTGAGAACTCCAGAACGGCTGCACCGCGCCCCCTCAGCAGCTGGCCCGCAGCAGGGCCAGGCTGAGCAAACCTCCTACCGGACCAGCCTAGGCCCTGTTACCGCTTCCGGGAGACGTGGAAGGGAAGTGAGGCCCCCAAAACAGAGTGTCTTTCGAGCTGCCTGAGCGGCGGGGAGCGAAGAGCAGCACCTGCAGGCGACTCAGGCGGCGGCGCCGGCGGCTGCGGGGGCCTCGCGCCTGGCCACGCCCCCATTCCGCCCCTGGAGAGACAGGGCGTGAGGCAGGGCCTGCGTGCGTGTGACGTAGCTCGCCTCCCGCGGAGGTCCGACTGCGTGCGGCCGGCACAACATCGGAGGCCACGCCCATAAAGGGGTGGGGCCTCGCTTCAGGCCACGTGGGTGTCGGAGGCCGTGCCCCGCCTGGAAGTAATTTGAAGACTGATTTGGGCGGGCTGTGAGGCCCAGGTGGACCCGCTAGACTTCACCTTGCTCCCTTTCCCCACCACCTGGCCCCTGGTATTACGGATGAGAATGCAGAGGCCCACAGCAGAAGGTGGGAATACAGCAAACATGATCCCTGGCCAGGCACGGTGGCTCACGCCTGTAATCCTAGCACTCTGGGAGGCCGAGGCGGGTGGATTGCTCAAGGTCAGGAGTTCGAGACCAGCCTGAGCAAGAGTGAGACACCCCCCCCTACTAAAAATAGAAAGAAATTATCTGGACAACTAAAAATATATATACAAAAAATTAGCTGGGCCTGGTGGCGTATGCTTGTAGTCCCAGCTACTCGGGAGGCTGAGGCAGGAGGATCGCTTAAGCCCAGGAGTTTGAGGTTGCTGTGAGCTAGGCTGACGCCATGGCACTCGCTCTAGCCTCTAGCGCGGGCAACAAGCGAGACTTTGTCTCAAAAAAAAAAAAAAATGATCCCTAATTTCATGGAGCTTACATTCCAGTGGCAGACAGATATTACATCAAGCAGTGAATGAATATGATTAATTTCAGAGCGTTACTGGAGCTGTAAAGACAAGACAACAGGGAGAGGTGCCAGGGGGCAGGGGAAGTACTTTAAATCAGGTGGTCAGGGAAGGTCTCTCTGAGGAGGCAATATTTGAGCTCAGACCCAAAGGATGGAAAAGGCCAATAAAGCGCTTACCAGACAGCAATATTGTGGTTATGTTATGCATACAGCTCACTGAATATTTGAAATGAGTCTAAAATCCACATTCAATAATTCAACAAATACTCAGCACATACAATGTGCATAGCGTGTTGACAAGAATGTGGGGAAATAGGCATTCTTATACATTATTGGCAAAAATATAAATGGCTATGACCTGTATGGAGGGCAATGTAGAAAAG
This sequence comes from Lemur catta, assembly GCF_020740605.2. Taxonomy (NCBI): domain Eukaryota; kingdom Metazoa; phylum Chordata; class Mammalia; order Primates; family Lemuridae; genus Lemur; species Lemur catta. Next base: position 11,078,795 of record NC_059128.1, read on the forward strand.
TATATCAACATTTAAAATGCATAAACCCTTGCTGAGTTTGATAACTGTGTGGGGAAAATGAATCTTAACTCCTACTTTATACCATACAAAAATCAATTCCAAAAGGACTGTAAATCAAAAAGTGAAAGGCAAAAATCATAAACCGTCTACAAGAAAACAGAGGAGAACATCTTCATAACTTTTTATATGAAAAAAAATGCCCTATTACAGGATACAGACAAAAAAGCTAACTATGAAAGAAAAGATTGATAATTTGGACTTTGTAACATTAAGAATTTCTGTTCTTCCAAAAAAAAAATTAAGAGTGAAAGAAAAGCCAAGGATTAGGAGAAGGTATTTATAACACGTGCACACACACATGCACATACATGTGCACAAACACACACATATATGACAAGGACTTGTATCTGGAATATATAGAGCACTCCTACAAATCATTTTTTTTTAAAAAGACAAGCAACCTAACAAGAATAGACAATATCTTAAATAAGCACTTCACAAGAGAAAATATCTAATTGGCCAAAAGCACATGAAAATGTGTTCAACATTATAAATTATCAGAGAAATGTGAATTAAAATCACAATGAAATACATTTGCACACCACCAGAATGGCAAAAACATAAAGAGATGGAAAATAGCAAGTACTGATGAGGATGTGGAGCCACTGGAACAGTCACACATTTCTGAGAGGAGAGTGTATGCAAGTGATAGAACCACTTTGGAAACCTTAGGTTATACCTGCTGAAGTTAAACATAGGCCTACTTGATGACTCCGCGGAGGGCCACCTTATGAATCAGCAGTTCCATTCAGGAGAACTGAATGCAAATATCCAGCAAAACACATGTACAGGGATGTTCAAAGCAGCTTTATTCATAATTGCCACAAACTAGAAACAACCCCATGGCAATAAACTGGTAAATGGATACACAAATTGTGGAATAGTTGCACAGTGCAGGACTTCACACTGATGAGAAATGAGAAACTACAACACCGTAGATGAATCTCACAGACATAAGTTGAAAGAAGTTGAAAGAAGCCAGTCTGGAAAAAACTACTTTGTATTTATATGCGGGTCAAACAGGCAAAGCTAATCTATGACTATAGAAGTTATGATATTAGTCACCTTTCTGAGGGGGGCACATATTGACTGGGAGTGGTCAAGATGGGGGTTTCTGCGGTGCTGACTCTGCTATATATCTTGACTTTGGTGTTGATTTTAAGTGTGGATACATATGTTGAAGTTCATCAAACTGTATATTTAACATTTGTTTACTGCGTGCACATTATACTTCAATTAAAACAATTTTTAAAAAATACACCTACAAAAAAACAAAAACCAAACAAATAAAAAATACACCTACCCGTTAAGAAGGAAGTTCCACTTTTAGGAAATTGTCTTAAAGATATACCCACACATATGCAAAACTGGACAAATACAAAATTATTAATTACAGTGTTGCTTATAATAGCAATTATTGGAAACAAGTTAAACTTGTACATGGTATTAATACATTTATCCAATGGAATATTATGTAGCTGTTTTTAAAAAACCAGAAGCTCTTATGCAGGGATATGAAAAGAGCTCTGAGATCTTGACAATGTATATTAAGTTAGGGGGAAAAAGATGGTATATATAGTGTGCTATCATTTGTGTAAAAATACCTTTTATGGGTAGAGTTGACCTTTTGAGGGATGCCCTGTTTCTATCTGGGGAGGAGAACTTGGCTGGGCAACAGAGGTGAGAGGGAGGTTTATTCTTCAATGTATCCTCTTTTGTATGTACCCTTTGAACTCTGTACCATGAAAATCTTATTTTTTGAAAGTAAATAGCATCAAATATTTTTTTTTAAACTTTGCATTCCCTAGGAGACTGAATGCACTCTCTGTGTCTTCACAGCCCTGCCTCTCTGAATCCCCTACACCCCGCATTCAGTGTACCTGCCTAGCCTCTGCAGGCTTCCTGTAGGGAGTGTGTCCCTCACTAGAAGATTCCTGCCTTCCTTCAGCTCCTTGGTGCTGCGAGTTACCTGCCTTTTTGCACAGACCTGAATGAAATTGTGAGCCTCTGTGCGTTTTTGTCTTCCAGCAGCAGAGGGCGCTTCATACTTACAGATATGTATTGCATGTATGTTATACCTGGATCGACAAGTAAAATGAGTATTGATTGCTGTATCTTTTCATTTACAGAGCACGGAATGTAATATTTTCATGATGACTCAAGGGGATTTCATATTCCCACACCTTTTCAGAAGTTCCTCCAGATGTGACAGGCCAGTTCCAGTGTTTTCCATGTTATCTGGGCTGCCGGCCTGCTCCCAGAGATGAATCCCTCCAGCACTGAGGCCTTGATGAAACCTCCCAGACCCCCATGGACCCCACATCTGCAGTGTCTTTGCCCTGCTGAGAGGCCTCCAAGCCCCATATGACCCCCTGTTGGTAGTGGGGCTGGGTAGAGAAGGGGCTTTGTGTTGTCCTAGAAACAGCACATGTCTAGGAATCAACAAACGGTATGTTGTGCCTTGCTATGGCATCGTGGACAACTCTTTTCCTCTCTCGAGGCCTCAGTTAGTGCTTTTTAGGGTATATGTGAGTAATTGTTACTTATACCATAAGATTCTTTCTTTCAAGTGTTGAACTAAATTTGGCCTGTGGATGCCTCCATACTTGAGTCCTCACATAATGAGCTGCTATCTAACTTAGTGGGTAAACTAACTGAAAGCCTAACTTTGGAGTATACTTTTGTAACAGATGGCTGAGTCTCAGCCAATCACAGCAGCTGAGTTTCAATCACAGGCGGCCAATTGATCAGACAATGTCCAAAAAAGGCCTCTCTCTCAAGCTCCATCTTACAGCGCTCTCTCCTTACACACGTAGTCCAGCCATCTGGCCCCCCAGGGTGTCAGCCTTGTTGTTTCCACTGCCTGGAAATTTCCTTTCCACCCCCCTCATCATCATCACCACCACCACCCCTTCTTCTGGCAGGCCCCTTCCCATCCACAGGGCTATAAGCTCTTCCCCTGCAGAGCCCCTCCCTGGCCATCCCAAGTGAACTAGGTTCCCCAGTGGGAGTGGGAGCTTCCTGGTCCCAGAGGGCAAAGAGAAGAGAGAACAGATGTCTGAGTCGTGTGGCAGGGCCCAGGACAGGGGACTGCCAGGTTGTTGATATCATTCCCCTGTAAACTGACCATTAACTGTCATTTGCGGACACTTCATCTGAATACAAGTGGAGCGATCGTATTGGGCCTGTGCCACACATAGGAGGCAGCCAAGTAAATGTGCGCTTGCTGTAGTCTGTGTCCTTCCAGACTGGCCTGTTCTCTCCTATTTAGGAAACTGAGGCAGCCTAGCCAAGACCTTGGTGTCCTGCTTTACCTATCCACTGTTATTAATATTTCCCCAGCAGATACCCGCTGCTCCAGATGGTCTCCTCACCATTCTAAAGACATGCCTTCTAAATACCCCAGCTGCTATCTTCTTTCACAATGATCAATCTTTCTATTATCCCCTCACTCCACTTTTGGTGCATTGCCTAGTCTATGCCAGGCACAGGGCTAGGCATTAAGGATACCTAGATAAAAGGTCTGCTCTCAAAGAGCTCGGAATCTGCCTGATTGGGATAGACAAGTAAGCTGACAGTTACAAACAAGGTGGTAAATCCTCTAAGAGAAGTCTGAGGGATGAATGAATTGGTGAATTAATGAATGAGCAAATCTGGCTGCTTGAATATACTTCAACTTACTCAATTTGGTAGCTTCAGCTGGATGGCATGACAAGTCAGTCTTCTGTCCACCTTATCACTGCGTAGTAGCAGAGACAGGTCTAGAACTGGATTCGCAAGATCATACCATCCTTTCTCAGAATACCTGGGGGCTTCCTAAGGCAGGAAATTGGGAAAAGTGGGGTCCTTAAAAGATCTCACTTTTATATGAACAACAAGCAACAATAAGGCACCAGCAGATTTGGTGCCCGGTGAGGGCTGTTCTCTGCTTCAAACATGGCATCGTTTCGCTTTGTCCTCACCTAGTGGAAGGGGCTTGGTGGGGTACAAACCAAATAAGATTGACCTTCACCGATCAACGCTGAGTCTGGTCGATCAGTACATAGAGTCCATTAGACTGTGCGGAAGTAAATGTTTGAGACTTTTTTTTTTTTTTTTTTGAGACAGAGTCTCACTCTGTTGCCTGGGCTAGAGTGCCATGGCATCAGCCTAGCTCACAGCAACCTCAAACTCCTGGGCTTAAGCAATCCTTCTGCCTCAGCCTCCTGAGTAACTGGGACTGCAGGCATATGCCACCATGCCCGGCTAATTTTTTTCTATATATATTTTTAGTTGTCCAGCTGATTTCTTTCTATTTTTAGTAGAGACGGGGTCTTGCTCTTGCTCAGGCTGGTCTTGAACTCCTGACCTCGAGCGATACTCCCACCTCGGCCTCCCAGAGTGTTAGGATTACAGGTGTGAGCCCCCACGCCCGGCCGAGACAATAATCAAAAATTAAAACAAAAAAGACAATGCCACGTAAAGTGGGAGTTCCCTGGCCAGCCAGAGTGGAGCAGCTGCTGCTCCCAAACCCATGTTCACCTTTTCTCTTGGCCTTACAGCGTGCTGGACACACGCCTGCCTAGGTGGTCAGAGTTGGCTGGAAGCTAACATAATTATTTTTATAAAAAAATAATTTGAATAGAAAAAGTTTGCAGAAGGATATGTATGGTATAACATTTATTTAAAAATTTTGAATCTATAAAACAATACTATGTAATTTTTACACATTAAGAGCATAAAATGTGCAGGAATAATAAACATTAATTTATGACAGTGGTTACTTCTGCTTGGAGGAATCAGGGACAGAGAGGCCTTTAGATATAAGTTTATAATTTTTCAAGTGTCAGAAGCGGCTATGTTGTGATGTTATAATTTGATAAAGCTGGTGGTGAGTAAATGGCTATCTGTTATTCTGTAGTCTTGTCTCAGGTTTGAAATATTTCACAATAACAAAGTAAACGATTTCTGAAAAAGCCAGGGCACTCACTGATGTGAAGTGTTGTACCAGAAGTCCCAGACAATACAATAAAACAAAGAAAAGGAAGCCCAGGCACAGTGGCTTGTAACTGTAGTCCCAGCTACTTGGGAGGCTGAGGCAGGAGGATCATTTGAGTCTAGGAATTCAAGGCTGCAGTGAGCTGTGATTGTGCTGCTGTGCTTCAGCCTGGGCCACACGGTGAGGCCCAGTCTCTAGAAAGAAAAAAAAAAAAAACAGAGAGAGGAAAAAAAAAAAAGAAAGAAAACATTTTAAATTTGGGGCAAAGAAAACATTTTAAATTCGGGGCAAATGATCCACTCCACAGACTATTACAGTACCTGAAATAAGAGATCATTTAGGAGACTTGGGCAAAAGATATATATATCTTTTATTGACTACAATGCTTTGCTAGCCATTTACTCTTCCTGTTTTGACTCTTTTGATTTCCTCAGTCAGTAGTCTCACTTTTAACCAAATGCTTTGCTGTAGAGAAATAAGAAAAAAGAGGAACCATGTTCTCGTGTTCACTATTTTTATTTCTGAGTTAATGTTCATTGTCGTGTGTGAATTTTGCTGAACGTGGCAAGCTGGTCTCACTGTTTATGCAGTTCAGCTCTGGTGTGGGAAGTCAGGGGTTCCAGGACACCAGCCACAAATAATCGTGGCTTTTGTCCATGACTTTGCATGCTCATCGGGCACTGAAGATAGCATATGGGACCAGAGGGAATGGTGATAGTATTTCTTGATTTACTGAACCCCGAATTTGGAAGAGGAAGTATGAGCAAATGAGACAAGGTACTTGGCTCAACAAGTAACTTTCAGGGTGTGTCCAATGGTCAGCCCAGATTCCCACCAGAGACTTAGAGTTTTTCACCCACAGCAACATCTAGAGACATATCTGGGCTGGACACCAGAACAGCTGCTTTGTGGCTAATTTGCTGCATGGTCTTGGGTGTTGTGTTTCCTTCGGTGTCTCAGTTTATTCATTCGCAAACCCAGGGGCTGGGCTATGTCATCTCCAAAGTTATTTCTGTTCCAAAATACTCTAGCCAAAACTCAGAAGGGGACTTCATTCGTTCTAGAAAGTCACCAGAAGTTGGCGCAAGAGGGCTCTTCTGGTCGACTCATTTGTTCATTTGATATTCAGCCAACATTTGGTAAGAGCTTACAATGTTTTGAGGAACTGGACAAAAACACATGCCAGATTCTTGTCCATGGACTAAGCAGTGATTTCTGAGCAAGATGTGGTGGAGGGAATCAGAAAATCTGTCAAGATTTTGGCAGAGCTCCCTGCTCTGCCTCAGCCAGCAGCCTGGGCAAGGTGTTTTCACAGAGAATTCTCCAGGGAGGGGACTTTCTCGAGCCCTTTTGCTTGAGCTCTAGGGGAAATCTGGTCTTAAGAACTTTGAGATTTGAGTGGATTTGATGGAAGGAGGAAAACATCTTTTGAAAGGTTTAAGCAGAGTTTTGGTTTCACCTGTGGGGCAGGCTATCGCTACTCCTTTGTTCTCTGAAGACCCTGTGCATGATGACAAGAGCAAACGATTCTGTATAGTGCTGCCCACATACCAAGTATTGCTCTAAGACCCACTCAACATAGATCAGGCCATTTAATCCTCACGACCGAGTGTGAGGGAGGTGTTGTTATTTTACAGATGGAGAAGCTGAGGCTCAGAAAAGCTAAATAATTTATTCAAATACCAACATACGGCAGGTGCTGGGATTTGAACGCATTCACCTGGAAGATTGTGCTCTTAACCCCAACCAATGATGATGCCTCCCTACATGGGTCTGTTGGTGATGTAAAAGTGCAGTTGGGGTTACCATGTGACCAGTGTGATATTAGTTTCCTGTGGCTGCTGCAGCAAATTACCACTAATTTGATACCTTAACACAACACAAATTCTCTTTCAGTTCTGGAAGTCAGAAATCCAAAATGCACTCACTCATGGTCTAAAATCAAGGTATTAGCAGGGCTGGAGGCTCCATGGGGAGCCTTTTGCAGCTTCTAGAGGCTGCCCACAGTCTTGGGCTTGTGTCCTCCTGCCATCTTTAAATCCAGCAATGGCCAGATGGGTCTTTCTCAAGCTGCATCACTCTGACACTTTCCCTTTTGCCCCTCCTTTCCCTTATAATGATCCTGTGGTTATATTGGGCCCACCCTGATAATCCAAAATAATTTCCTCATATCAAGATCCTTAATGATATCTGCAAAATCCTTTTTGCATCTAAGGTAACATATTCACAAATTTAAGGATTAGGATGTGGACATCTTTGGGGGCCATTATTCTGCCTCCCATACCCAGCAATTCCACTGGTAGGTATATACCCAAGAGAATTGAACACCTATGGGCCACACAAAAACTTGTAGGTAAATATTCATGGCAGCATGATTTATAATTGCCAGCAAGTAGAAACAACCAAAATGTCCATTGATGAATGAACAACCAAGTGTCTGCCAACAAATGAATGGATGAACAAATTGTGGTCTGTCCTTACTATGAAACATTATTGAGCCATAAAAAGAAGGGGGAGCACTGATATGTGGAAGAACCTTGAAAACATAATGCTAACTGAACGAAGCCAGACACAAAGGGCCACATCATGCATGATTCCATTATATGAAATGTCCAAAAAAGGCAAATCTATAGAGGCCGAAAGTAGATTAGTGGCTGCCTGATCTGGCAGGTGGGAACGAAAAGGTCTGCAAATGGGCATAAGGAATCTTTTGGGGGTGATGAAAATGTTTTACAATTAGATTGTAGGGATAGTTGCACAACTCCATAAATTTGCTACAAACTACTGAATTGTACACTTAAAATGCGTGAGTTGTATGGTACATAGATCATACCTCAATAAAGCACTTTTTTTAAATGAGGAAGAAAGAGCCAGTGAACAGTGCATATGGAGAAGTAAAGTTTCCAATCCTCTTTTCCTAGGAGGAAAATGGTGAGGTTATTTCCACCTACATCTTTTTTTAAGTTAATATATCCTTTCTTTCTGGAAATGATGTGACAGAAAATGGCAACAGTAGTAGTTGCTTTTTATCATCCTTCCTTGGAAAGTAAAAAGTAAACACCCTGTGTCAGTTCTTGAGGGTTTATGAAAACTGTACTGATCTGTGAAATCCATGAGTTTGGGAAGCCCTAGACCAGCTTGTCTGTCACTGGAAGAGATGACGGAACACGGAGTTCATCCCTTTCATCTTCAAGATGAAAGAGAGTGAGAGGCCCACTGACGTGGAGCGACCACCCAAAGCTACCCAACCGTTCTCTCGGTAGTTCATGTTGTTCCCACTGTCACTGCCTCCTCCAAGGTGCCTTCTGATTCCAGGAGTCTAAGAACTTATCAATCTGTCTGTCAGCACACTGTAGAGAATGCCATTCTGGGAAGGTCAAGGTGCTAAAAGGCTCTTCACCAAGACACTGCTCTAGGAGAAATGATTGCCTCAACTGAGCTGACCTAATCTGGATACATCACAGGACCCAGACCAGCCCACACCATCACATGACAGCCAAAGTCTGCGAATGACTAAGAAGTGCTTACTGGCCCGGAGGAGAAAATGCTGCCTATTTATCTCTGCATCTAAGGGTACCTCCCCAAGACTCAGCAGAACAGGACATGTGATTGCAACCCTGGGAGTTGGACCCCACCGCCGCAATCTCAGTTTCACTCTTGCTGCTGGAAATACACTGCAAAAGCACTAAAGTACACTAAAAATACTCAGACTCTCAAAGCTCAAGACACTTGGGGACTGCATAGATGAGTCAGGTGTCTGCGTCTTTATCTATTAATATTTGTTTACACCGAGTCTTCAGAAACATTTGGAGGCAGCTTTCAAGGGTGCATAAAATAAAGAGCATAAATTAAAAGGGAGAGTGATACTAAATTTATGTAAAAATGGAAGACATGTTCCTGACCTGAAGTCCAAGTTTTTATTAAAAATGTCTATAGAAAATATTCAACTGAAATTTTTATACCTCTTAGCTCTGTAGTCCAAAGTTTAGAAAAAACAACCTGATTGAGATATAATTCACATGTTATAAAACTCACTCTTTTAGAATATACAATTCAGTAGTTTTTAGTGCACTCACAGTTGTGTACCACTGTCTCATTCTGGAACGTCTTCAGCAGCCCACAGAGAAACTCTGTGCCCATTAGCAGTCACTCCTCATTCTCTCCCAGCCCCCAGCAACCGCTAATCTACTTTATAAATCTATGGATTTGCCTAGTGGACATTTGACAAAAATGAAATGATACAATATATGGCCTTTTGTGACTGCCTTATTTCACTTATAATGCTTTCAACGTTCATCCACATTGAGTAGAACACTCTTTAAAAATATGAATAGCTGGGTGAGGTGGCTCATGGCTGTAACCCCAGGATTTTGGGAGGCCAAGGCAGGAGGATCAATTGAGCCCAGGAGTTTGAGATTTCAGTGAGCTATGATCACGCCGCTGTACTCCAGCCTGGGTGACAAAGCTGAGACCTTATCTCAAAAAAAAAAACCAAATTAAATTGAAATATGAATAAAGCAAGTGAATGAGAAGGCAAGCCACAGATTAGGAGAAAATATTTGTGAATGACATATCTGATACAGGACTATTATCCAAAATACACAAAGAACTCTTAAAACTCAACAATAAGAAAACAAACAACCTGATTCAAAAATGAGCAAAAGGCCTGAATAGAGACCACACCAAAGACGATATACAGATGGCAAACACACGTATGAAAAGATGCTCCACATCACATGTCATCAGGGAAATGCAAATTAAAACAACAAGATAGTGCTACATACCTACTGGAATGGCCAAAATCCAGAACACTGACAACACTTAATGCTGACAAGGATGTGGAGCAACAGGAACTTTCACTCATTGCCGGAGGGAATGCAAAATGGTGCAGCCACTTTGGAAGACAGCTTGGTGGTTTCTTACTAAACTGAGCACACTCTTACTATACAATTCAGCAGTTGAGCTCCTTTGTATTTATCCAAAGGAGCTGAAAATTTATGTCCGCACAAAAACCTATACATGAATATTTATAGCAGCTTTATTCATAATTGTCAAAACTTAGACGCAACTGTGATGTCCTTCAGTAGGTGAATGGGTTAATACACTGTGTACATCCAGACAATGGAATATTATTCAGGGCTGAAGGGAAATGAGCCATCAAGCCCTAAAAAGACATAGAGGAACCTTAAATGCATATTACTAAATGAAAGAAGTGAATCTGAAAAGGCTACATCCTGTATGTATGGAAAAGGCAAAACTATGGAGATGATAAAAAAAAAAATTCAGTGGTTTCCAGGGTTTGGGAGGGATGAATAGGTGTAGCACGAAGAGTTTTTAGGGCAGTGAAACTATTCTGTGTGATACTATAATGGTGGAGACGTGTCACTATGCATTTGTCAAAACCTGTGGAACGTGCAACACCGAGAGTGAACCCTAATGCTCACCAGGGACTTTGGGTGACAATGATGTGTCAGCGAAGGGTCATTGACTGTAGTAAATGTACCACTCAGGTGTGGGACGTTGACAGAAGGAGAGCTGGGGGTGGGGCAGAGGGTATATGGGGAACTCTGTGTTGAACACAGAGTTTAAGAAAGATTGAACTTTCCATCAATTTTGCTGTGAACCTAAAACTTCTCTAAAAAATAAAGTCCATTGAAAAATAAAAATGAATAAAGAGAATAGTTAGCAAAAGTGAAACCTATTGTATATACCTGACTTTAACATAATGTGTAAGTTGCCATGGTTCTGTGTTGTCACTACACTGTGCTGGATGCTCCTGGCACCCTGCCCGGGTCCCCTTTACTGGGCCCGTGCATTGCCTCTTGCCTGCTGCTACTAGCTTACTCCGCACCCTCCTCAGGTTGGTCCCCGTTCTGTCCTTGGCTACGGGAAGCTGTCCACCCCCCAACTCCCCCACCCCCACCCCCCGCTGGGAGGTCACATCCCCCTTATTGGCCAATGGCTGACTGATGTGCGAGTGTAACAGCGCAGCCTTCTTGCCTCTGGGTGGAGCGACCTCTGTGGTACAAGTCAGGTTCCAGAGCTCTTCATGGGATCAGGCTGAGGCCCACCTCCCCAGACCTACATCTTTGCAGAGCTTCTTCCTTGACTCTATCCTGTTCCCCTCACTCCCCTCCAGGCTTCTCCTGAGTCCACACCCTCGATAACTCGGGCTTTGCTTCTAGGGAACTGGCCTATCACGGGTCCCATGGACTATCTCTGTCTTCCTGGTATGTTCTGATTTGCAAAATATGATATGGAAGTTCATGTTAGTGGGGAGATGTAATTCATCATCCACCAACAGTGTGGCTTGACATAAACAAATGAAAGACCTTTAGGTTTTTCCCTCCATTTGTGCTAAAAGCCTGAGACACACCACATTGCACAAGAGCCTGACTCCACAGAATCAAGTCTTTTCCTCCCAAGAATGAGTTTTTGCATTAAAAGAGTGACTTTGGGGAGAAAAGTGGAAGTAAAAGAAGAAAGAAAAATGGTGGTGACACACAATGTGGCCAGAAATTAGTCTGAAAACTGTGAGTTTCCTTTGGGTGGGTCACAGATTTTGCAATAAGCCTTGTATTTATAAATACACACACACATGCACCCTTGGTAATTTATACAACTCAGTGTCTTCACTTTAGGAAACACCTGTATGAAGACCAGTTAGGAATTTCTACCTTGGTCCTTCTGAAAAGCACCAGGTAATGAAACATTGTTGGTGGCATCCTTGGGGGAGGAAAATCCAGCCCAGCTCGATTCCTGACGTCTGCTCCCAGGCGCCCTTCCTTACAGACCTGGGCCACTTATTTAATTTCTCTGAGACTCAGTTTTCTCATCTTTAAAAGTGGGAATAGTAATAGCCCCTGCTTCACAGATTTGTTATGAGGATTAAGTGATAAAATTATACTCTGCCAATAGGTCCTGAGTGAGTACTAAAAACAACAACCAGAGTACTTAATATTCCTGTAACACTAAGGGGGAAAAACATTTTAAAAGGCCTATGGGGTCCTTGACTTCAGGCCTGTCTCCCATCAACCTACAACCTCCTCCTATTCTGCCATCATCTGGTATTTGTTGAATACTCGGGACCTCAATGGAGAGCTGATGTGCCTCTCCTTAGACCTGCTTTGGGTGCCACACATGCTGGTGACAGAGGCCCACCCCCTCTCCCTCTCCCAAGAGTGAGCTGTGGCTTGTCTGCGTGCTCTGGAACACAGGAGCTGGAATTCAGACGTTACCTAGTTCTCTGTTTTTTCTCTCTGAGAGTTAAATATGCATGCAGTAACTCTCAGCTGTGCAAAAAATATTGTGCCCCTTTTTCCCTTTAACTGCCACCTGGATCTTGAGCCCCCATGTTGTAGGGGGAAAGGTTGGGGGGTGGTGAGGGGATGACTTGAAGTTGGCATGTAGAGGTATCTCAGATTCTTCTGGTGTAAGTCACTTCCTTCAGATTCTTTAGGGAAAGTGGATTAGTCTTTCAAGCTGGCTTCCTGGTGGCTCTCTTACTTCCTTTAGTAATAGAACCCCTGAGCTTTAGCCAGGCCCGTGGCTGCCCACCTAAAGACTACATTTCCCAGTCTCTCTTGAAGCCAGGTATGGCCATGTGCCTCAGTTCTCGCCAGTAGGATAATATCCACACCGTTGCCACGTTGCTGCCTGGCACGTGACATGGTGCAGGGCCATCTTGGACCAGGTGAAGCCAACAGTCTAGAAATGAAAGAGCTCAAGACAGAAGGAGCTTCCCCATCAGCTCTGACTGCTTATACTTGGAGTGCTTCACAGGACAGTAATTCTCTATCTTGTTTAGGTCACTGTCACTGTGGTCTTTGTCATGGCAGCTGACTTCTGCATTCTAACTAATACACTTCCTGTTCCCTCTTCTCCTTTCTGAGATGGCATCTGGAGACAGGGTGGGTTTCCGAAACCTCATGACCTTGGGAGGAGGGCCCTTTCCTACATGTTGTCCTCTTGGGTTTACTGGCTTCTGATGTGCTGAGACTTGCCTGGTCTGGTTCTTGGGTGTATGTCCCTGGTGCTTGCTTAGCTGGTCCCACTCGGGTTTTCAGCTGGGACTTGGGGCTGGCGCCGCGCTGCTGTGCCACAGATTTGTTCTGCACCTCTGTGTTTTGCAAGGGTCCAGAAACCCTCAGCTGCCTTCTCCAAACTTCTCTGGGGTACGTAGCTCTCTCTGGGCTGCCCTCTAGCACACCTGCACACCTGCCTAGACACGTTCCTCAGCCGTTTCTGAACTACCCCCTGAATGTGGGCCTTTGCAACAGAGGCTTGCAAATTCCTGGCCCGCATGCTGAGAAATGGAGAGAGAATCCTTATGTACAAGGATTTCCCTACGGACCTATCTGAAGCCTGGAAGCCCCTCCTTCCACAGTTGAACCTTGGGGTGGAGAGGAGGGAAGGTGGGGCTTGCAGTCTGACCTCTAACCCATTTTTCTCTTTCGTGTTGGATGGCAGCATCTCCAGATCAAATTCCCCTCTTCCCCCTTCTGTGGCACTTCAGTACCTCCCCACACTGCACCTCTAGGCTAAACTTCAAGGCTTAGCTCAGTGGTTCTCAACTGGGGCTCTTTTGTCCCCCAGGGGTCATTTAGCAATGTCTAGAGGCATTTTTGAGTGCCACAACTGGGTAAAGGGGGTTTGTTATTGGCATCTAGTGGGTAGAGGTCAGGGATGCTGATGAACAACTTACGATGACAAAGAGGACAGTGTCACACAACAAAGAATTATCTGGCCAAAAATGTTAATAGTGCTGAGGCTGGGTGCCCCTGGCTTAGTCTTCACTGAAGAAGCACCCCAAGGCAATATGATTGGCAAGGGAACGATACACAACTAGGTTTAATAATCTCCCTGTTACAACTCTGCAGATCAATGTCAAATATAGCAGCAGTCCCCAACCTTTTTGGCACAAGGGACCAGTTTCTTGGAAGACAATTTTTCCACTGATGGTGGGTGGGACAGGGGGAGGACGGAGCTCAGGAGTGACGCGAGGCCCAGTTCCTAACAGGCCATGGACCAGTACTGCACCGCAGAAATATAGCATTCAGCTCTGATAAAGAACTAGGATCGGGGCTTTTCCAAGGCTATTCAAATATTGAGCACCTCCTGCTCTGGGTGCCAGAGGTATTGAGGTAAACAAAACAAAGCTTTCCTCCTTCCGGAGCTCATATTCTAGCGGACAATAAATGAAAAATGGCCTTTGTGCTACTGCCTGGCTCTGCCGTGTATCAGCCCTATGACCTTGAGCATGCTACTCCGTCTCTCCAGCTTCAGTTTCTTCATCTATAATATCCGGCTAATACTGCTGGCAGTCTTGTTCCCATGGCAAATGCTGTGGCAAATATAAAAGACTCATTATTGACTTCAAGTCTGTTCCTAAAAAAAGCAGCTGCCACATAGGACTGTTCCTCATAGGGTTGTCATGAGGGTTAAAAGAATTAATGTGCACAAAGCAATTAGACCTTAGCAGGTATCTGTTAAGAAAATAAAAACCAAATAAATATAAAATATCATGTCATAAGAGAAATAAATATATAATATAATGTCAGAAGTTAACAAAAATAAAACCAGGTGAGGGAATAGAGAGTGATCAAGGTGGGTCTAGGAGGGTTTATTTTGTAGAATATTCAGGGAAGCTTCTCTGAGAAAATAGCGTTTGAGCAGAGACTGAATGAAGTGAGGAAATACTTCATTCAATAGACAAAAGTCAATTTCAGGTGGATTAAAGACCCCAAATGGGATGCCATTGTAACCCTATCAGATTGGCAAAAAGTAGAAAGTCTGACAATACCAAGTGTTGGTGAGATTGTGGAGCAACTAAAACTTATATACGTGCTTGTGGACATTACAAAGAAAAGTTGAAAACGCACTTTTCCTGGAAGATGCAGCGATTGTGTTCCTAGGCATTTACCCAAGAGAAACTCAGGCATATGTGCACCAGGATACATGAATAAAAATATTACTGTCAGTATCACTCCAAACTTAGAAACAACCCAAGTGCCGATCAATCATAGAAAGACAAATTGTGATATAATCAGCAACGTAAGATGATGCAATGGAAATGTGCTACATCTATGAGCAGCCAGCCACGTGGAACTATACTTTGAGAACCAGTGGGGTAGGCTAACTACTACTATATCAAGTAGTCCCACAATATATATAACAGCTTAAACACAATATTGTTTTACTTCTTGTTCACATATCAGTCCTGGATGGGTGAACATGTCTTCCAAATACTCACTCAGGGACTTAACCTGAAGGAAGTGTTGCCAACTTCAACACATGGCTTCTAGGGCCTTCTTAGGAAAAACAGCATGGAGGAACACAGTGCGAAGTCTTCATGGGCTGGGCCTAAAAGTGGTTCATCTTGGTTGTGCTTAGAACTCAGCTAGAACTCAGTCACATGGCCACAGAGAACTTCAAGGGGGTCTGGCAAAGAGGAAAACAAACTGTGGTGAGCCGCTGGCAGTCTTGTTCCCATGGCAAATGCTGTGGCAAATATAAAAGACTCATTATTGATTTCAAGACTGTTCCTAAGAAAAGCACAATGCCAATTTGAATCTGAGTTTTACTTTTCAAGTGGTTGGGGCTCTCGCTTGAGAGTGGGAGGAAAGGGTCTGGGGAGGGGTCTGGTGGGGCCGAGATGGGTCAAGGTAGCCTGGAGCTGCCTGGGGCCTGCAGAGGTGGGACATGTGACACAGGGAAATGCAGTCCCCAAAAGGTTCTTCTTCCAGTGACACAGAGTGCAGGTCTTAACGGGAGCCCAATCTCATCACCTCTGTGTTTGTTAACCCCACTATAAGCCTCTCTGCAATGCCCCATCATGTGTGCACAGAGCTGAGTGCACAGTTGGAGTATGTATTGGCTTCCTGTTGCTGTATATTTCCCTAAATTCACCAGCTTAAAGCACCTTTAAAAAAATTTTTTTTTAATCTCAGTTGTATAGGTGAGAAGTTCAGGTGACTTTAACTGGGTTTTATGGTTAGGATCTCACAACATGATTCTTTGCTTGACCAAACTTTAGTCAGGTTCCTGAACTTTCCCCTAGGCCCAACTGTGCATTTCTTTGTAAAATCCAGTTTTACCAAAAACCCTACTAAACCAGCAAGGACTTCTCATCCTCCATATCTGATCACCCTTGATATCTGATCCATCTGATCTGGTTCCCCTCCACCAGTTGTCAGGTGATGTCTAATCACCTGGCCTTGGCCTGGCATGGTGGCTCATACCTGTCATCCCAGCACTTTGGGAGGCTGAGGTGGGAGGATCACTTGAGGCCAGGAATTCAAGACCAGCCTGGGGAACATAGTGAGACCCTGTCTCTCTTTACACAAAATAAAAAATAATCACCTGGCCTGTCTTCAGCAAAAAACCTGTTAGGTAGGTTTCATGAAAATCTTCCTTATTCCTGATGTTTCCTCTTAGTAATTTTTCATCCACTGATCCCCACCCCGCTCCTTGGCTATTGCTGTGGTTGGAATGTCTTCTCTAATACTCAAGTTGACATTTAATTGTTGTTGTGACAACATTAAGAGGTGGGACCTTTAAGAGGGGATTTGGCCATAAGGGCTCTGCCCTTATGAATGAATTAATGCCACTATTGCAGGGGCAGGTTTGTTATTGCTCCTGCTAAAGGGATGGAGTTTGGCCCACTTCCCTCTCTGTCACTGCTCTTGTTCACCATGTGACGCCCTCTGCCATGTCATGACTCAGCAAGAGCGCCCTCAGGGATGCAGTTCCTCAATCTTGGACTTCCCAGTCTCCAGTATCACTAGCCAAATTAATCTCTTTTCTTTATAAATTACCCAATCTGTGGTATTCTGTTACAGCAGCAGAAGATGGAATACGATAGCTATTGTATAAATTCCCACTTGCTGTATTCAGAATTAAGCTGCATTTGAAGTTGAGCCCAATCTCTCTTTCCCACTGCAAAATCCTACTGCAGTGGTCTCTATACCTACCTTTTCTTTCTTTTTTTTTTTTTTTTGAGATAGGGTGGTCTCGCTCTGTTGTCCGGGCTGGAGTGCAGTGGCATCATTGTAGCTCACTGCAACCTCAAACTCCTGGCCTCAAGTGATCCTCCCGCCTCAGCCTCCCAAAGTGTGAGGATTACAGGCATGAGCCACCTTGCCTGGCTCTATATACCTATCTTGATAGTCCTGAATAAAGTCTTCCTTACTACGCCTTAACAAGTGTCATTGAATAATTTTTTCTTTGACACCAGTCTGGGCTCTTGTCTGGAGGCTCTGGGGGAAGAATGTATTTCTAAGCTCCTTCAGGTTGTTGGCTTAATTGTAGGGCTGAGGTCCCCGTTTCCTCACTGACTATCACCCAGGGGCCCCTCTCAGCTCTTTAAGGCTGCCAGCAAGCTTGTGGCCCCTCCATCTTCAAATCAGCAATGAACCTCTCTAGCACCTGCTGGAGAAAACTCTCAGATTTTAAAGGGCCCACGTGATTAGAGTAGGATCCCCTGCCTGGATAATCACCCTTTTGCCAAAACATAACATAATCGCCAGAGTGAAATCACATTCAGAGGTTTCACCCATTCTCAAAGAAGAGGAGATTATACATAGATGAGGGTTATTGGGGGAGGGGGTCACTCTTAGAATACTGCTGGCCACAGAGTTAAATAAATGCTTATTTTTAGTATATGTGCTGCCGAAGCAAGCACTAAATAAATGCTTATTGATTGACTGGCAATCTGTAAAAAGTAACAAGGAAGAGATCATGCCTCTTCTCTGTAGAGGAGGACAGTGAATGGCACTTACCCTCATCACAGCATTGAACTGCATTGATACATGTTTACTGAGCACCTACTATAGGACAGCTACTGTTTTAGGCATTGGGAGTATAGAAATAAATAAGCCAGGCCAGGCCTCTGCCCTCAAACAGTTTAAATTTTAGTGTTGAGCCGGGAAATTAACAAATGTATGAAGTCAGATAGTAAGGCAAGGTAGAAGGCTAGAGAGTGACAGAGGTTTGTACGGTGTCTCAGCTCACTGGCTCAGAGCAGCCTCTGTGAGGAGGAGGTGCCATCTGGGTAGAAGCCAGCTGTGTGACTGGAAGCGGAAGGGCATTCCAGGAACTGGAAACTGCAGCTGCAAAGACAAGAAGGCCATCATTGCTGGAAGGGAGCAAGTGAGGTGGCAGGAAATGAGGTCACAGGGGTAGGCAGGGATCAGGTGGTGTTAGCTGGGCAGGGTTTTATTCTAGGAAGGATGGAAGAGTTTTTGAGCTGGAATTATGATGAAAAGTTTTGGAAATAATGCTGATGGTTGTACAACAATGTGGATGTAACTAATGCCACCAAACTGTGCACCTAAAAACGGTTAAAATGGCAAATTTCATGTTTTTTATATATATACATATATATTTTTAACCACAATAAAAAAAGATAAAAAGAAAAAAGAATAAATGGTACTTGGTCAGAATAAAACAAGGTGGTGGGGAGCCGGAGGAAACTGCATCATTAAATGCCCCGGGGAAGGGAGGGTGTGTAACATTAAAAAACAAAATCCCTTGGAGGCGGCCCAAGGGAGATGTCTGGGGTGCCGCCAACGTCAATTTTTTATCTCAGTGCCAGTTATCTGGATGTGTTCACTTTGTGAAAACTTACCGAGCCATGCATTTATAATTTGTGCATTTTTCCTACATTTCTTATACTTTGATTGTAATATTTACATTTAACTCCATCCGTGGTGGTGAGAGTTGACTGCAGGGACCCTGAGAGCAAAGGCGAGTGCCTGGCACTTATCGTGCACTCAGTGCATAGCGGACATATGGATCCTGTTCTGAGTTTTTTCTTTGCATATATAAATTCATTTCATCTTTACAACCACCTGTTAAATACACACTGCAACTATCATTTCCTACTTTACAAATGAAGAACCTGAAGCACAGAGAGGGAGAGTGATTGTCCAAAGTAACACAGCCAGTAAGTGCCAGAGCTGGAATTTAAACCCAGGCAGTCTGGATCCAGAGTCAATGCCTTTAACCATCACATCAAAGAGAATGAATGAATGAATGAGTATATTCACCCCCTCTCTAAACTGATGATTCTCAACATAGGGGTGTAGCACACATTTTGCCCCCCCAGGGGATTTTTGGCAATGTCTGAAGACATTTTTGGTTGTCACAATTTGGGGGAGGGATACTAGTGGCATCAGGTGGGCAGAGGTGCTGAACATCGTACTATGTACAGGACAGCTGCCCCCAACAACAAAGAATTACCCACCCCAAATGTCAATAGTGCTGAGGTAGAGAAACTCTGCTTTAAACCTAACCAATATGTTTCATACTCTCCCAACTCTTGTTGCTTTATAATCATAAATCACTCACTTAATCGCCCACTATTAGATTAAAAATAAAAGATCCTTATTCTGAAATGGCTCCTTGGTGCCATTATCTCTGGTGACTCAGTGATCTGCCACATTCTTGTGATATCACTTATGTCTGCATGAGGCTCCCTAATCTCTGATTGCATGGTATGGTAGCAAGAGGCCTAGCCATGACTTTTCTTGTGAGAATTCTGCTGGGGGCATTTGATGGGGGGGGGGTCCTCATGCCTATCTATCCACACAAAGTCTGCCACTTTCCTGCCACCTGTGCCTTCCTGCCACCTAGGGCTATTCTGGTGCCCACCTCTCTGCTCCTGGCACTTCCCATCAGCTCCGTGCTTTCTACACAGTACTGCCATCCCATGGGTGGGAACAGGAGCACAGGCAGATTCCAAGGTTGCAGATTCCCATCGTATTTTCCTCACCAGAATCCTCAAGCTATAGCCCAGTAGTCAAAGGGATTCTCTGAACTCAGGGAGTAGCTAGTATGTACGGGGCACCTGGGGAAACTCAGGCACTGAGAAGCTCAGTAACTGCTCAGGTCACAGCTTTGAGTAGTAAAGCTGGGATTTGAATCCAGGCATCTTGACAGCAGAGCCCACCAGGTGTAACCAGTCCCTACCACAGGCCTCTCTCATCTCAGCCTCCTCCTTGTGGTTGGCCTAGGCTAGCCCTCCTCTGGGGCTAGCCCTGGACCATCACCATGGCAACCTCCAGCAACCCCTCCCATTGGCCTTCCACTTTCAGCCACTTTCTCTTGTTCCAGACTCTGAGCTCTCAGCCTCCACTCTTGCTGAGGAGACCAAGGGGGCTATTTCTGTCCTTTGCCAAAATATGTGGGGCATCAGGTTACCATTTTTATTGCATTTCAACTGTTAAGGTCTAATCAGCCAAAGGCTGTCATTTATTCCAAGTGAATTAGGGAGTGTTTAAGGACACACTTCTGCCTCTCTTACTAGACAGTGAATTCGAAGGGGAAGGAACAAAATCCCACCTATCTCAATGCTCAGCTGCATCTGGCACCTGCACCTAATAAATGTATTATTGAAGAAATGGACAAATGAACTCCTGATGGTCCCCATTACAGAAGACTGTGAAAGCATAGCGGTCATGAGGACAAAGGACTTGAACAGACCTGGCCTTGAAGCCCAAGGTCACTTCCAAGCTGTGATCTTGGGTCATGTACTTAACCCCAGAGTTGGCAACTTTTTTGGGGTAACGGTCAGACAGTAGATATTTTCAGCTTTGTGGGCTATATAGTCTCTTACATAACTATTCAACTTTGCCTTGTTTGCAAAAATAGCCAGAAATAATACCTAACCCAATGGATGTGGCTGTGTTTTCATAAACTTTTACTTACAAAAGTAGGCAGGAAGGACTGGAGTCGTATGCTGATCTACGACTCACTGGAAAATAAGATTATAAAAGAAGGCCAAATGACACTACCTATGAATGTGCTTATTATCCTTGGGCAGGATTGCATGTATTCCATCACATCAGTTCCATTCAATTCGATTTACTGATTGCCACCACACAGTGCTTGTATGTATAGTACATTATTTTTCTTTGCAGTTCCTTGTGAGATAAGAATACGAAACATTTGAGAAGTAGCATTATATAGAGAGTAAGGGCTTGGAATTCTGGAACCAGACTGCCTACGTCCTAGTTCTGGCTCTGACACTTAAGATGTATGTGACCTTTGGAAAACTAATTTCACCTCCCTGACTTACTCTCCTTCAGTTGTTCTATCTGTTAAGCTGGGGTAATAATAACAGTGTCTCTCATAGGGTTGCCATGAGGATTATACGAGACCAGGTCCAAATCACCTGGGGTCTTTAAAGATTCCAAAATCCAGCCCACATTCAGACCAGCAAAATCACAATCTCTGGGGATGAGACAGGGTGTCAACCTAAAACTATGCAAGTTCCATGTATGAGGATTTGCCACTCAGAATCACCAACTTCAAAGGAATGGAGTCAGCGCTCCGAAGTAGGGAAATTAAGAATTCATTTATCCAGTCAGAGACAGAGGAGTTTTTAGCAGGATTACAACATTATTCACACAAGGTTGGCGCATAGTTACAGCAACTTGATTGATTATAGGCAGTTTCTTTTTGAGAAGGGTACAGTCATGGGTTCCATCATCTAGTCTAAGCAAAGCAGGAAAACAGATGGGAAGTTAAGCTATAAACAAGGGTCATTAATTAAGAAGGCACGAGGTTTTTGTCCCTGAATCACTTAATTCTCTCTAGTAATTGTACAAGAAAAATAAGAAAGCGAGTTAAACTATGAGAATAAAAGGGGTAACCATATGTGACTGAGACGACAGTCACATCTCTCTTAAGGATTAAAGTGTTTTTTGGGGGGGTGCCAATAGCTTTTAAATTTTATTTTCATAGAGGGCATCAGTATTTCTGAAGCTTCCCTAGGTGGGTCTAATGCTAAGACAAGTTTGGAAACCAATGGGTTGAAGCGCTCCAAGAGCTGGTTTGATCCTCTGGTGGACGTTTCTAGAATCACTGCGTGCCCAAGTACCCAGGCACCGACCTCAGCTCATAGGGCAACCGCCGCCCCAGCCTACCCGGATTCAGAAGACCTTGCCGATGCACGCTGGGATTCGTAGTCCCTTTGGCACACCGGCCTCGCCCCCTCTTCCCATTGGTTTTTGCAGACGCCACGCCCCGAAGCTCCGCCAATCACCGCCGCGCAGTGGTCCCTCAAAGAGGAGCGAGGCGCCGCCGCGCCGCAATCACAGCGGGGCTGCGTCAGAGGTGGCTGGTCTGAGGCTGCGCGCCGCCGCGAGTTCCCACGGTCCTGCGGGCGCCGCCGCAGCCGCGATCCTTGCCGCAGGTAATCTCCGGCCCCAGCGCGGGACCCGGCCGCCCTCACGCCCGAGGCCAGCACCGCCCGTCTCGCAGGACCACCCGTCTGACGCGGCTCTTGGCCTCCGGGCCGGGATTTTAATTTCCCGTGGCCATTTCTGAGTAATCAGTTTCTCACCCTGCAAAGGGAAATTTCGGGAAACGGTGAATTCCGAGGGAAACCCTGCGACCTCTCTGCCAACGTCCTGTGGGGTGGGGGGTGATGGTGAGGCTCTCGTCATGCGTGTTCTGGCTGGAAGGGTGCGTTGCTCTGGAGGGGGTAAACTGAGGCCCGAAAGGAGAAGGGATTTACTAAGGTCCCCCAGGCAGGGCACCCAACGGAGTCGGGGGCTTGTTTCCAGTCTTTATAATCTGGGAGCAGTTCATGCTTTAGATGCTTTTAATATGGAGGATTGCACTCGTGGGTAAGGGCTGTTAACGACAACAACAAAAATACCCAGATTTATAAAGACATCCCTTCAGAGAAGTCAGGGAAGCTCTGGTTCTCAGGGGTTTGAGCTGGTGAGAGTTTCAGAACGACTCACATCAACCATGGAAGTGAAAGTTAGCCAGGTTTCCTCCCCTACCCTAACTATTAGATTTGAGGTTATAACTACATGGATTATTCCATGCCAAGGGCCGTAGAATCTGGGGGCTGGAAGAAGGAACTTTGTGTCCCGTGCTTTGTTTTATAGATGAAAATGAGTGCCCAGGGTTTGAGGCTGGCCCTGTGGTATGTGGTGAGTGGAGTATCCCAGCTCTGTTCACTCTAGGGCCTTACTAAGCATTTCAGGCAGGGATTATTTCATAAGGGGAGAGGCAGTCTCCAGTGAACAATTCCAGGGTTGAGGGGCTGGAGTACAGGTGTGTGCAGGGGCAACATCTAACCTTGATTTGTGTGACTGAGTAGGACTTTGCAGAGAGGGGGATGCTTGAGTGGAGTTTGAAGGCTGTGTAGGAGCCAGTGAGATAAAGGAGAACATAGCATGGTGAAGGCATGGAAAGAGCAATGCTTTTGGACCTGGAGTCATGGAGCCTTGTAGGAACAAGGGATTTCATATGGGTGGTGGATTTTATGAGCCATGAGAATAGAGAGGTACATCTTGCAGGGCTTGTGCTGCTGTGAGAGATTTGGATGTTATCCTGAACGTTCTGGAAGCTGCATTTCGTGTAGATCTGCATCTTAGATACTCTCTAGTGTGGAAGAGTGTTGAAGAGAGGCCACATTGAAGATAGGGGAATTACAGAGGGTTTTAAAGACAGCTGCAGTGGGAAAGGAGAGGGAAGATTTGAGAACTGTGAAGAGGTAGAATACACCATACCCAGTATTGTTCAGTAAAGATAAGTTGAAGTAAACTCTGTCCCTTGAATTTTTCAACCTATCACTATCTTTTGAAGAAATTCCCAGCATTTTTTTTTAGCTGCAGAAGTTGTTTTGTAGACCATAGTTCAAATCCCAGTTTATGATAGGAAGTTGTCACATGTATTGAGGATGCTGAATTCTGAATGGTAAAATAAACATATAGTAAAACTCAAATTTTCTTGTAATCCATGAAATGCATATTAAAACCATAATTAGATCACTTTACATCCATCAGATTAGGAATTGTAAATTTTGAGACTATGAAGAGATGGTAGATGTTTGAAGAAAATGAGATTCTTATTCACTAGTGGTGCAAGTGTATCTTAGAACAGTATAGCCACTAGCAAAAGGGTATATCTTAGTACTTAGTGGTTCTACTTCTAGAAGATACTCTAGAGAAACAGAGATGTTTGTATACAAGGAGAGGGATATTAGGATGTTTATTACAACATTGTTTATAATGGTTAAAAAAATAGGAAGCAGCCTAAATGTCCATTAGTAGGGGAATGTTTGTAGAATAGATATACATCTTTTTATAATAAATCAATTGGAAATAGATGCTAATTTAGGATAGTGGTTACCTTGTGGTGTGGGAAGAATGGAACAGGACAGGGGGAAAATTTTTATCTGACATGTTTAATTTGTTTTACGGGGAAAAAAGACTTAGCATTTTATAAAATATTAACAGTTGATGGTCTGGGTGATAGGTGACAGGCGTTTTATGTTATTCTTTGTACATTTCTATAGTTATTGTCTACTCTTTAATTTCTTAAAGTAAAAATTATACTTAAGTAAACATTTAACTTAAGAATGAACATGTAGATATAAAAGTCATGTTCAGTTATTTTGGAAAAAGACTACAAACTGCACTGGTAGGTTTCAAAAATAGTAATTTGGGTGAAAGAAAAATCAAATGCCACAGAATCATTGAAAATAAAAATGTAGAGAAGCTATTAGCCATTGGCTACAATGGACTTTGCTAGATACCTAAATTCTTAACCACTAGTAAGATTAAAAAAATTCTTTTGACTGTGTTTTGAAATACATATTAGTTGCTTACACTTTCCATAATGTTAAAAAGATAATTTTTTAAAAAACAGATAAACTCATCACTCTGTGCAGCTACAAAAGTGAACACGTGTTAAGGGTTTTATTTAACTCATTAGTGAGGGAACTTGGTGATGTGTTGGAGATTCCAAAGTGCAGTCACATTTGTAGACTAGAAATACTGTAATGAATACACAAATGGAAGGCAAAACTAGCTTCTTTCTACAGTGGGGGAAGGAAGTCAATTGAACCTCCATTTAATAGAATTCATTTGCATGTCTGGAGTCAAATTATTTGCATTGATGTCATCCCCGGTATACAAAGTTATAAAATAACCCCTGCAGAGTCAGAATTAGATAACCATGAAGAGTATGCTCTAATCTAGAATCTAGTTTGCCACTGAATCGCACATATCTCATTTCACAGATGGGCAATTAAGGCCCAGAGAGAAGGGTCTCCCCAAGTTAGTAGCTATGTGTCTTGTGTTAAAGAGAAATTGTACCAGATACAATTTCCTTTCTTTTTTTTTTTTTTTTGAGACAGAGTCTCACTCTTGCCCAGGCTAGAGTGCCGTGGTGTCAGCTTGGCTCACAGCAACCTCAAACTCCTGGGCTCAAGCAATCCTCCTGCCTCAGCCTCCCTAGTAGCTGGGACTACAGGCATGTGCCACCATGCCCGGGTAATTTTTTTTTCTATATATTTTTAGTTGTCCAGCTAATTTCTTTCTATTTTTAGTAGAGATGGGGTGTTGCTCTTGCTCAGGTTGGTCTTGAACTCCTGACCTCGAGAGATCCTCCCACCTTCGCCTCCCAGAGTACTAGGATTACAGGCATGAGCCACTGCACCCAGCCACAGATACTTTTTAAAATCAGCAAGACAGATTTTCTTCTAGCTACTGCATTAGGGGAAAGAGACATCAGTATGGAACTGAGCTCAAATCCAAGTACAGAAAGTTCAGCTGGGGATTTTATAGCCCATGGGCAAAGTGAGGGGGCCTGGAATTCTTCAGCTTAAAATATTCAATATGCCAAGCTGCCTTTTTTGGGGGGTAGCATTGTCCTGAGCCCCATCAATGGAAAATTACTAAGAGGAATTTGGTTAGATATTACAGGTGGGGGATTCTCGCAGGATTCTTGCTGAAACTGGGCTCAGTGGGCCTTGTGGAGAAGAGGGCTCAGAGGAGCCTGACTGAAATTTGGTCAAGGAGATGGTCCTTGTCACCTGTTCTTGTTTCTCATGCATGTAGTCAGCCAAACACCACTTGCATGGTGATTTTATTCTAAATCCCTGGAGAGCAGAGAGTAGGATCAAAACCTTCAGGTTTGGAAGACTCTTTACAGATCTCATTGTCTGACTAGCTGCTTTGCTTCACTTTGATGATTTGCTGTGTCTTACACAGCCAGTAGCAAGCAAATGAGGGCTGGCAGTGAGGGGTCATACCTGATGGTGATTAAGGCCCAAAGAGGGGAAGGATCTCCCCAGACTTAGTAGCTATGTTTCATGTGGTAAAGAGAAATTGAGGCCGGGTGCGGTGGCTCACGCCTGTAATCCTAGCACTTGGGAGGCCCAGGCAGGCGGATCATTTGAGTTCAGTAGTTTGCGACCAGCCTGAGCAAGAGTGAGATCCCGTCTCCACTAAAAAACAGAAAGAAATTAGCTGGACAGCTAAAAATATATAGAAAAAATTAGCTGGGTATGGTGGTACATGCCTGTACTCCCAGCTACTTGAGAGGCTGAGGCAGGAGGATTGCTTGAGCTCAGGAGTTTGAGGTTGTTGTGAGCTAGGCTGATGCCACGGCACTCTAGCCCACTCTGTCTCAAAAAAAAAAAAAAAAGAGAAATTGAACTGTATACTTTTTTAAAACAGCAAGACAAGATTTTCTGGCTTTGTATCAGACCTGAGTTTGAACTTGACTTTGCTACTTAGATGGCCCTGTGACCTTAGCCTTATAATTTGTATTGCTGTCAATTTAGCTAGAATGGGCACTCTGTCCTAAACCTTGCAAATGGATTAAACTCCATTGATGTTACATTTCTTGAAGTCAAGTGGAGTCCTTTAAGTGAATCACTGACCTAGTGTAGCCCTGCAGCCTGAGCAGGGACGCAGGCCAAGTGGGAACAGCACAGGACTTACCATTAGAGGCTGGAGAAGTTCATAAAAGCCTGTCCTCTGACTGTGTGTGTTTCAGGTTTTCCGTTGATGGTTCTTTTTTTTTTTTATGACAAGAGCTCTTTATGCAGAGAGCCCACCAGTGCCTTAAAATAGCAGGGCAGGGAAGAGCACTGTGGGTGTCCTGGTGCCAGAGGAGGCAGGGAGGGCCTGCTCTGTGCTTGGGCCCTGGGGTGGGGGTGCAGTGCCTGTGGTTTTGGGGCCTCCCAGACTTTCACATAAGCAGCTGTTTTTTGTGACAAGCAAGTAGTTTAGTGAAACAAGCACAGTCTTTGCAGTCAGATCTGTGTGCTGGTCCCAGCAGTGCCAGTTACCAGCAAGTTTCTCTCTCTCTGAGCCTCAGTTTCCTTGCCTGTCTGAAAGGGGTGATGATACTTGCTCACAGGGCTGTTGTGAGCATGGTGTAAATAAATGCCTCCCATGTTATGTGGCACATGGTAGGTACTCACAAATATCCCACTCCCCCATCCGTGCAACCTGCCAGCACATGGCACCTGCTGGAGGCTTTCTCTGTGATCTCTCTCCCCTGGCTGGAGCAACAGCTGTCTGTGTCGCCTTCTCCTTGCACATGGTTAGCAGACTAAATGCATATCCCCCAACAGTGCACCTTGGAGATCTTTCCACTCTTGGCACATCAGATCTTACTCTTTTTAAACATTTCACAGTATCCTGTTATAAGGATGTACCGTGAGTGGTTTAGCTAGACATTTATATCACTTCCAGTGCTTTGCTCTTACAAATGGGCTGGCTCCCTCACCTCCCGAGATGTCTTCCCCTTATAAAAGCGACACCTCCCACTCCTCCCGACTCCCTCCCTCTCCAGCCTAATTTTTCTCCATCACTCTCATCACCATCTGACAACCTGTGCATTTCAATGGTCTGTCTCTTCCCTCTAGAATGTCAGCTCTGCTGAAGGTTTTGTCTGCTTGGTTCCCTGTTCGGTGCCTGTGAGCAGCTAGCGGGTGCTCAGTCCACGTGTGTTGGATGGATGGTGTGGGTGGGTGTTGGAGGGAGTAGACAGGAGGGCAAGTTAAGGGAGAAGTAGATGACGATGGCTGTGTGACTGGGACCATGGAAGGCCACAGGCCAAAACAGCAGAGTATCAAAGAGCTAGTTTAGCAGGGATCCTTCACTTTTTCTCCATCAGTTTTTCACTTTGGTAAAACAAGAGTAATAGAGATTCTGCAGGATTATTTGTGACTTTGTTTTGGTGCTTCGACTTTGTCAAAAATCATGCAGTAATGCAGATCAGGAAATTGCCGTCTAAGGCCGGCTGCTTCGAGGTGCGTTTGTTGCTGGGGGTAGTGGAATAATTATCTTACTTTCATGTCTCAGCTTCACCCCAGGCCTCCATGTTTGCCAAAATAGTTTTAGAGTATGTGTTTTCTAAGTGGCATTTTCTGTTCAATGACATACTGTGAGGCTTTAACCGGAGAGCCCTGGGGACATGGGTGTTTCTGCTGCTGGACTCTGGCCTGACCTCTCTGTTCTTCATACATTTATATAATTGGACCTTTTCTTGGTCGTTTACCTCCCAGCCCCATGGTGAGCCCAGATCAGGCTGAGGGGACTTTCGAGAAACCTCCTCGGGTGCACATGACAGACCA
Source organism: Lemur catta (assembly GCF_020740605.2). NCBI lineage: Eukaryota > Metazoa > Chordata > Mammalia > Primates > Lemuridae > Lemur > Lemur catta. Next base: position 11,107,228 of record NC_059128.1, read on the forward strand.
GTGGGTTCTAGTGTTGGGTCCTCAGCACACCACTGACCTCATCTGTTATGTGCCATACTAACCCCGCAAAACAACTGAAAGAACAAATCTGGGGGCCGCTTACTATAGTTACCCATCCATTGACTGAATTTAGCACCAATGCAGGCTCACACATTAAGGACTGAATTCTTGGGTGGGAGACGTCTCATGGGGATGGAGCAGTACTGTTTGTTGACCAGGACGCCGGAGACAGTCTAGAGGTAGAGGTAGACTAGAGCCCGCAGGGTTGCTGAAGAGGGCTGCTACATTACCGTGTAGTCAAAGACCAAAGCATCAGGTCTCCAGAACTTGTTAGGAATCCAGTCTCAGGCTCTGCCCCACGCCTCCTAACAGGATGTGCAGGAGGTCTGGGTGCAGGCTCTCCGAGAAGCACTGGCCTAAGGCACTCTTAGTTCTTTATACTTTTACCAGCACCTTCCTGTTTTCTTTATGTACGGGAGAAAATCCATCATTTGGAGGGCTACACACAGAATGTTGAGGATTATTTCTTTGACTTAGAGGTTCATCATCCCTTAGTTGGCTGCGTGCTCCGTAAGGGCAGAGGCTCTGTCCCTATTGTCATTGAGTTCCCAGCACCTCCACGTTGTCTGGGAGAATAGGTGTCGGGAGACTCTGGCTGGGTGGTGAGTGAGTGGGTGAATGAGTGGTGTTGGAGGCAGAGGTCAGTCCTGCACACTCCCTTCTGCTCTGAGTCCCCACATCTCAAAGACCGTGTGTTTATCCTCTTATCACAGAGGCACGGGCCTGGCTATGTTTTCTGTCACGGGAAGGCTGTTTTTATAGAATAACACGTTCAGGTCACGGGGCAGGATCTAGTCTGGTAATGCAAGGTGGCCAAGGCCAAGCCTCATTCTTGCCACTTGTTCCTTAAAAATGTATTTAAAGTGTTGGCACTGAAGCATAAAGTAGGGCATACAACTCATTAAGGATGAAGTCTTGAGCTGTAGAACCATGGAGCAGAGAGTGCTGGGCCAGGAACTCAGAGGGCGTGGGTCTGGGCCCTGGCCAGAAAGTCCACGGACATTGGGCAAGTCACTGCTGTCCTATCTCAGCCTCCCCTTCCTGTCAAACAAGGATGAAAATATGTGCCCTGCCTGTTGTGCAGAGTACAGGTACATGCTCTGTAAGGGTGGTACAAAGACTACGTGAACTAATGTTTGACTAGAGCTCACCCAGATGGTTCACTCATAAACTTAATTGCCCATCCATGTTTTATGGAAGATGAGTTGAATTTTTACAAACGTTATTGTGTAAGTAATATGCATTAATTGTGTTAAAAAGAGATAAATATGAAGAAGAAAATCTCCTTTAATCCCACCTACCACCCAACGATAACTACTGTTGAGGTTTTATATCTTCCTTCGACATTTTTCTGTGCCTAATGCACAGAATGTATATATTCTTTACTTACAAATATTTTATAGTGTGTGGTAGGTATTTTTCTGGCACAGTGAATTTTGTTGATGAATTTTATCTGTTGTCTTTTGAGTTGTGACAAAAATTTTAAAAGGTGCCCAGAGAGCTTTCTGGGTGTTTTTGGCTTATATGCATGTAGTGAGATTGCGAGATATGGACAGACCCCTTCTCCACGTGGGGAAAGGAGCAGCAGAGCTAAACACAGAATTCCTCTCTGCTTTTGTTGTTATCCTCAACGTACTGTGTCTGGTGACTACATGATCATACCTTTTTGACCCATTTACTGTGATATTTTCTTAGGAGCTGATGATGTCACCTATTCTTGCTCCTTTTTCCTTGACTCTGCTTTTTTCTTCTCAGGTTTGTGCAGTTGAACGTGCAGGCACAGAATGATTTGGAAAGCAGCCGTATTGCTCAGCTTGGTCCTGGGAACCAGTGCTGTTCCCATAGACGATCCCGAGGATGGAGGCAAGCACTGGGTGGTGATCGTGGCGGGCTCAAATGGCTGGTATAATTATAGGCACCAGGTAAGAAAATGACTCATCTTTTTCTTTATGACACTGGCATTCTGTAAACAGTCCTGGATGTTGTTAATAGAAAAGACTTTCTGAAAGGCCATTTACATACCTATTAGACTGGCTAAAATGTGTGCGTTCGAACCCTTGTATGTTGCTAGGAGAATTGTAAGATGGTATAGCCATTTTAGAAAACAGTTTGGTAGTTCCTCAAAAGTTTCTACAGGGTCACCTTAGTCTGATGCAAGGTTTCTCAATCTTGGCGCTGTTGATAGTTGGAGACCAGGTAGTTCTTTGTGGTTAGGGGCTGTCCTGTGCATTGCAGGATGTTTGGCAGCATCCTTGGCCTCTACCTGCTAGATGACAGTAGCGTCACCCACCCCACTGTAATAACCCCAGTTGTCTCCAGACATTGCCGAGTGTCCCAGGGGGCAAAATTGCCTAGGCTGAGACCCACTGATCTAACACCTTCATTTTATAGATAAGGAAACTGAGGCCTGGAGAGTGGAGGTGACTTGCCCGAGGCCACATGGCAGGTGAAGGCCAGACAGGACTGCGCCCAGGGCTCTGTGAAAGCATCACCAGGCCTCTCTGCCCTCCAGGTCTCTACCCTGCTGCTCCCTCCTCATACCCTCCTCCCCCATGTTTCCTGGATCTCTGCCAATCAGCCCGTCAAAGTTAGAAAAAGAAAAGAATCCACGAGTGAGCCTACATTCAAAGCACAGCCTCCGCGTGGGGATGTGCAATGGTGCGGCCACATTGGGAAACAGTCTGGCAGGGCCTCAAAAAGTTAAACGTTAAGTTACCATATGATCCAGCAGTTCCACTCCTAGGTATGTACCCAAGAGAAATGAAAACATGTCCACACAAAAACTTGTATGTGAGTGTTCATAGCAGTATTGTTCATAATAGCCAAAAGGTAGAAACAACCCAAATGTCCATCAAATGATGAACAAATAAATACGATGTGGTATATTGATATAAGAGGATATTATTTGACTATGAAAAAGATTGAAGTATTCACACAAACTTCAGCATAAGTGAACCTTCAAACCATGCTAAGTAAAAGAAGCTAGTCAGAAAGACCATACATTTTATGATTCCATTTAAATGAAAGTCCAAATTAGGGAAATCTGTAGAGGTAGAAAGTAGATAAGTAGATGCCGAGGGCTGGGTGGAGAGGAGAATGGGGAGTGACTGCTAATGGGCATGGGGTCGCTTTTTGGAGTGATGAGAATGTTCTGGAGTTAGTGGTGCACAACTAATGGGTACACAACTTGGTGAATAAACTAGAAACCACTGAATTGTCTATTTTAAAAGGCTAAGTTTATGGTGTGTGAATTGTATCTTAATAAAGCTTTTACTTTTAAAAAGTCATTTAATATTTTCAATCTCAGAAACAAAATGCTTAGACTATTGCAGTATCTATGTGCTGGGCTCTCTTCTAGGAGCACTTTACACACTTTACACCCTGAAGCAGGGTTATATGCAGTGGGTCCAGTTCGTATTCCTGCTTTGTAAATCACGGGACTGAGGCATAGGCTGGGTCAGCAATTTGCCCAACATGGCACAGCTGACAAGTGGTGGCCAGTTTTAAAACCTGGGCCGACTGTCTCTGAAGCAGCCCTGTCCAATAAAAAAAAAACAGGTGAAATTAAATAACTTATTTAAACCAATATGTCCAAACCATTATCATTTCAACTTTAATTAATATAAAAAATTAATTATAAGACACCAGCCAGGCACAGTGGCGTGTTCCTATAATCCAGGCTACTCAGGAGGCTGAGGCAGGAGGATGGCTTGAGTCCAGGAGTTCAAGGCTGTAGTGTGCTTTGATCGCACCTATGAACAGCCACTGCACTCCGGGCCAGACAACATAGCGAGACCCTGCCTCTAAAAAATAAAAATAATAATGAGCTACCTTACATTTTTTTTTGTACTAAGCCATTGAAATCCGGTGTGTATTTTTACTCACTGAACAAATGAATGACTCATTTCTTGAATGGTTTTGTATGTTAGCCAAATAAGAAAATTGGCTTGATTAAAAAGTTCTTATCTTGGGAAAATGATCCCTTCTCGTTTTAATGCTTAACCACAGACCTGACCCATTTAAAGAGGAACAACCCGAGTACATAACTGATCAGCTCTCAGTTTTCTCCTCTCTCTCTAATCACGAGTTAGAAAGATAAGATATTAAATGTAGATCACGCATAGTGAACATGCTGAGATCAGCCACCCTAGTTTTTATGCAACCAACTTTAAAAAAATGTATTTGTTAAACATTATTAAGTATAGCTTATCCAGTTACCCTTTGTTCCTGGAAACATTTTTTTTAAAGCACTGCTAATTTCTCTGCGTAAAATACTAAATATTAAAATAGAATGAAGGGAAACAGGGTGGAAGAAGTGGCCACAGACTGAAATATTCATCCCCAAGTAAGAGGATGACAGCAGTAAGGCCATGCGGAGGTGATGTGTGCCGAGTCACTGCAACCTTGGCCTGCATCCCTGCTGGGCTGTTTTTGTCCCCATCCAGCAGCCAGCATTTGCTCTCTTGACTCTAGAGGCTAATCATTAAAAGAGCATTTGAAAGCACAGTCCGATAGAGCCTATACAGATTTTTAAATTTACATTTTTATTTTTATTTTTTAGAGACAAGGTCTCACTCCAGCTAGCGAGCAATGCACGATGATAGCTCACTGCAGCCTCACACTCCTGGGCTCAAGTGATCCTCCTGCCTCTGCCTCCCAAGTAGCTAGGACTATGGGCGTGTACTACCATGCCTGCCCAGCTAGCTAATTTTTTTTAAAAAAATTTTTTGTAGAGATGGGGTCTCACTCCTTTGCCCAGGCTGATCTTGAACTCCTGGTCTCTCAAAGTGATCCTCCCTTCTCGGCTTCCTACAGTGCTGGGATTACAGGCGTGAGCCATTGTACTTGGCTGGTTAATTTATTATTGAGAAAGAAATTCTTTTTTATAAATTTAGTGTAGTCTAAGTCTACAGTGTTTATAAAGGCTACAGCAGTGTACAGTAAGGTCCCAGGCCTTCACATTCACTGACCACTCACTACTGACTCACCCAGAGCAACTTCCAGTCCTGCAAGCTCCATTCATGGAGAGTGCCCTATACCAGTGTACCGTTGTTTATCTTATTGTATTCTTATTGTACCTTTTCTATATTTAGATATGTTTAGGTACACAAATGCTTACCATTGTAGCACAGTTGCACACAGTATTCCGCACAGTAACGTGCTGTGCAGATGTGTAGCCTAGGAGCGCTAGGCTATACCACACAGCCCAGGTGTGTAGTGGGCTATACCATGTAGGTTTATGTGAGTATGCTCCATGATGTTCACACAATGATGAAATCGCCTACTGATGCATTTCTCAGAACGAATCCCTGTCGTTAAGCAATGTGTGACTATATGCTTCTCAGAATCACTGTTTCTGGCATTGCATTCTGAAAATAGCAAACAGTAGAATTTTTCTGAGCACTAAAACAGACTTGGCATATTGGTCCATTTAGTTTAGCACTTTTCACTTGGAGGTTCATGATTTGCAAGGGGTGGAGAGATGGGGGGAGGGGGTTTTGAAGAACGTTGAGTCAGGGGCCCTCTGGTCAGGAGCTCCCAGCCTTTTGCGACAGGTGCACAAATACCTGAACACAAGCTGAAAAAGACTAGTTCCCATAGAAGCTCCAAATGTTGGGTGTAGGTCAAGGAGTAGATAAGCTCCATCAGGAGCGAGATTAGAGTATGGCTTCATGGTGGGTAATGGGATTTCCACAGAAGGAGCTGGAGCAAAGGGTGAATGTTCCATATGGAGAGAAGAGCATGAACTGGCAGTGGGAATATAAAACCGCAGCAAGGGAACAGCCAGTATGTTAGGTGCTTTCAAGTACACATAACCAAAACACTCCTCTGGTTTGAATCTTAAGGAATGTGGAGACTCTGGGATTGGCTAAGTAAGCATTTCAGCCCCCTTGTCCTCAACCCAGGTCCTTTTCATTTTCCACTCTGCCATCATCATTGTGATGACCTATCCTCAGGTAAGCTCTCCTCGTAGTCACAAAATGGCTGCAACAGCTCCAGGTGTCACATCCAAACAAATTAAAATCCTGTAGAAGAAAAAGAGGCTATCTGTGTATCTTATCTGTCTGGCTTTCTCTTTATCAGAGTACAGACCTTTTCTTGGAACCGTGGGTGGACTTCTTCCCCTGTCTGCCTGGTCAGAATTGCATCACATGCTCATGTCCAAGTCAGTGCCTGGTGAGGGGAAAGGGATTTCAAGTTCTGATTCAAGGAAGCTCCTCACCACCTGGAGCTGGGCAGGTCATCTGAGCAAAGGGAGGGCCCTGATACGAAGAAGGTGTCTACAGGGTGTGCAAGGACAGCACGTGGTCCAGATGGACAGAGACAAGGAAGCAGGGAAGCACGAGGCTGGAAAGGTAGGGTGAGGGCAGAGTGAGGCGCAGAAGGACCAGTGCACAACGTCCTCTCTCTTTCCCTTTGACAGGACCTGTCACTGAGAACTAGATGGAGGGGTTGGACTGGCCCCCACATCACCAACAGGAGTGAGGAAGAGGCTGCAGCTCTCTGTGCTCCTGGCAGGCCCCCTCCCCCACCCACACACACTCAGAGCCTCACCACCTGGCTTAAGCCTGGGGGTCTGCAAGCCTTTTTCTGTAAAGGACCAGATAGTAAATGTTTAAGGCTTTGTGGGCCCCGAGGCGAGAGGGAGGCTGCAGGTGGAAGGCAGACTGCCCTGCGGTGCGGGGAGGCAAGAGGGAGCTTGGAGAAAGTGCAAGCCGCAAGTGGGGACAGTTCTACCAGCTGTTCTTCTGACAAGCTCTTCACTTTTTGAGGTTAATCCATGTTGTTGTAAAGTATCGCTTTTATATTTCGAAAAAGATACCTGCTTTTAAAGAGGGCCTGGTGGGAAGGGATCAGGTTGGAGGGCCGAGTGGGACTGAGAAGGGACTGGGAGCGCGTGTGGTGAGGGCTGGGGCCGTTAGTGCAGCAGGGCCATCCTGGGAAACGCCAGAGGCAGCAAGAACCATGGCAGAACGTGTCTCCGGACTTTGCCCAGACCTCAGGTGTAATTCCTGCCCTCCAGGTCGCTCCTGCGTTTGAACAGATCACATGGTCTCACCTTAAACCTCAGCTGCTTCTGCTGGGGTTGGTGGTGGGCTCAACAGGTACCCTGCAAAACCCCACCCTGGTGCCGAGTGTCCGAGGTGCCCAGGACGTGTGTCGGGAGGTGATAATGTATGTACACCTGCCGGGTGAGCAGACCTGGCCAGAGTGGACGCCTTCACAGTGACCGTGGCACAGACCATGCCAGCTATATTTAGATGGTTCCAAGCCACCAGTTGGCTGAGCTGGAGGCAGTACAAGCACACTGTATGAGGACAGCGGCCGGGTCAGGACATCACGGGACGCCTCAATTAAGAGCATCGGAACTCCTAACGCAAGCTGTGAAACCAGCTGAGTCACCGCAATCTCTGTTCATCATTCCAGAGGGTTCTGCTTTCTTTATGAAGTCTTGCTCAATACACTCCTCTCAAATATTGCTTCATATGGCTTTTCTGTTTTTAAGGGGGAAACATGCATATAGGTCAGATATGTTCAAGGGAAGTCATTCAGGTAGTCTTTAACATCATTTTCAAATTATTTGAGTTAGCTGAACCCTACTTTTATTTGTTTTGAGTGCCAGTAAATACTTGACTTCAATGAGGAACCCCTTTGAGTTAAGAAAGACAGGGGCGATTGAGGACCCCCAAGGGCCCAGGAGTGAGTCACAGGCTGACGTGGAGACTACTATGTGTGGAAGAAGGGGCGTGAGGCGCAGGCAGGCAGGAGATCTGTTTGAATCCATGGCCTTTCCTGAGCTCGTCTCCACCTGTAAAATGGGGGTAAAAGCACCTGCCTCTCGGAGGGTGCTGAGGGCCCCAGCAGTGCAGAACGCTAACACAGGACTTCTGACCTGCCCCTCCCGGCATCGTTTGCATATCACCTGTAGTTCACCCAATTCAAGCATACAGCTCACCGACTTCGTAGTAAATTTACCAAGTTGTGCAGATCAGTTTTAGAACATTTCCATCACCCCGGGGGTCCCTCCACACATTTGTAGTTCCAAACTCAAGCCCCAGGCAAGTACTAATCTACTTTCTGTCTCGTGGATTCGCTTATTCTGGACATTTCATGTAAGTGGAACTAAACAATGTGTGGTCTTTTGTGTCTGGCTTCCCTTGACGTAATGTGTTTGAGGGCCATCGTGTTGCAGCACGCATCAGTAGCTCAGTCTTGCATATTGCCAAACAGCGTTCCACGCTTTGCCTGTCTATTTACTGGGTGATAGACATTGGGTTGTTTCCAATTGGGGGTTATGAACAGCACTGCTGAGAACAATTGTGTGCAAATATTTGTGTGGATAAATGGTTTTGTTTCCCTTGGGTAGGTACCTAAGGGTAGAATTGTTGAGTCATGTGGTAAATTTATGTTTAACTTTGTAAGAAACTGTTCAGCTGTTTTCCAGAATGGCTGCACCATTTTCCATTCCCGTAAGCAGCAGGTGGAGGCTCCTGGTCTCTAGTTCTTACCTACACTTGTTACTGTCTGTCTGGCTGTGAGCCGCATCTCGTTGTGGTTTTAATTTGCTTTTCCTAATGACCCAGGACATTGAGCATCTTTTCATGTGCTTATTAGCCATTTCTATATTTTCTTAGGTGAAACGTTCATGCAGATCTTTTACGTATTTTTTGATTCAGTGGATTGTCTTATTGAGGTACTGGACTTTACATGTTTGAATGCAAGTCCTTTATCAGATGTGTAATTTGCAAATATTTTCTCTCAGTTTGCTGCTTGTCTTTTCATTTTCTTAATGATGTCTTTTGAAGCATAAAGTTCTTAATTTTGATGAAGTCCAATTTGTATTTTTTTCCTTTATGGAGTATGCTTTTTGTGTCATATCTGTGACATACTTGTTGTTATAATTCAAGGTCCTAAAGAATTTCTCCTGTGTTATCTTCTAAAAGTTTTATTCTAGCCCTTACATTTAAGTCTATGATCCATTTCAAATAAATTTTTATATATAGTGTGAGGCCAGAGCCTAAGTTCACCTTTTTGCACGTGGATATCTAAATTGTTCTAGCACCATTTGTTGAAAAGGCTATTCTTTCCCCAGTGTAGTGTTGAAATCAGGAAGTGAAAGTACTCCACTTTTCAAAATTCCTTTGGCCATTCTAGGTCTTTTGCAATTCAGTATAAATTTTAGGATCCTCTTGTCAATTTCTATAAAAAAAAAGCCTACTGATCTTTTTTTTTATTTTTACAATATTGTCTTCTTTTTTTTTTTTTTTTAGCTTAATAAAGTATCAAGCAACAGTATTAAGTCTCCTGATCTATGAAGAGAGATCTCTCTCCTCATTTATTTTTGTCTTTAATTTCCCTTGGCAGTGTTTTATAATTTTCAGGGTATAAGTCTTACACTTCTTTTGTTAAATTTATTCCTGAGTATTTTATTTTAATTTTGGTGACTCTGCCTTTTGGCATCTGACAGGAGAAGTAAATATCAGGGTGACTGGTCTCGGGTGAGTGTGCCTGCTCACTTCCACTTTCATGCTGGGGCAGGTTAAATCCGACATAGTATGGACTTGGTTGTTTTTATGAAATAGCAGACAAATGTCTGTACAGATGTGCACAATTTAAAGTGAATACCTGTATACCTTGAATACCTCTGTACTAGTAACTTGTCCCCTGTGGGATGGGATCCCCCTCCCTTCCCTCCTGAATTTTTTGTCATTCAGTCCTTGGCTTTGCTTTATAGTTTTACCATATATGTATTTAACCGTAAATAGCATAACGTTTACATTCGCCTGTTTTGACCTTTATATAAATGTAAATCATAGTGAAGATACTTTTCTGTGACTGTTTTTCTCCTTATGTTTCTGAGAGTCATCTGCTTTGAAGCCTGGGTTGTATTTCATTCGATGGTATTCCATTTGTGTGAGCCTATGACAGTTTATTTTTCCAGCTGTTACTGGTTGCTGGAGTTATTACTGGAGTTTTTACTGTTAACGAGATGCTGTGAACACCCCCCTGTTACCCATGGGCTAGAGTTTCGCTAGATGTTCTAGCGAGGTAGAATTGCTGGGTTGGCGGTGTGTGCCTCAACCCAGTGGGTGAGGTCAAGATGCTTAGTTTACTATTGCTGCTTAAACACATTACCACAAACTTAGAGGCTTAAAACAACACAAATTTATTATCATACAGTTTTGGAGGTGAGGAATCGGAAATGGTTCTCACTGGGTTAAATCAAGGTGTCGACAGGCCTAGTTCCCCAGCGGCTCTAGAGGAGGTCCCATTTTCTTGGCTTTTCCAGTTTCAAAGGCTGCCAGCATTCCTTGGCTCATGGCTCCTTCCATCTCAAGAGCCAGCAAGGGTCAGTTGAGTCTTTCTTACATTGCATCCCTCAGACACTGTCCTGCCTCCCTCTCTGCACGTACAAACCTTTGTGATTACATCTGGCCCACTAGAATAATCCAGGAAAACCTCCCTATTTTAAGGCTGGCTGATGAGCAACCTTAAATCCATCTGCTATCTCAATTCCCCTTTGCCATCTTTACAGGTTTTGGGGATCAGGATGTGGACTCTTGGGGGGCTGTTATTCTGCCTACCACAGCTGGTGTTTGAAGGTCCTCATTGTTCCACAGAAATGGGGACTTAAACATTTCAACGGTTTGTGAGTGTATGTGTATGTGTGTGTGTGTGTGTGTGTGTGTGTGTGTACATATGTAAAATATTTAGTGACAACTAAAATGATCTATATTTAGACTTTCACCCCTTTACTCTCTCTCCCTGGGCCTCTATAATTTCACAGGTTTCTATTGTCCCTGCATGAAGCAGTATCAAGTTCTGGGGTCAGAATGCGTGGGCTCTTTTGCCGTGAGCTGTGTGTGACTTGGGCAGGTCACCTTACTTACCTCCCTAAACTGCTTTTTCCTCATCTATAAAATGGGGATTGTTACCTTGACCACATAGGTAGGGTTGCTATGAGAATTACGTGAGGTAGTGCACATACAAAGTCTTAGCAAAGTGCTGGACAAATAGAAGCAAATCAGTAAATGTTTTAGTTTTCACATTTATCCAGTCATCCATTCATCTAAGGTCCCTCGAGTGCCAGGCCCTGGACCCAACCATTCAACCGTTCACCTGTATGCTGAGCACCCTTCGTTGCCATAAAATAAATCCATTTATTTGGGGCATCCATAGGCAAAGTGCCAGGTTTAATGTTTGACGAACCTTATTTTTATTGTTGTGCTAAGTGCTGCTTAGAATGCGACGTGTGCAGGTCCAGTTCCTAAAGCTGTCTTCCTTAGAGAGCTAAATAGCTGGGTACACTCCTCTCTTTTTGCTTATTTATGTCTTTGTTCTAGGAAAGACATAATTAAATGTAGGAGAAAGTTAGGCAACATTTTTCTTTTCTGTCCTCAAATGATTTCCATGTCATGAAGTGGCAGCATGTTTCATCTGAAATAAGGAAGCAAGCCTGTCATCACCTTGTATGGGCAAGGCATGGCATTAGGAACATTTTGCTTTTGTCTTTAATGTTGTCTTCCTTTGCATTATCCTCCTTTTTTTTTTAATTTAAGAACAATTTCTCATTTCAGTTCCTTAGTTGAACTTTGGAGTTTTCACTCAATTCTCTGAAGAGTAACTATGACAGACAAAGTTACTTGAATCAGGAGAATCCTGTGTGAAACAGAACTAGCTGCTAAATTTTAATCTGTTTGTTTATCATTCTGAGTCATTCTGTTTTTGAGACCTGAATGCCTGCTGTCAGCAAACTTTTTATGTCGTCTGAAAAATGAAAATAAGTTATTTAAGGCTTTCAAAGGCACTTGTTACCTGTAAATATGGTGGTGTGCATGTGTATGTAGCCCACTAACTTCCTGATGAATAAGAATTTGGATAATTTTTGGGGGGGTGGAGGATCTTTTAAAATCGAGATGAAAAAATATATGTGTTTTAAAATTATAATTTAAATGTGTGACCAATAGGGAATGATTCACAGCAAGTCTTCCATGAGACAGAACTGATTGCTTATTAGAACTCCAGAATTGGCTTCCTGGGAAAATCTCAAACTCAACGAAATCATTTCTCCCAGGCAGATGCGTGCCACGCCTACCAGATCATTCACCGAAATGGGATTCCTGACGAGCAGATCATCGTGATGATGTATGATGACATTGCCAACTCTGAAGAGTAAGTAGGGAGCGCTTTAAACTTGGTGGTGAAGAACTTCAGGGTAGGAAAAAAAAAAAAACACAAGCCGTGTACAGATTCACAGGAGTCATTGGAACAGTGGCCTCACCTTAGAACGTAAACAGGCTCCCAGATGAACCACAGGGCACAGGGATGCCTGTTGTGACGCTCTGACTGTGACTGGGCGCGTCCTGGGATCGGCAGAGACACAGACAGGGGTGCTGCTGGGAACTTTGAAAGGGCTCAAAGCATAAGTTCCTCCTCACCTTAGATGACTGGTCGTTGGGTTCGTCGGTGCTTGTAACCCCCGAGCAGGGACAGCACAGCAGGCCCATATGTAGAGGGTGCTTGTTTGTAGTAGGTTGGATCCTACTGCCCTTCTTTCTATACCGATTTACTTTTATTACTTGCTGAATTTAATGTTACAAAAATTCTCTCATGCCCACTTACCTGATTTCTTGGGGAGATCGGAGGCAGCAAGTGTGGGTGAAAACCAGTTCTAACCTCCCAGCTCCTGGGTCACCCTGCTGTGGTCCCAGTGAAGGACGCTGCCCTTGCTGTGATCACATACTCAGCTCAGACATCATCCATCTTGAGGCTTTCACACCCAAGTTTCTTGTATTAAATCTTGTTTTCTGTGCAGTTTCTTTCTGAAAGTAGTTCCCTCTGAGAGAGCTTTTGATGAGATCTTGCCCCCAAGATGCCATCTGGTTTCCAGCTGGAGGCCAGGGACCCCTAGGCTTTGGTCCTTGTCCTAAGCTCTTTGAGCTCAACCCCTCACTGCTGCTGCCAAGAGCTCCTGAGTCGTGGGAACCCCCAGATCCCCAGGCTGCTCGAAGCACTAGCACACCGGCAGCCATGCCGGCCATGGCGTGTGTCTTCGGCAAACATGGGGGTTTACTATGTTTTCACATAACAGGAGCATATTTTTGAAGAGAGATTTCAGATACACATCACACTTTGCGTTTCAAGTGTGTCCTTTAATTTGCAGCAATCCCACTCCAGGTATCGTGATCAACAGGCCCAATGGCACAGACGTCTACAAGGGGGTCCTGAAGGACTACACCGGAGAGGTGAGCGGATCACGGGGATCATGGGGTTGGAGCCGGCGGGTTTTGTTTTCATTTTAGTGATGATTTTTCTCTCTTTCTTGTGTTTCTGGAATCAGAACCTCCCTAGACTGGTTTCAGGTCAGCATTTCATGTTTGTATTAGGATTTGTGCTTGAGGAGTAAATTAGTGGGAGTTTTGAAAGAAAGGAAAGGAAAAATGTGCAAAATAAGTTGCAGTCAACGGATATTTAGTTTCTAGTCTTCTCATGCTTTAAGCCTGATAATGGATCTCCTTCCATAATAATTGCGGATTTTCTTGAGACATTACTGTAATCTGAGTATAGATTACCTGTGCTCTTTTATGAAAACCAGTTTTATCAGCAGCAATCCTGGTGCACAGTATCTCAGGATTTTGCTGAGATCGTTTTTCGTTAATTACTATTACAGTCTATCACTTCCAAAAATTTTTATGTTCCTCCCAGTTGAGACCGTATAAATCGACACATTTTTAAAAACACTGTAATGACTTTAGTCTTGTGGTTTTCGTGTTTTGTTTTGTTTTGTTGTTTTTTAATTTCAGAAGGACCTTTGGGAACCAATTTCCCTGTAATGAAGAAATTATTATCTGAAGTTTAACAGTTCTTTTAGTTTCATTTCATTTTTTTCTTTTAAATTGAAATACGATTAAATTTAACACATCATACATGTAAAATAGATGGTCTGATTTTTATGAAATTGTTTCTGCTTATATAGTCATATAAGGACATGTTTAGAATCTAGATGGTGGGATTTTTGTTGATTTTTTTTTTTCCCCCCTTTGTACTTTCTGGTATTGCTTTTAATGATGAAGTATCAATTTTACAAATTCCTATTCAAGGACTTTGAGTGTCTTTGGGATTCAGCCTCCTCGGCAGCAAGCTGGGAGGGTGGCCCGGTCGCTGGTGCCTCTGTGTCCTGGGGCGGTGTTCTCGTCCTCGGTCATTTCCCGTGGCTAGTGGCACCCTTGGCTTTCTCCACGCGGCCTGTGCAACGGCCGGAAAGGAACGGCAGGCTCGCAGATTGCTGTCAGCCAAACCCAAGATGATTGGGTCAAGCACAACCCTTGCTTTGGGTCCTTCTCAGTTCCCAAGTGTTGGCTTTCACGCCTTGAGCCTTGGAGACCAGCAGGCTGGTGGCCTGGGTCTGCCACAGACTCAGCAGACTCTCTGGTTTGGAATGACAGCAGACTCTGATTTTGGCTCCCAATTCTTTATAGGATGTTACCCCCCAGAATTTCCTTGCTGTGTTGAGAGGTGACGCAAAAGCAGTGGAGGGCAAAGGGTCTGGAAAAGTCCTAAAGAGGTAATGTCTGTTTTACGGATGCCACACTTGTGTTTGTGACCTGGGCCCCAGTATAGAGAATTGAAACAGGTCTGTTCTTTGCTTCTGGCCTGTTGATCTCGGTGAGATTACAGAGTGGGGAGGTTTGGTCTGATTTAGACTGCACAGGGCTGATGTTCCAGTGGCTCTCTTGGCAGCCCGTTTCTGTACCAAATTAACCTCATGACCCAGGGTCCCTCATTATTAATACAATGTTCCCTATCACTTAAACCCGCTGTCTTTGTTGTCCACGGATTGCAGTGTGGGTATGTCCCATGACCAGTGGAGCACGCTGAGACAGGTGTGAACCCCTCGGGGCCAGTCAGGTAGTGGGGCCCCAGCCTGCCAGCAGCCCTGTGCTCCAGTCACACGTTGGTCCCACGGGGAGAAGCACATTCACAAGTGCAGAGCAAACCTTTGTGTTGGGGAAAATGAACCCCAGTGTTTGCCTCTCTGCTGTGGGTTAGAGGCGTCTCGTCTTTATATTTCTTTAGATCGCATTTTTACGTGATGTCAGAGACTTCAGTAGCATATTTCTTTTATGCTAGGAGTGCAGCCTGGGCAGAGTAAGCTCATATGAGTCAGTGCAGGGAAGGGCATGTGTGTAGGACGAAGCAGATTGGCTCCGAGTGAGTTATTACATCTCTGCCACCTGGAAGCAGTGCCCTCTGGTGGGAGCCCTGGTGAGGGCTGGCAGGTGGGCATCCCAGACTGTGCCAGCCGAGGGGCCTGCAGGGACAGCTGCCAGCTCGTGTTCGGCTGTGTGTCCTGGCTCCCTTAACTCAGTTTGGGAAGATCTAGTTGGAGAGTGTGGCCACCTGGGATGGGGCCCAATTGTCAAAGGACCCCACTGTCCACACCACACCAGAGCTGTCTGATGGGAGACCCAGGAAAGGTCTCTCCTTCTTTCTGGCCATAAGTCAGAGTTTCGAGGCTCCAGGATACACCCTGTGGTTCAGAGTAACACTGAGGGGAGCAGAGGGGACAGGCCCTTGTGTTCCTCTTCACATCTGATTGGACAACTGTAATCCTCAGACTTCTTGATTTTTTGATTAGGGCAACTTTTTACAGAAATGGAAGTGGAAATAGAAATAGAAATAGGAAACTGTTGACCTCTGACTCTTTCTTGGCAGCGGCCCCCGGGATCATGTGTTCGTTTACTTCACTGATCATGGATCCACTGGAATACTGGTTTTTCCTAATGATGATGTGAGTTTTTCTTAACATTTTAAGGACAAACTTAAATAGAGAATAGAAAACAAAGCCTAAGTGTTGACATTAAACCTGTGGTGCGTGTTTTCTAATTTGTACATATGGCGGGTGGGAGTGGGGGGCATGTTTAGCAGCTTGACATCTACCCAGGGACGTCTCTTCCAGCTGGTGTTCCCAGCATTTCTGTTAATATCACATCAGTAGCTGTCTCAGGACTTGGATGTGTTGCATTAGACACGAGAATAGAACAAAAGCTGTGAATGTCTGGACAGCGGAATGGGTGAAGAAGCACATTCTCTTCCCTCTTTAAGTATGTGACTAAAACACTTGAGCTGATGTCCAGGGTTATGCTGTTCACCGTGGTTATTTCTAAGGATCGGTAGAAAAGAACTTACAAAGCATCATTAGAACTTCAATAGTGGGCTACTCAGCAACGGGTTTCTTTTGACGTGTTGGTCTGATTGTCGAAATTCTTACTTTTCAGCTTTACGTAAAGGACCTGAGTGACACCATCCGTTACATGTATAAACACAAAATGTACCAGAAGGTAACGTCGGCCCTTGAGGCTGCCCTGGGGGAGCTGCGCGGGGAAGGCCGGGGATGCAGAGCCCGCAGTTCTGCGCTGGCATCTCTCTGTGGGTGGGAAGGGTGTCCTGATCGCTGGTTTCTCAGGGTTAACCCTTTGGTTTTATGTGTGAGGTCAGGGTCACTGGTGAGCTTGTTGAAGCAGTGTGGCCTCACCCCCAGAGTTTGACCCAGAAGGTCTAGGGAGAGGCCTGAGAATTTGCCTTTCTGAGTTTCCACGTGACATCTGCTGCTGCTGGTCTAGGGACCATACCTAGAGCATGCCTCGAGGACTCCTGTTCCTAGGACCGTCCCCAATTTTGGATAGTCGGGGAGGAAAGTACCACCCTCTCACTCTCACTTTGGCCTCTCTCACCTCGTAGCACCGAAACTGCGCAGGTCAGTGCGTACGTGACGGGAATGCAGAAAGGTGCCCGGCCACACGGCTTTGCCATTTGAAACTACTCCCTGTACCAGGTGGTGAAACAGTTTTTCTTAGCATCATGTGGCTGCATTTTCTCTGCGTTATTTCAACTAACAGTTGCTTTTATTCTATTAGTGGAGAATAAATTTGACTCCTGGTTTGTGTGACAGCAGCTTCCGTAGCCTCTGGCAGCAGCCTCTTACAGCCGTCATGTCCCCCAAAAGCAAATGTGGAAGACTCTCTAAGCCTGGGCAGAGAGAGTGGGCAGATCCCCAGTAGCATTTGCAAGAGGCCTGTGCCTGGCTGGGGTGTGAGTTCACCTGCCTCTCTGCCTCGCAGATGGTGTTCTACATCGAAGCCTGCGAGTCTGGGTCCATGATGAACCACCTGCCCGATGACATCAACGGTAGGTGGTGGGACACTGGCCTCTGAGCTGGGCTGGTGAGCGGGGTGCGCAGCGTGCCATGGGTCATCCTCAGATGACTGCTGGCGTGGATCCAAGGCTTCTACATAAGCCAGGGGCCCCTGGGGACAGCATGGTGCACAGAAGTGGGGAGATAACTCGCAGGCAGGAACTGGGCTTCCTCTGCTTCTTGAGGATTAGTGGTCAGGGAATAAAGAATCTGTGTGTTCTACCCCGAAACCACATGGACGTTGGACCAGACTCCCTTCTTTATGATGTGTTGGTTGCTGGCTCTCTCTTCTTGAGCAGGTGACCCTCTTTGGCCCTCAGTTATCCCCATCTATAAAATGGGGGTAAGACAGTGCCTGTGTGTTGGGAGAGTTACCTATTAAATGGTAACATTTATCCAGCACAGTTCTGAGCCTGTGGTAGAGAGAGAGCTATTGAATAGGTTCAGTCAATCTTAAGTGTTCGTTCAATAAATATTAACTCTCTCTGGAAACCAAATTAGGCCCATATTCTTTGAGTTTCCTGAGCTATTAAAATCTGTCAGCATTCTTCTAAAATAGCATGATGTCCTAAGCATGCACATTTGCTTATTACCAGAAACTGGCTCCTCTTTCTTCCACATTTAATTTTAAATGAGTCATTGTAACCAAATGGACAGGGCTGGATACAGTCACGTGTCCTTGCCCTCCTTATACTGGTTATAGGTAAGTGCTTCAGTTTTGTCAGGGAGAAGGACAGATTGGAGCTTTAAGTGTAATCCAAAGCGTGGAGTAAAATACAACTAAAAGATAATTTTTAATTCCTTATAGTCTATGCAACTACTGCTGCCAACGCCAAGGAGTCATCCTACGCCTGTTATTACGACGAAGCCAGATCCACGTACCTGGGGGACTGGTATAGCGTCAACTGGATGGAAGACTCGGATGTGGTGAGCCCTGCAGGGAGCCAGCTGTTTAGCTGTGGTGTAACTGCCAGGCTATGATCACTGAAGGACTTAATGGTTTCATTTTTGCAGGAGGATCTGACTAAAGAGACCCTTCACAAGCAGTACCACCTGGTGAAATCCCACACCAACACCAGCCACGTCATGCAGTATGGAAACAAAGTGAGTAGGGGGCCTCACTGTCCTGCATCCCTCGAGTTCCCGTTGGGCTTACCTGGAATATTTATCTCTTGGTGGAGAGAAACAGGATCCGCGTGAGAAATGGTGGAGGCAGGGGTGGCTCTGCCTCTCACAATCACTCCCTCCCTCCCGGGAACCCCGCAGGCTTTGCAGTCTAGGTTCAGACTTGCAGAGTTGTGAGATTGTGGGCAAGTGAATTAACCTCTCTGACTCTCCGTGCCCTCACTGGTCAGAACCCTAGCGTACAGGTGGCTAGGAGCATGAAAGACGGCTGTACCTTACAACACTAAACACGGGCCTAGCACGGCGAGAGATTACCGAATCAGAGGCATCTCCTTCACGTTTTGTGGCATCGCCCCACAGCATCTCACACCTTGGATTCCCTGGGGCCCTGCCTCCTTGCAAGTTGCGGTTGTTGCCTTTACCCTTTGGCTATAAATTAGAGACTTTTTATCCCCCTCCATCTATGTCTGGAAGGGACCTAGATAAATAGGTAAGTTCATTAGGGCTATCTGGGCAGTGTCTCAGTGGATAGCTGCTGAAGGCTTGGGCCCTAAGTGAAGCCGCTGGAGCTAGCCCTTGGTGTGTGCAAGTATCAATACCATAACAAACACGCACAGGGCCCCCCAGCTGTCCATGTGCTCGAACACCATTCCCCAAGCAGCCCACCGCCAGCTGACAGCTTGCCAGCTGAGATCTATTCTTTGGGAGCAACATGGCCTTCTAGAAGAACCTGGGAGTCAGTAATCCAGCTGTCTTTAGCCCCTCACCATAGAGTGTGGGCTGGGGGTCCCCTGACCTGACAGCAGTGGGACACTCACAGGCCTTGAGACCTGAACTCAGGACACAGTGACCTGGTCAGGAGAGAGGAGACTTGGAGAAGTCAGGGTCATTGACTGGCTGAGTGGGGGGCTCTGCCCTGGGCTTTCCATTCTCGTTACAGTAGCCTCAGCCTCGGCCATGTCTGATGCCGGTTAGGCGGGTGATGGACCTTTTCTAACTTTGTTTTTATGTATCTTTGTGTGTGTTTTGTTTTTTAGTTTCAGGACTGTTTTAGAATGTTGTAGCTTGCTTTAGGAACAGAATGCTTGCATTATTCCCCCTCTGATGGGAGTCCGTCCGTAGTGACCTCTGCAGGCAAATCGAGCCTGGCAGTAGTGCCCATTTGTTGAAACCTGATGCCAGGTGTCCGCCCAGCCTCTCTGTGGCTATAGCTCTGCCCTTCTCAAAGGACCCAGACTTCAGCCCTGACCTGGACAGATGCTTTGTACCTTCCCACTGCCGGCCATTGGGGACAGGCAGGGGAGCCTGGGCGGGCGAGCACAGTCCAGGTTGCCACTGGTTGAAACTACTGTGGGCCGAGCTCTGCTTGCCCGTGGCTCGACAGTTGTCTTCCGAAGAACAGCAGCTCTGCTGCAAGGGACGCCAGGCACTTTTGAAATTACTCCTCAGTAGATTTCCGGTGCTCAGATGTGTCTTCTGTGTATTGTTGGGGGCTGGCCATGTCTTTTAAGGCTATGACTGTGGCCCTTCAGTGGTCCTGACACCATGAGGAGTGGACTGTGAGCCTCTGCTGGAAAGGCTGGACCCAGGGTGTGTTGGGCACGTCGGCTCTTCCCACTCAAACGGCTCTCTCTGTCTCTCTCCCTCCAGTCAATCTCTGCCATGAAAGTGATGCAGTTTCAGGGTGTGAAACACAAGGCCAGTTCTCCTATCTTCCTGCCTCCAGTCACACGTCTTGACCTCACTCCTAGCCCTGATGTGCCCCTCGAGATCATGAAAAGGAAACTGATGAGGACCAATGATCTGCAGGAGTCCAGGCAGCTTGTCAAGGAGATCCGAATGCATCTGGACGTAAGTAGTGGTAAACGGAACTGTTCCCAGGTGCTGCTCTCAGCCTTGGTCCCTGCCTCATGTGAGCAGGTGGGAAAGGAACCCCTAGCCTCTGCTCCGTGTGAACTAGAGCATGTGAGCAGAGCACTGATTGTCTGTGTTCTTCATCAGTGAACTAACCTTGACCTCTTTGGTAACAGGGAGCAATGGAAAGGGGCTGGTCTCCCCCGTATCCTGCCAAGAAGCCATGGCACATGAGTGTTTCCCTCTTTTATACCTTGTTGCTTAGAGGACATTTTTGTTTTGCTGCTTATTGAGTTATTAGCTAATCATATTTATTTTAAAAACTCAGAGCCGAGTGCAGTGGGTCACACCAGTAGTCCCAGCTATTCAGGAGGCTGAGGCAGGAGGATCACTTAAGCCCAAGAGTTTGAGGCCAGCCTGGGCCACATGGTGAGACCCCATCTCGCTCTCTTTTTTTTTTTTTTGAGACAGAGTCTCACTTTGTTGCCTGGGCTAGAGTGAGTACCGTGGCGTCAGCCTAGCTCACAGCAACCTCAAACTCCTGGGCTTAAGCGATCCTACTGCCTCAGCCTCCTGAGTAGCTGGGACAACAGGCATGTGCCACCATGCCCTGCTAATTTTTTCTCTATATATTTTTAGTTGTCCAGATAATTTATTTCTATTTTTAGTAGAGACGGGGTCTTGCTCAGGCTGGTCTCGAACTCCTGACCTCGAACGATCCGCCCGCCTCGGCCTCCCAGAGGGCTAGGATTACAGGCGTGAGCCGAGACCCCATCTCTTTAAAAAAAAAAATCCAATCCAGAAAAATTTCTGCTGTCTCAGGAAAACATTGTCATAGCTTAAATTCTTCCTAAAACCCTTGAGCTATCCTTTATGATTACTGAGTCTATTTTCAGTAGCCCATCGGTTGGTTTGGAGCTGGAAGAATTACTTTTTAAATTATAGCTGTGCACCCACTGAAATGCCAAGCAAAAGAGTTGTCCGCTGTTTCCCACACAGCCAGCTCTTGTCCCCATCATCAGCACAACACAGTGGTTCATGTACTGAAATATGGCCGGAATGTTTTAGGAAGATAAAAAACAAATCTGTAGGGCCGGGTGCAGTGGCTCATGCCTGTAATCCTAGCACCCAGGGAGGCCAAGGTGGGAGGATCGCTTGAGGTCAGGAGTTTGAGACCAGCCTGAGCAAGGGTGAGACCCTGTTTCTATTAAAAATAGAAAAAATTAGCCGGGCATCATGGCACACGCCTGTAGTCTCAGCTACTCAGGAGGCTGAGGCAGGAGGATCACTTGTTCCCAAGAGTTTGAGATTGCAGTGAGCTATGATGATGCTGTTGTACTCCACCCAGGGTGGCAGAGTGAGACTCTGTCATAAATAAATAAATATCTGTCTATCTATGTGGTTTGTCTAAAATGCCTATATCTCATTATCCCAAAAGTTACTACCCCATGTGTGGCCACCTTATTAAGCAGGACATACTTTTAGCTGGTGTCACACACAGTATATCAGCAGTTCTCATACTTTGTAGTCTTGGGCCTCTTTACACTCTTTGAACTCTTGATCCCGAAGAGCTGTTGTTTACAGTGGGTCATTTCTATTGATATGTACTGCATCAGAAATTAAAAGGAGGCAGAGGAGCATTTTGTCCTTACCCTTTTGATAGTTCATGGAATCTGAACCAGAGTTTTCATGTGTTTGCTTGAACAGCTGTAAATCGTATAGGATTTTTTTGGTATCTGCTGTAAATTTGAAAACTATTCCCATGGTTACATACTTCTTGGTGGATTTAACTTTCCTGATAACTGTTGCGTAGTTAGATTTTTATGTAAAATAAAAGATTATTAAAACAATAAATTAAAACTGAGATTTAAAAATATATTTAATCTATTTAGAAACAATAGCAAACCCTTTTTGTGTTAATGTATATTTTATGAAAAATAACCGTTTTCCAAAACAAAAACCATTTTGGTGAGAAGAGGGACATTGCTTTACATTTTTGCAAATCTCTTTACGTGCAGCGTGATGGAAACAGCTAGGTCCTTGGACCTGCGTCTGCATTCACTCTGTTGGGCTCGGCTGTGTTGGCCGAAATGGTGAAGAAAATCCAGCCTTGCACAGATACATGTAGTTAAGGAAGAGAAGATGTCACGGAGCCCATGAGAGCTCTTGGGGACCCCGTGGCTGTGGACCCACACATTGAGAATTGCTTGTGTAGCACGCAGTGGGCAGTGAGTCTGTGGGTTCAGACGTGAAGGAAGCAAACCCTGACTGGGGAGGGCTGGAGCAGAGAGCTCTGGTGTCAGGTTAGGCTGACGTCGAAGCTCTTCCTCTTACAATGCTGTCTTTCATAATCTGGGAGGAAAACGATGCCTCCCTCTGTGCCCCACCGCCTGACCGTTCGATGGTTTCCTGAGTGGGCAAAGGTGCCCTGAACACACAGCAGCCTTCCTGGGACAGTCCACTGTGGAGCACAGGTTCCTTTCTTCAGAGCAGTCCACGCCTGCTCTGCAGGTGTTTGGTTGTAAATGCTTCCATCGCGCCAGCAGATCCTTGAAAGGCAAGGTCCTTCCAGCTGTCACGGAAGCCATGCACACACACATCTTTTGCCTTCCTCAGAAGACATTTATTGGCGTCTATTCTAACCGGGTGAGGGCTGTGTGGAGAGACGTCTTTAAACGTGCTTCTAACCATCGTGGGTCCAGGAGAGGCGGCACAGGGAGGCACATTCTGACGGGATGTGTTTGTCCCCAGGTTAGGCAGCTCATTTGGAAGTCGGTGCGCAAGATTGTCTCCTTGCTGGCAACATCCGAGGCTGAGATGGAGAGGCTTCTGTCCCTGAGAGCCCCGCTCACGAGGCACAGCTGCTACCCGGAGGCCCTGGCACACTTCCGCACGCACTGCTTCAACTGGCACTCCGCCACGGTGAGCGTGCCCGGGCTGTGCCTCAGGAACCCGAAGGCTAAACTCATGCTGTCCCTTGGAAATCACATCAGATGCACTACCCTGTAGAAGGTTCCATCCAGACTGAGGGAACAGTGGGCTCATTTCAGAGAGAATGAAGGTCGTCCAAGTTCATGGACCATATATTTGGCCCCAGAACCCTCTTATTGTCCCAGTGGGTGGGAAAATTTACCAGAGTCATAAATGACAACTCTCATTTCTGTTTTGAAGGGTAGCTCTCTTTACACTTTTGCTGTCCCTGAAAACCTTATCCTCACTCCTCCCTCCCACATCAGCCCCTTGTTTCTCCCTTCAGGGTCTATGCTGACCCCTCCCTAAGATTCAGTGTTGAAGTCAGGCCTGGTCTGTGGAGTAGAAGGAGGTACTGAGTTTCTGCACGTTGCAGAGTGTCAGGGTTGGAAGGTACCTAAATAGCCTTCTGGTCAGCACTATGTGGTGCTTAGATCTTTCTAGAGAAACGGTGGCAGACTGGCCTGCCGACCAAGTCCTGTCCACAGCCTTATCCCCCCCATGGCCTGTTTCATAGAGAAACATTTATGTGAACACAGTAACACCCTACTTGGCTACCCATTGTCCACGGCTGTTTTCAGCCTGGAGCGGAGTTGAACAGTTGAGAGAACCATTTACCCCCAAGTCTTGCTTTTTTGCTCTTTAGAATCACATAAAGTGAATCTCTTCCTTCATCTTCATGAGAGTTCTCAGGTTCTCTGAAGTTTTTTTTCAAGATAAAGATTCCCGGTATTTCAGCCTTACCTGGCGTGATCCGGTTTGGCGTTCACGCACCATCCCCCACCCCCTTGTCATCAGTGTGCCCCTCCCAGGGCGAAGTTCCCAGAACCAAAAGGCAGACTCCCAAGGGAGGTCTCAGGTACTAGCGGGGAGCAGAGCCACCAGGAGCTCGCCATCAGGATCCTCACGTGGGACTGAGAGTGCTTTGGGAGCCTGCCACACCCCCAGGGCTGTGTGCAAACCCTTGCACGTGTGCATTTTTCTTGGGCGATAGTCCGTAAATATCACCAGATTATCAAAGGTGGAGAAAGGGATCCATGACCCAAAAAGGTCAAAAACCACTGGCCAAGGTGCTTTACCTCTATAATTGCAAAAACGTAGTATTCCCAAGTTAAGACTTGATCGTATGATGAAATAATGTTTGATTCTGTCTCGTTTCTTTCCAGTATGAGTATGCTCTGAGACATTTGTACGTGCTGGTCAACCTTTGTGAAAAGCCGTATCCACTGCACAGGTAAATCAGCACATGGCACTTGAAAGTCCTTGTCATTCTGAAAGCAGAAGGGGGCAGCAGTGCCGTCCTGCAGCTGGGCAGTTTTGCTTCTGCCAGCCACCACCTCCAGCTTTGTTCTGGAAGCGTTTGCTAGGGGAATCCAGAACAGCTGCATTCCCAGTGACAGCTGTGGGTGGGTCTGTCCTAGATGACCGCCTGTTCCAGGTGGGATTATGTTTGTCTTAATTTCTTTAGAGTTGACATAGTTCACCAAATAATTCTTGTCTCCTACAGGATAAAATCGTCCATGGACAACGTGTGCCTTGGTCACTACTGAAGAGCTGCCTTCTGGGTGCTTTTCCAAGTGTGAACACCATCCCTCGAATGTGTACTAATGGAGACCGAAGGTGGTGCGAGAGGGAAGCCCCCACTGCTCTGGCCTGGGGAAGGGCCGCCTGCCGCTCGGGGCTCACTCCGGGCCTTTCTTTTGCTGGGTGACTTGTTTGCCTTTGCCCACTTCCCCAGTCTGCTCTGAAAAAACTACAAAATAGGGGTGGGTAAAGCTGTGTTGAGAACAGTAATATTTGCTTTTTTAGGAGGTTTTTTGGCCCATTAGTTTTAAAGAGCAAGAAGTTCGTGGAGGCTTCTGTAGCCCCTCTCAGAAAGAGTCTTTGTTGGGAGAAATTTGAAGCTGAAACCTCTTAAGTCTTCAGAATGATTTTATTGAAGAGGGCTATAAGCCTCAAATGGAAAACTATTTTTAGAAAATATGATTTTTGATTGCTTTTGTATTTTATTCTGCAATTGTGTTCAAGTCTTTAAGAAAATAAAGATTTGTAACTGACCCTGAGTATTAACTTCTGCCCCTGACTGCGTGGTTTGTGCTCCTGGCCCCTCCTAGCCGCCCCCAGTCCGTCTTTTCCAGCCTTGCGTCCTTGGACCTGTTAGCTCCTCTGCCTTTTCCTTCATCTCCACGGACCCTCAGGCGTACCTTAACGTGCCCCATTTGCCCCGAGCCTTCCTCAGCTTCTCCCCACTCATCGAAGTTTGTTTTAATTTAGGATATTTAAGGTGGAGAACACCCCTTCAATGATTGGGGGAGACGCAAGATGGAAATAAAGAGTTTGTTACTTACAGGTCCTGGGGTGTACCCAGCACACCTGGTGGCCACACACGGAGGTCAGGGAGCATGTGGACAGAAAGAGAGGGAAGGACCCGGGGGCCAGGGCCTTTATTGGGTCTAGAGCATTATCCAAACTGGTTTCCCATGGGGAGTTTTAACTGGTGGGTTAAAACTCATGCAAGCAGGCATGAGTTCTAGGAGGTCACACTGTGACTGAGAAGTGGTCACTGTAGCGTGTCTGCACAGTCCATGCGGGATGTGAGGGTCAGCGGGGCTGGTCAGCTGTACCCTCGGGAGGTGTCCTCCTGTTCACCAAGAGGAAGTTTTATATAGCAGAGATCAACCACATTGAGGAACTGGGTAGAAGGGAGAACCGGAAACTGCCAAGGGTAACTGAACTTGCTTCTGGTCTGGGAAACTCCATTTACTGGATATTCAAAGTAGGCGCCAGGGCAATGTGAAATGATAAGATTTCAGTACAAAAGTACTATCTCCTCTGTCCACCTGCATTTTTGTTGCATCTCTAACAGCATGTGTCAGGGTCTGCCCTTCCACCAGGTGCAGGGACAGGGACAGGGAGGGGAAATCTCACCGGATTTTCCCAGGGGGCTCCTCAAGGACAGAGGCTGCCTGGCTTGCGCTTCCCTGGGCCCTGCATCACCCAGGGAGGTACTCACACCGTCTACAGGAGTCCCCCTTATTCATAGGAATACGCTCCAAGAAACCCTGGATAGTGCCAAACCCCCTACAGACCGTGCATGAATCTCTTCTTCATAATTTCACGGATAGAAGATTCATTCTTATCACAGATCTTAGCAACCTCGGCATACAACTTTTTCACTCAAATGAAGGGCTCTACGGCTTGTCTTCGGCAATCTGAATAGCCAGCATCGCTACTCTGGCCCTTTGGGGCTGTTACTAAGTAAAATAAGGGTGACTGGAACACAAGCACCGCACTACCTCAATGGTGGGTCTGATCACCGAGACCGCTACTCTAAGTGACTAATAGGTGGACAGCGTGGGCAGCGTGGATTCCCGAGACGAAGGGGTGATTCACAGCCCAGACAGAACGGAGCAGGACGTGGGAGATTTCATCACAATACTTGGAACAGCATGCAATTGAAAACTTAGGAATTGTCTATTTATGGAATTTTCCATTTAATATTTTCAGACTACAGTGACCCCGGGCAACTGAAACCTCGGAAAGCAAAACCGTGGATAGGAGAAGACTACTGCATATCCATGCAATGGAATACTGTGCGGCGTATTGCTTTTTATTAAAGGAATTCAGCCAATTGAAAGAAGCCAAAAGACCACATACTATATGATTCCAGTTTTATGTAATGTCCACAATAGGCAAACCCGTAGAGACAGAAAGTAGATTGGTGGTTTCAGGGACTGGGGCGGGGGCAGTGAGAAGTGACTGCTAATGGGTGTGAGGTTTCTTTTTGGGGTGATGAAAATGTTATAAAACTGTGGTGAGGGTTATGCAATCTCAATATACTAAAAATTACCAAATTGTACACTTTAAATGGGGGAATTATGTGGTATAAAGCTGCTAAAAAAAATAAGCCACATAGCAAGATGGCTGTTTAGATACATAGGGAGAAAACACAACATGAAAACACTAAGCCCTGACACTTCCGACCACCTGTCTTTAGGGTTTCCTATCCTGCTTAGCAGTGGTTGACTCCTTTAACGTTTGGAGCATGGAATAGAAGTTGAGAAACTGGCAAATAGAGTCATGTCTGTGACAAATTCAGGGGTGACACTTTTGTTTTTGTTTTTTTTTTTAGAGACCGGGTGTTACCCTGTAGCCCAGGCTGAAATGCAGTGGCACAAGCACAGCACACTGCAGCCTCCAACTCCTGGGCTCGAGCGATCCTCCCACCTCAGTCTCCTGAGTAGCTGGGACTACAGGGGTGTGCCACCATGCCTGGCTAATTTTTAAAATTTTTTTGTAGAGAGGGGGTCTTGCTATCAACAGTGTCTTTTGCAGAGCAGAAGTTTTTAATTTTAATAAAGTCCCACTGATCAATTTATTCTTACATGGACCATACTTTTGTTATTCATTTCTTTTTTATTTAAAAATATTTTCCATTTTCCATCTCCTTTTCCTAGTAATGCATTTTCAGTTGTGTTTATATGGTCTTATGTCCCTTCTAGTTAAGTCTTCATGTGTGTGTGTTTTTTTTTTTTTTCTTTTTTTGAGACAGAGTCTCACTCTGTTGCCCGGGCTAGAGTGAGTGCCGTGGCGTCAGCCTAGCTCACAGCAACCTCAAACTCCTGGGCTCAAGCGATCCTACTGCCTCAGCCTCCCGAGTAGCTGGGACTACAGGCATGCGCCACCATGCCCGGCTAATTTTTTTCTATATATATTTTTAGTTGTCCAGATAATTTATTTCTATTTTTAGTAGAGACAGGGTCTCGCTCAGGCTGGTCTCGAACTTCTGACCTTGAGCGATCCACCCGCCTCGGCCTCCCAGAGGGCTGGGATTACAGGTGTGAGCCACCGCGGCCGGCCAAGTCTTCATGTGTGAAACTTCTTTTTCTTCATGTCTGAAACAATTCTTTTCTTCCTAATTTTTTCCTCAGTTCCATTATCTCATTTCTGAGTTTTTCTAATTCAGGCTGTTTTTTCATGTTGTATCAATTTCTTAGCTCTTTCTGACACACATAGTAGATTGCATTTTTTGGCTGTTTGGGTGATGTCTTTGCTTTTTTTGTTTAGAGACGGGGTCATGCTCTGTTGCCCAGGCTGGAGTGTAGTGGCACAATCATAGCTCACTGCAGCCTCAAATTCCTGGGTACAAGCCATCCTCTTGCCTTGGCCTCCCAAGTAGCTGGGACTACAGGCGTGAGACATTGCACTCAACTTGGGGCCACATCTTTCTAGTAATATGTTTTCATTGTTCCCAGGAAAACTAGTCACTCCATTTCCTTTATGAGAAGTAACTAAGTCAGCTGAGGTGGCTGCAGCCTTTCTTGGGAGCTGGGCACCAGGCTGGCCAGGAGGACTGAAAGTGGGGCTAAGTGCTTGCCATGAGATAGGCAAGGACTTCCCAGAGGCAGGACCTCTCTGCCCCCCACAGTCACTGGGCCCTACCCCTTCAGAATATTTGACCCTTACCAGGGACTGAGGCCTTGCCTGACTCCCAGATCTGTGCCCCACCCCTATTTGGTGTCCTGCATGCCCCTCATACTCCTCACTCCCAAAGCTGATGTCCTCTGTTCCCTCTCAAGCCTGCGTTCCCCTCTACCTAGCTGATAGCACAACCCGCAGCACAGCGTCCAAGCCAGAAATCTACAAGTCTTTCCAGGATCCCCCCTTTCGGTCCACACCCTCCAATCGCCCACCATGTTCTGCGAAGTTTACAGCCTCAGCATTCCCAGGCTTAACTCCACCTCCCACCTCCACACCTTCCCCTGTTCAGACCTCCCCTTACCCCAGATTGCTGCAGCAGGGTTCAGGGGAGCCTCTCCTGCCTCCAGTCTGGCCCCTCCGGACCAGTGTGTGGGTGGAGGATTCCAAGACCATTTCGGGCCTGGTCTAATCAGCTAACTCAGTGTCACCTCCCACTTCTTTTTGCCTCTGACTTTATGTTCAAGCCATCTTGAAATGGCCAGTCCCCCATGCGTACAGCACAATCTTGTTACTTTTCCTGTGACTTTTCACTGTCTTTCCTCTTCCTTGTCCAGAACCGCCAAGAATCTGAGGTTTTACCCACTTGCAGGCTGGCAAGTGAGCCTGTCTCAGTGCAGGTGCTGCAGACACAAGACCATGTCAGAGACACAGGACATCATGACTCGAGGCACATTAGGTCGCGTGAGCTTCATGTTTGCTGTGACTCCTCTCACCTGCGTCTCCTGAGTGATGCAGAGTTGGGCCCAGGTGAATGCTGCGCACGCAGTGGCCTAAAAACCTCAAGCTTAAGAAACTCAATCATTCAAAGACGGCGCTAGCAAACCTGCCCAAATTCCTCCCTGGAGGAGCACATTATTTTCCAAGGTGAGAGACATCTTATTATCCTAGTCAGGAAAAAAAAAATCTGTCCTCTTCCCAGGAGGGAGAAACAATCTGGACCTTCCAAGGCTACTGAAGTACTCTTAAAAAGACAAACGCTGTCAATGCTCCTCACCAGACATGCAGAAATGCGAGACCCGTGGAGAGCTGTCTCCCAGTAGTCTCTCGGGGCTCTCTTGTTCCTGTCTGCACCTGGCCGCGTCCTTACCCTTCAAGCCCCAGCTCAGCACCCCCGTCTCCAGGAAGCCCTCTTTCCTGTGCCAGGCGGATTACATAGCCTCTATTCTGTCAGGCGCCCTTGACATTCCGTGCCTTCTGCTGTCACCACCCTGGTCACATTGACCTGCGAATATCCCCATGGCCCAGCAGACCTGAGTCCCCCTGTACTCACCATAGACCATCACATTCCTTCATACAGACTGGAAAAGACGCCGCTTGCTCTGGGTGGACAGAGTCCCACAGCAGGACGCAGGCCCTGACAAGTAGCCCACAGATGGGTCTCAGTCCCACTTGTCCCCACAGCCATGCAAATGTGGCAGTGAACAACCTCCATTACCATATGTGCTAGCCTTGAATTTATTTACCTTTTTGAGAAGATCTTTGACTTCCCCTGCCTGTGCCACCCAGGAACTTGGGTGATCCCTGCAACAGACCTGGGAAATCAGGGTCTAGCGAGCATTCTCATTTTAAGAATGGGGAGACTGAGGCACAAAGCTGTTAGGGACTTGCTCAGGGTTTGCTGCTGGCCTGGAGCCCAGATCTCCTGGATCCTAGTTCAGTTCTTCCCACCATACTGCTGAGTTAAGTTTTCTGACCCTGAAGCCAAGCAGATTTCAGAGTTCCCTGCTGGCTTCGGGCTGCGTGAGCCGCAAAGAGGCAGTTCCTTAAAGCGTTCCTGGATGGCAACGATTCCCAGAAAACGGGAAGAGGGAAAGCCACTGCTGTGAGTTGGCACTTTCCTCCCCAGAGTCCTGCTCCATGTGACCTTCCTTCAAAAGAAGGGCTTGCAGCTGGCCACTGCTACCCCATTCCTCACCCTGGTGACCCTGCCTGGTGGGAGACACCCCAGTCCTGGATTCCAACCAACTGGGTGTGTACACGGCAGATGTGTGCCAGGCTTTGCAGACAGACGTGGCCTCGGGCCTGCCGAGTGGGGAGGTCAGGCTCATCTGTGAGTGTGTGGTGCCGGGAGTGGGGTGTCACACCAGGGGCTCCCCTTCCTCTCGCTCCCCCCCAACCAGGGGCTCTGCTTCTCTCTACCCACCTCGCCTGCAGGTCTGACCCTCCTCAGCAGAAACTTGCTCACAACTATGGCAGACTTGCTCCACCCCATTAGGGTGCTGTGGGGACACCCCAGGCCAGGCCACTTCAGGACCAGTTTAGGACCTTTCATTATGGCCAGGACTTTGCACCTAGCCATCATGGCTGGCTATGGTGACAGAGAGGCTGCAGGGCCAGGCATGCCCAGTCACTCTGCGGAAACCCTAGGGGCTTCTCCTAACACCGCTGGCCCAGCTCCAGCCTCAGGCTGCCGGGCCAGTAAAGGCTGGGGGGCGGAGGGAGGCAGCCCACCAAGGAGAGAGGGGACAAATGCCAGGGAGGAGACGCCTCCCTCAAGAGGCTGTTGTGTGGATTAAATAAAATAATGCAGGGGAATCGTTAACTAGCTCCCGACAGCCCTGAAGCTCAGCTCCAAGGACGCCATCTCCTGGCCCTCGATAGGGTCCCCCGTTTGCCCAGTCACACCTGCTTGTGGGAGAGGCGGCCAGATGACAAGAGCTTCGGGTAACTCCCCTCCTGCTCTCTGGGGGCTCACGAAGGGTCCCTGGCTTCTCCGGATGGGTGGACCCCAGCACTGGCCTCAGGGTGGGGTCCTGCACACACATGCACCTGTACATACATGTTCTTGCAGCGATTCCCTCAGTCCAGCCCACTGGCCAGCTCTGTCCCTCCTGGAAGCCAGCCATAAGTTCCCCAGAGCAGGGCTGGGGCCTAACTTACCCTCTGAACCCACCCCAAGCCTGGGGCCCCACCTGGGCAAGAGGGTGTTTTGGTAAATGGGGTCCCCCAATCTTCTCCACCAGGCTTAGGCCTAGTGGGAGGCAGTACATACCCGGCCTTGGAGCTTGGCATGAGGCTGTGTAGCCCAGCCCAAGGCCAATGGCAGTGTCTGCACTGGGTGGGGACAGGCACTCTGGGATCATGGCCGGCTTCCCTCAGCTTCTGGGTATTTGCCTATTTTCTTGTATCTGTGACCTCTGGGGCGAGGCAGCATCCTGGAGCCTCCCCTGCGTCTCACACGGAGCTGGCCTGGAGCCAGGGTCTAACAGGTGTTTGTTGACTGGCTAAGTGAGCTAGTTGGTGCGGAGGAGTTTCAGTCAGCCCAGTCCAGTTGCCATTCCCTGGATACCCTGCTCACGGCCATTCCCACTGGGGCTCCCTCCACACGAGCCTTGGGTTTTGTTCTCTGCTGCTTTCCAGGGCCTGGAAGAGCAGGCACGCACAAATACCTATTTTTATTCAATGCTGAGGACACAGACACGAACGGTCCAAATGTGGTGGAGAAAGCAGAAGTATCAGCAGGCAACTGCGACTTGACGGGATCTGTCTTGTGAAGCAGACAAGCTCCAGGGGGGCTGTGGGAACGTGGATAAGGACGGTTTGGCCCAACCCAGGGGCTTAAGGAAGGCTTCCCGGTGATGGGCTTTGAAGGATATGTAGGAGTTGACCAGGGGAAGACTACAGGGAATGGTATTCCTGAGAGAGGTGAGAGATGACAGGATCCTCAGTGGCAAGGGGTGGGGGGTGTTTGAACCCACCCGCCTGGGAAGGAGGGTAGGCTGTGAGTGGGGGACTGGGCTAGCCGAGCAGAGCTCCAGACCCTTCAGAAAAGGAGATGCCATTTTCAAAAGGGCTTTTATTAGACTCCTCACATGGTGCCTCTTGCAGCAACTGCCACAGCCCTGGGGTGCGTCCACCTGGGAAAGGGCCCTGTCAGTTTTCCCTGTGGTGGAGGCGGGGCTTGTCCATGTGTCCCCGGAGCTGGCCTTGCTTGGTTGTCCCAGCGTGCGTCTGGCTGCTTCTGGCAGGGCTTGGAGCTGGCTGCAGAGGAGCCGGGCACTGCCAGCTGAGGGCAGGCTCCGGTGCAGGAGTTGGGGGGCCTATCTCTTCAACACACACCCTGAGATGCTCCTGAGATGCTGGGCGGGTCCCAAACAGCCCAGATCCACCCTGAGGGGCGCAGGGCGCAGCTGTGGCCAGCACCCTTACGCCGTCCAGTCCTGGGGAAACCGAGCTCAGGCCCTTCCCTGGGAAGACCAAGGATGGGGTGGGCGTGGGGAGGCAGAGGGACTGGCCTGGGGGGCTGTGTGTGAACAGGGACTGGGCTTGTTCGCTGCAGCTGGCTGGAGAGCCTTTTCCCTTTCGGAGCCTCAGTTTCCCTTTCTGTCTAATGAAGAACGTGGCCTCTCAGTGCCATGGCTCTCCCTCAGGAAGGGCCCTTGGGCACGCCTTCAGGTTATTTTCACAATACCCTGCACGCGCCCGGTGGGAGGCACGCACGCGCGCCCTGTGGCCATCGGGTGCGGGGCCGTGCTGAGTGAGTGTGGCGTGTGGGCGCGCCCAGACCGCCCCTCTGTCCCCGCCGGTCTCGGCAAGTGCTGCCACGAGGGCCTCACAGGAAGTTGGGCTCCCGCACCACCAGGCAGGGCGGGCTCCCGCCGCCGCCGTCCGGGGGCCGGTACACGAAGTGGAAGTCGCGCTTGGGCTCGCTCCGCAGCAGGTAGCCCTTGATGCGGTGCGGCAGCGCGTCGTCCGCCAGCTGGAAGCAGCGCCCGTCCACCAGCACGAAAAGCCGGTGGTCCTGGGGCTGCGCCACCTCGAACTTCTCCGCGCACTGGGCGCACAGCGCCTGGGCCGGCGTGTCGGCCCGCGACGCCAGCGTCCGCGACTGCTGCTCGGGCTCCAGGTACGACACGCAGATGAAGTCCTGCGGGGCGAGACGGAGGGCTTGCGGTCACCGGCGGGGCCCAGCGGGCGCCTGTCGCCCCCACCGACGCCGAGAGCTCGGGCCAGCGGGGAGCTGCGCGGCCGTGCAGCTGGGAGTCGCGCGCCTGCGTCCCCAGCCTCACTCCGCGACTCGGCCCGCAGGGCGACCTGCGCCCGGTGCCGCGCCTCTCAACTGCGCTCACTGTTGTGGGCGATTCCAAATCAGTTTGGATCCTGGCAATGAGGAGCGAGCGCGCCCTCTGGTGGCCGGTGCACAGGCGTCCCATCATTCATTCATTCATTCATTCATTCATTCATGCATGCATGCATGCAGGCATTCATTCAATCCCTCCCTCCCTCCTTCCCCGAGCCCCCCGCACTCCAGGCACTAAGCTGGGCACGGCGGGCGCCGTACATCAAAACGGG
This sequence comes from Lemur catta, assembly GCF_020740605.2. Classification (NCBI taxonomy): domain Eukaryota; kingdom Metazoa; phylum Chordata; class Mammalia; order Primates; family Lemuridae; genus Lemur; species Lemur catta. The sequence continues at coordinate 11,141,207 of NC_059128.1, forward strand.
AGGCGCCGAGCCCACCCCAGCACCGCACGGTCCGGGCAGGCGGCGCGGTCCAGCCCCGGGGGCGGACGGGGAGGGCACTGGGCGCAGGAGGGCGGGTTCGGCACGGGCGGGAGGGGAGGGACACGGCACGAGCAAAGCGAGGCGACGCCCGAGGGGGTCCTCGCAATGCTCGCGGCACACTCACGCGGTCCGCCGCGGCCTGGGAGGGACCTTGGGTGGCCTGGCCCATGTGGGTGCCAGTCCCATGACCTGCCTGGCTTTGAATCTGCTCCCGCTTACTGTTTGGCCTCGACTATTTTGAGCCCCGGGTCCTCGACTGAAAACTGGGCAACGCCAGCCTTACGTGAGGTGTGAGGAAGCACACAGCTGGCTGCGAGCCTGGAGCTGCCCCTCGCTGTCCCCAGGTTCCGAGCAGGTGGCGACGGTGCGTGTGGGGCGCCCCCCTGTGGACGGAGTGTGCCCGCAGCCTCCCCCAGGAGGAACGCAAGGACCACAGCACAGAGGTGGCAACTGCGGCTACAGGTGGTGAGCGCTTAGGAGGCGCCGGGCTCCATGCCCAGAGCTTCACTGGGACCATCCATTTCTTCTGCGAGGACGAAAGCCCAGCCCACTCTTTCAGCCTCTTAGTGGCTGCCTTAGGGCTCCTTGTCCTGCATTAGGTTCCCAAGGGCCCTTACACGTACTGGTGACTGGCCCTGCACTTTCACTCCCCAGGGAAGGGATTTAAGGCGCGAGGTCAGAGGAGGCACTGGGAGGGGTCAGAGGTGCTGCCCTCCCCAGATCCCCGATACGGTGCTGAGGGGCTCCTCATCCCCGTCCCAAGCTTCCTTCATCCCAGTGCTGGGTGGTCCATCCCACTGATGCTCTGCCTGGCGCAGCATCAGAAACCCACAGGGTGGAAGCAAGAAGGGCTGCCTGGGGCAGGCCTGGACCAGGAGTGTCCATATCCCCAGAGTTAGGGGGGACAGGTATGCCAGAAGTGGGTGGGGCACAGTGGTGTGCTGGAGCGGGCGCATGCTGGCTCCTATCAGCTTGGGAGAGCCAACTGCATACATCTCTTTCCACTCCGAGTTCAGTGATGCCAAGTTGAAATTGGCCATGGTGGGAGTATTTACACCATGGAAATTGACAGAAGCTAAAATCAGAGCTTTTTTTTTTTGTACCCCCAGAGAGCCAGTTATTAAATATTTATCAAGATACTATTGATTAGCCACAGTCAGTGGGCCTGTGTAGATAGAAAAACTGAGTCCGGGAGAGGGGCAAGGATTGCTCAGGCTCACTCAACAAACTAGTACAGAGCTGGGTCCAGAACTCGAGCCTCCTGCCTCCCAGGCCTGGGCTCTGCCTATTATGTATACATGGGCCATCTTGAAAGCCAGGAGTTGGGTTCCGGACAGGTGTGCTCTGGCTGCCAGGGCAGTGAGTTTGCACAGCTGCTAACAGCTGTCGATTGCTGTCTGGCTTGCTGGCCTGACTCCCTCCATTCTCTGCACACTTGGTCCTGCTCTGTCCCAGACCCTGGCCTGGGGCCCCTGACCCCTGTGAACCATGGGCCTTGCCCTCCCAGAGGTACAGCTTCATATGCAGAGTGTTACAGCACTGTTGGGGGGGGCAGCAGCAGGAAGTACTGAGCACACATCTAACCCAGCCTGTGGTGAATGGGGTAGGGGGATGAGGTAATCCGGGAAGGCTTCTCAGAGGAGGGGGGCTGTCTTGTCTTAAAGGATCGGCAGTGATAGCTAGTGAGGAAGGGGAGACAGGCCAGCGTGGGCAGAGGCTGAGTGGCCAGTGAATTGGGCTCAGCATGTTGGGGGAATGGGGGTACCTGGATTTGATGCAGCCTCAGGTTGTGTGGGGTGATGGGAGTGGAGGGGTGGGTGTCTGGCCAGGAATGGTTTGAATACCTAGTCTGTGTAGACAGAGGCGGGGAGGGGTGGGCAGCTGGATTGGTGGAGAGCAAGCTGGAGGAGTGGAGACCCGGGCAGCTGCTGCATTGGTCCAGGGACCCAGGGCCAAGGATGTACATCGGCTCGTGGGTTCCCCAAAAGCACGGACTGGGATGACAGGTCCACATCTTCAGCCCTAGCAGGGAGCTACGACATGGTGGGTACTAAGGAATGTTGAATAAATACCTCATTCCTCCTGTACCCATCTTTTCTGCCCAAATGGGACACCAATGCCTAGTGATACGTTTCTAGGCCCGCCCACGTCCCGGGCACAGAGCAGACACGCAGTAGCAGGCAGGGGCTGGGGGCCTTTCCTCTGGCGTGGAATCTCACGGTTCCCTTGAGGGCAAGGCTGGCCGCCAGTGCAGCCAGAAGACGCCCTGCGGAGCGGATGGCGTCTGCGGCAGGGTCCCGCCGGCCCCCCCACTCGTCCCGGGCGTCACCTGCACGGAGGACCGGGAGGCCCGGGCCTTGTTGAGCGTGCGCCTGCGCTCCCAGCGGTGGATGGAGTCCTGCACCTCCACGCTCAGCTGCCGGGTCACCGTGATCTTGTCGTAGTTCTTGATGTGCTCCAGGGCCCCGTAGGTGGTGGTCAGATAGTAGGAACCTGCGGGGACAGGGTGTGCAGGTTGAGCCAGGACCCCGCCCCCCGGCCCACCGGCAAAGGGAAGGGCTTGGTCCAGGAACGGCCTGCCCCGCCCACCTTAGCCCCGCCCACCCCAGGCTCCACCCACCGTCACCGCCTGGGGCTCGCCTGAGTCACGGCCACGTGCTGAGCCAAGTCCAGCCCACCACCCACGGCGAGCTTCCCAGAGTGCAGCCCCCCGCCCTTTCGGCCCTGCTCAGAGCTTTACATTGGCTCCCCTTCAGGACGAAAGTCTTATTTTTTAAGTGATATTTTAAAATGAGTTTTTAATTTAAAAATGACTTTTAAAATGCTTTAAAATTAAGGATAACAAGGAGCCGAGAGCTATGGATGCCTTCAGGGTAGGGAAAGGGTGGCTGGGAGACAGGGTGGGCTGGGGACTGCTCACTGTGCATCACCTACGGCCATCCCGACTGGTGAGGGTTCCACTTAGGATTTTTCAACTTTAGAATGTCGCAGACGCGATTTGCGCTGAGTAGAAACGGGACTTCAAGTACCCATACAACCACGGTTTTTCACTTTCACAGTATTCAATAAATGACATGAGATATTCAACTATTATAAAATAGGCTTTGTGTTAGGTATTTTGCCCAACCGTGGACTAATTTAAGTGTTCTGAGCACGTTTAAGGTAGGCTGGGCTAAGCTATGATGTTTGGTAGGTTAGCTGTATTGAATGCATTTTCTATTTAAGATATTTTAAGCTTACGATGGGTGTATCTGGAGAAGGAGCGTCTGTATATGCTTTAAAGTTTTAAGCCATGTGCATGTATAAATTAATCTAAAAATTTTTTAAGAAGATGTAGAGGAAATTTTAATTACACATGTAATTTTTAAAGATTTAAAATAAGCAAAATATTTGAATTGTTCATTTCTCCATTTCTTCTGACCTTAATTCACACATATTCTTATTATCTAATGTTTCCTAAATTAATTTAAGCTTTGATATACTTCAGATTGTAAAACTTACATGAAGTTTTAAGATTGAAAAAAACATTATTTTACAAGTTCATTTTCCTTAGCTTGTTAGAGGCCTTGGCTAAAAGGTTTGAGAAGTACTAACTTTGTTGAGCCCACTTACTTTAGAGAGTGGAAACTGAGTCCCAGAGAGGGAGGGTGACTTGGCCAAGGTTGCACAGTGATCAGGGGCCCGAGGAGAACGAGCCCTGGGCACCCTGCTCTCTTCTGGTCTCTGGCGTCCCCCACTTCCATGGCACTTCTCTGGGCTTCCCTACCACTGGCCGGGTCTTTCTGCCCAGCCTTTCCGTGCCAGGGTGATGATTTTGACACGAGACAGATTCTGCTAGTGACCCAGTCAAATCCCATCTTCCTCTTCTATGAATATAAACTGAACTCTACTTTTATTTGGGGAGGTACCACTTTACTGAAGATACGCAGTTCCCAGGCTCCCTTGCAGCTGGCGGGGGAGAGGCAGGAGACTCTGTTTTGGCTCCTTAGATATAAATGTAAGACTCTGGGCGGGGCTTCCAGGAACGCCTTTGACAGTGACAGACTCAGTTGATGTATCTCTCTGGGTTTTTGATTGTGCCCCTTCCTCCTGCCTGGAACACAGAGGTGAGCCCAGAGAAATAGCAGCTGTCTTGTGATAAGAGGTGACAGGTACAAAGACAAAGGCCCACAAACTAAGGAAAGACAGACAGAGCTGTGTCCGTGACTCCCTGATGGCATGGCTGCAAACTGACATCCTTATCAGTTGCTTACCCTGGACTTCTTGATGCAAGAGACAAACCAATCCCTTGCTCTGATTTAAACCATTATTAGTTACATTGTAAGTTATTTGCAGCCCAAAGTGTTCCTAATTGTTACATTGGATGAAGCTGTCTCTACAACCAATATGGGAAAAGTTCCCACCCTTGTCAGGGTGGGTGAGGAGTAAGATAAAGGGATCTATGGCCACAGGATCACCTGCGTAGCTCACCCTCCCTCTCTGGGACTCAGTTGCCTCTCTCTAAAGTGAGGGGGCTCAATAAAGGTAGTACTTCTCAAACCGTTTAGCTCAAGCTTCTGACAAGCTAAGGAGAATGAACTTGTAAGCCTCCATGTAAAATATTTTTTTAATCTTAAAACTTCATGTAAATTTTGCAATCTGAAACGTCTCAAAGCTTAAATCAACTTAGGAAAGATTAGGTATTAAGAATATGTGTGAATTAACTTAAGGTAAGACGAAATGAACAATTCAAATTTTTTATTTAAAATCTTTAAAATTGCGTGTAACTGTCTGTATAACTACAATGAAAATTTCCTCTACATTTTTGTAAGATTGTGTTTTAGAATAAGTTATAAATTCACACGGCTCAAAAATTTAGTTGAGCTCAAAGTCTGAGTGGGCTAGGGAGCTGCCCCCAGCCCCTGCTGCCCTGAGCGCCCATGCCCCCTGCTTGGCATGCCTGGACTGCTTCCCGTCTGTGAGTTCGTCTCCCTGGCTGGCAACAGGAGGTGAGTGCAGCGTGTGACTGGAAACTGCCAGTTTTGGAGTCAGGGAGCTCTAGGTCTCTGCCCTGTGGCAGCCAGCCTGGGATCTCAGGTGAGTTACTGTCCTTTCTATGCCTCAGTTTCCTCCTCTGCAAAGCCCATCAAGTGGTTGTTAAAAGTAAATGAAGGCGGGTGGATCACTCGAGGTCAGGGTTCGAGACCAGCCTGAGCAAGAGTGAGACCCCGTCTCTACTAAAAATAGAAAGAAATTATATGGACAGCTAAAAAATATATATAGATAAAATTAGCTGGGCATGGTGGCACATGCCTGTAATCCCAGCTACTCGGGAGGCTGAGGCAGTAGAATCGCTTAATCCCAGGAGTCTGAGGTTGCTGTGAGCTGGGCTGACGCCACGGTACTCACTGTAGCCCGGGCAACAGAGTGAGACTCTGTCTCAAAAAAAAAAAAAAAAAAAAGTAAATGAGATGAATATATGTCAAGAGCAGGGCTAAGGAATGTGTGAGTAACACCTGGTGGCTACATGACCTCCAGGAGGTGCTCTGAGGCTTCTCATGTTGGTGAGTGAGGTGGGAGGAACTCCAGGCCCTGCTGGTGCACTTTGAGGGCTCACTCAAGCTCCGCTTCTTTGCAGCCAGTGTGGCCAACTTCCCTTTGGTTGGGGCCATGCAGTGCCTGCCAGGACCACTAGATGGCAGGCGACCCCACCGTGAGTTTTGGAGCCAGTTCTCTCTGGGGCAGGTGTGTTCATTGATGGGAAAAACCCACTGCCCCTAATTAGCCCAGCATGGCCAGCTGTCAGCCAGCTTGAGGAGGGGATGTGGGCAAAGGAGTCCATGAGGGCATTTCTGGGAGAGGTTTGGATTTTGAGCTGGCTCCCAGGTGCCCTGTCTGCCCCATGGTTTCCCAGAGTGGTGGGAGCAGGGGAGAGAGGCTGGAAAGGGGCTGGGGTCCCGTCACTGCAGAACCTGGGCCCTCCCCACTGCTTACAGGAAGCCCCTGATCTCTCCCGCTCCATATGCCTGCTGCAAAGAGACTGGGACCCCATGGCTAGACCTTTGCTAAGTTACAGCACGTGGAACAGGCTCAGCGAACATGAAGGTCCCAAAGAATCTGACTTGCAGGCTTTCTGCTGACCACAGAAACGGTTTGCTCAAGTGAGCTATGGAACACATGAAGGCAGGGCCAACTCCATCTCTCATCCTGCCCCGAGTGCTATGGTCTGAATGTTTGTGTTTCCTCCCCACACCCCCCAAAGTCAGATGTTGAAATCCTAAGCCCCAAGGGGATGGTATTAGGAGCTGGGGCCTTTTGAAAGGTAATTAGGTCATGGGGGTGGAGCCCTCATGAATGGCATCAATGCCATTTTAAAGGAGGGCCCAGAGAGCTCCTTGCCCCTTCCACCATGTGAGGACACAGCGAGAAGACGCCAGAAAGTGGGGTTCCTCACCAGACACTGAATCTGCCAGTGCCTTGATCTTGGACTTCCCACCCTCCAGAACTGTGAGGAGTAGATTTTTGCGGTTCAAAAGTTATCCAGTATTTTGTTATAGCATCCCAAGCAGACTTAACATCCAGCCACCTCTGCAGAATGCTAGAGCACCCAGACTGTTTGAGAACCCCCAGTCTAGCCCAGCGTCTTCACTTTCCCAAGCCAGAAAGGTTAGGTGACTCGCCCAAGGTCTCCAGCCAGGCAGACGCAGAAGCGGACCCCAAATCCAGCCTCTAAACTCTCTTTTTACTCCACCCGTGTTAATTCTCTGAGGTTCAAGCAAATTAAGTTCCCAAGAGTCTGGGGACTCTGGGAGGGGCCCCCATCCCAAGCGTCTCTGGGGGCTTGGTCTGCCTCCTCTCCTCTCCCCTTCAGATAGGACCCCACGTCTCACCTGCACCTCAGGGGCTGAGGTAACAGAGCATCTGCACACCCTCTCCTTCCTCCAGCCAAGCCAGGAGGGCTAAGCTGGGGGCAACTCAGAAACACCTCCTGCCTCCCACTCTACCCCCTGCCCTTGGGTCCAGACGCATCTCGGGGGAAGTTCAAGGCTGTTAAAAGGCAGAAGCCCCCACCCAAGCTGGAGAGCCCCAAGTCATCTTGGTGCCAGAGGCAAACACCTGTGAGGCTGGGCCTGTCCTAGGTGCTGTGACCTCCCACACCCTGGCTGGCCACTGGAGTGGGGCAGAGAGGTGCAGGGTGGCACAGGTGCCACCCACCCAACCTGCTGGCATGAGAAGCATGGCGTGAGTCTGTCCTCTGGCCCTTGGAGTTGCCACAGGCAGGGCCTGACATCTTGTGGGCAGACAGGGCTGCCGGCGGCTGCGACTACTCAAGTCTGGAAAAGCACAGGTGGCAGCGCATTCAGGCAGCTTTGGTCAGAATCGGAACTGTTTAAGACCTTCATGTATTTATTTGTACTTTGGCTTGTCCCCAAAATACTTAAAGGAGCCCAGAATAGACCATCTCTCCTGCCTAAAGGACCTCCCCTTTCCCACCCAGCCCCCCAAAGCTTCTGGGAATAGCAAGAAGGATCCCAGGAGGCCACGGCAGGATTGGGGTGGGGGATGCAGGTCCACAGGAGGAGGCTGCTGGCCCAAGGATGTCCCTGCCCTGTCCCTGCTCAGCCACTGTGCCTGGCCTGGAGCCCTGCGTGGCTGCAAGGATTCAGGCTGAGCATGGAGTAGGCGGACCCGTGGCTAGGGTGTGGGCTGCCCATGGCCAGACAGCGAGCCAGTTCTCAGACCATCTGCCTGGAGCCCGTGGTCTTGCTCCATCCTTCCACCCACCAAAGGGCTTTCAGGGACATTGTCCCTTAGGCTTCACAACCCGGTGGGGTTGGTGTCATTCCTTTAGCAGGATTTTTAAATGATTTCTCCCCGGGTATATCAGCGGCACATGCCCACTGTGGAAAATATGGAAAACAGAAAAAAAAGTAAAGAGAAAGCGATACTGCTCTGTGTTCAGGGCTTTCCTGTCGCCTGAGTCCCCCCCCTTCCCAATCTCTCCAACCCACCAGCCTACTCCATTTCTTCTCAACATTCATCCGATGTCATCCGATGGGAAATTATCTTGTTTGCTTGGTTATTTAACCTGTTTAATGTCTGATTCCCCTGGAATGCAACTCCACGAGGAAAGGGGTGTGCTGCCACCTGGCACGCAGCAGCAGCTCAGTAACGTCTGCTGAACCAGTGAGCAAACGGCCTTGGCCTGGGTGCCTGTTAAGAGTCTGAGTGCTTTTCTTGTTGATAAAAGAAGAGCCTTTTATATATTAAGGCTGCTAGTTCTAGGGGTGCCGACTTGTGAGAACACTTGCCCTTGGTTTATTGTTGTTTTTTTTTTTTTTTTTTGAGACAGTGTCTCGCTTTGTTGCCCGGGCTAGAGTGAGTGCCCTGGCATCAGCCTAGCTCACAGCAACCTCAAACTCCTGGGCTCAAGCAATCCTCCTGCCTCAGCCTCCCGAGTAGCTGAGACTACAGGCATGCACCACCATGCCCGCCTAATTTTTTCTCTCTCTCTATTTTTTAGTTGTCCAGCTGATTTCTTTCTATTTTTAGTAGAGATGGGGTTTTGCTCTTGCTCAGGCTGGTCTCGAACTCCTGACCTCGAGCAATCCTCCTGCCTCAGCCTCCCAGAGTGCTAGGATTACAGGCGTGAGCCACCGTGCTCAGCCGGTTTATTGTTAATATCTTATCCTACTTACGGTAATTGTTTTCTTTTTCTTTTCTAAACTTCTGGTAATTTTTGACACATAAAAGTCAAACCTTTAGAGGTGACAGGTATGGCAGCTACAGACCACAGTGAAGATTCCTGCTGAGTGTCCCTCTGGGGAGTGAGTGCCAGGAAACAGGGTGCTTAGGGTTTGGGGCACGAGGCCGATTCTGCTCCTAGCCCCCGACCCCTGATGCCTCCCACTCCCTGCTGTTCTTTCCCCTCAGGCTGGTGGAGCCGGTGAGACAGGTCGGTGTGGCCTGGGGGCCTCTGCCCACCTCTTCAGCCTTGTGTGGCTTCTGTGTGCCTGCTCAGAGTTTCCCTTCCTTGGGGAAACCAAGGAAGAAGGCCCATGAAGGCCTGAGGAGGTGAACATCCCAAAATGTGGGGTGCAGAGTGAGGCATTCATTCATCCTCAGGAGGCTCTGAGCCTCACCACTCTTGCCCTGCACTGTAGTCCGTTTCTGGCATGGATGGGTGGGTGGGTGGATGGATGGTTGGATTGTGAGTGGATGAATGGATGGATGGATGCACAGATGGATGGATATACGGATGGGTGGATGGATGGACAAATGGATAGATGGATACACAGGTGGATGGGTATATAGATGGGTGGATAGCTGGATGAGTGGATGGATGGATGCACTGGGCAGCAGATAATCATTGCTAAAGAAAGCTCTCCAGAATTCCTGGACCTCTGGGAAGAAAAGTTGTTCCAACTACAGGAAATTTTTAACTGTAAAGGGGAAAAAAACAAAAACAGAAACTCCAGAAGCCCCAGAGCCACAAGACAAAGTTATATATGACAGCAGACTTTATGGTTTTAACATGCTCCCCTGAGCAGTCAAGAAATCACAGAACTCTGACATCAAGCCACCGCCCCAGGGAATGGAACATGCAAAGACTGCAAACACATGCAAAAAAGGTCAGCTCATCTCAGGAACCACAAAGCCCAGGAGGGACACTGAGGGCCTGGGGTTCTCACTCCATCCTTTGAGGCTGATGTCTCAGAGGAAAGTCAGATCTCCCTCAGAGCTGTTATCTATGCTGGTGGCCCCTCAAGAAATTCTTGGTGGAAGAGTGGCTCAGGCTAAGTGGGTGGGAGGATGTGGTGGGAAGGAGGAAAGAGGAAGGGAAACTGAGCATGGGGTGGAACAAACCACACCTCTGCCTTCATCCTACTGGGGAGCACAGGGCCTCTTACCCATATCATTAACCTTGTCCTTCTGACAGGGGTCCCGACCCAAGGCTGGATGAGCAAGGGGCCAAGAGTTCCAGGGGGCCACCCCTGTCTAAGAACTGTGGGCACTGGCCCCTGCGTCAGCTTCATATTTTACACAACCATCTCCTGCTGTTCTCTCTGTGGAGACTGCCTTTTCCCCTTCTTCACTGGCTAGCTCCTATTCATCCTTCAATGCTCAGCTCAGGTGTCACGTCCTCCAGGAAGCCCTCCCTGACTGCACAGTCTGGGTAACATGCTCCCATACTCTCTGGGCTTCCTGCCATTCTCACACTTGTCACTTAGTGGTGACACAGTCTCTTTACTGGCTTATCTCTCCTCCTAGCTTAGGTGCTTCCCGAGGTCAGGGCCTGTGTAGGATTCACATCCGCATTCGTGGACCCAGAGCTCGGTGGCGACCGGGACCCAGGAGGTGCTTGCTGGGCTACCCGGAGTGCCCCTGGCCTGGCTGAGTTGGATGGGAGATGGCCCAGGGTGGTGACTCACCCTCCCCCAGCTGCAGGGCGGGGTCCATGAGCTCCATCATGTACTCCACGTTGAGGAGCAGCTCCGTGAGGTTGCTGCGCGCCAGAACGTACATGAGCACGGGCAGGAAGTCGTCGGCCCCATAGGGCTTCCCTGGGAGAAGGAGGCAGAAGGCGGTGAGTGCAAGGCTCTCCTGGTGAGTCGTTCCCTGCCCAGGGCGAGGGGCAGGGTTTGCGGGTGGAGGTGGCCACCCCTGGAAGAGGAACCTTCCCGATCTCTCATGACTCTAAAGGCGGGAGGACCCTGGGATCAGCCTCCTCGGAGGCCTGAGACACCGTCCAGGTTTAGGAAGAAGGAACTGAGAAGGTGAGCAAGACCCCCACCCCCTCCTGTTTTCTCGTCCTCCCCTCCCTGACTGCCCCTTGCTGCTTGTTTGACAGTCAAGTTCACATCACACTTATTCATGGACCCACCCAGAAGCAGCAGTCTGCCCCAAATCCATGTTTTCTGGGAAGGTTCCATGTCCCCGTTAGCCACACGTCTCCTTCCCCACCTGCAAAACAGAAACCCTCTCCCTCAGTTAGATACTACAGGGCCCGAAACGCCACCATTCAATCTACCCGCTTTTGGGTTAAGCCGTGCCTTTTCCTAAGGGTTTCTTTTAAGACATAAAGATCTGTGGAAGGAACAGTTCCTCACTACTGCCTTTCAGGGAGGTGTTCCCAGGGCTCAGAGCATCTTGACAGCAACAGCAGGGCAGGTGGGGGCACCCTGCAGAGGGACAGCGCAGGCCGGGGAGAGGGAGGCGGCCCCCAGGATGGCTCCCTACTTTTGCCCTGGCCCAACTCCGAAGACTGCCCCTGTGGCAGCACAAAGCCGACGGCTGGACCTGTAGGGGGAGAAGCCCGGCAGGGACAGAGGCCTCCTGGCACGGCTCTGCGAGTGCACTGGAGAAAGGAAGCTTGGGCAAGCAGCTCTGCTCTGTGGGGAGAGCCATGCCAGGTCCCCAAACCCACCTCCTCACTTCCTCTAACCAGAGCGAGTCCAGGGCTCCGGCACCAGGAGCCAGGGGGTTGCCAGGCCTGGGTGTGGCCCCATTTCAGAGCTGCTGCCCTTTGTGTTTTGGGTGAGATTAATAATCAGCCCAAACACATGCCAGGCAATTTACAGTTCTTTCAAAAAGTGTATTTCCATTTGACCTGTTTACAAAGGACTTAGGTGACTATCAGGAAATACACCCGATAAAATGGTAAAATCTAAATAAAAGTTTGAAAAACACCAGTTCCTCTTAGAAATTACAAGAGGAATTGTGTTATAGGAAAAAAAAATACAAATAAGCGTGAACCTACACAACTGCTCCTTTACAGCTACAAATTTGGCTGTGAGTTTCCTGGTGGCCAACGTGGAGAAGAAAATGCAACCACTTATATTCTTCTCGTTGTCCATAAGAAGAAAATATACCTGTTTCTTGCAGGGAACCAAATTATTTTTCTAATCCTTGGCTCTAAAATAAATTTTTCACATGTGGCTTCATTTGGGGGATGTGAAGAGACATGGTTGGCAAGTTCCTACAGCACACGTGGGGATGTTTCACTCAGCGATTTTCATCCCAGCCTCGAGATGTGGCTCAGGGCAAGCACTTCCAGGGGAGGAAAGCCAATTTCCTAGTTGACAATGAACATTCTCATCTGTTCCTCCTAACCATGGGATTGCTCACCTTACTGAAGAAAAGACTTCAGAGAGCTTAAGTGCCTCTTCCTTGGCTGCTCCCACTCTGAATTCCTGAGAGGTACAGAGTGAAGGCTGGGCCTCCTCACTCAGACCAGGGTTCAAATCCCACCTCTGCCACTCACTAGCTGTGGACCGTAGGAAGTTCTTTCCCTCCTCTAACCTTGGCGGAGAGGATGGAGAACGAGGTGCCCGAGGGTGTTTGAGGATTAAATGAAATGACGTGGGGGGGTCAGAGCCATACTGAGGCCCGAGGGAAAAGGAAAAATGTGTGTTCTTATACATATTTATCAAAATATCTTCTCATATTGTGAACCAAGTGGAAAAAGTTAATGAATGCTCTACACTCACAAAACACGACTGTGTATAAAATCCTGTTGCCAATCTGGTCACACACCATTGTTAGCCCTCACGAAACTCACATGGGCCTGGAAACACGGGCAGATTGCAAATCACTCTTCCTGTTGCAAAGTAATGCAGGATCATAAAACATTCAACAATATGTTTCTATTTAAAATGTTGATATTTTGTTCATCATGGCTTTTATCCATTAATTTTTATTTCTTAAAATATTGCATTAAAATATTACTTATCTTGCCATATGACCCAAAAATTCCACTCCTAGTGATATACCAGAGAGAAACAAAAACATATTTCCACACAAAGCCTTGTACACAAATGTTCATAGCAACATTGTTCATAATAGTCAAAAAGCAGAAACAGCCCCAAATGTTCATCGACTGGTGAATGGATAGACAAAATGTGGTACACCCATACGATGGAATACTATTTGGTAATAAAAATGAACAAATTACTGATACACTCCATGATGACCCTTGAAAACATTATCCTAGGCTGGGCGAGGTGGTTCACGCCTGGAAGCCTATCATCCCAGCAGCTTGGGAGGCAAAGGTGGGAGGATCGCTTGAAGCCAGGAGTTGGAGACCAGCCTGGGTAACATAGCAAGACCCTGTCTCTACAAAAAGTTAAAAACAAAATTAGCCAGATGTGTTGTGCACGCCTTTGTCCCAGCTACTTGGGAAGCTGAGATGGGAGGATGGCTTGAGCCCCAGAGTATGATGCTGCAGTGAGCTATGATTGTGCCACTGCACTCCAGCCTGGGTGAGAGTGAGACCCTGTCTTTTAAAAAAAAAAACAAGAAAACATTATCCTAAGTGAAAGAAGCCAGTCCTAGAAGACTACATATTGGACATATTATATATTACTATCTCCATTTATATGATACGTGCAGAATAAGCATATCCATAGAGAAAGAAAGTAGAGTAGTGGTTGCCAGGAGCTGGGAGGAGGAGGAGAATCGGGAGTGACTGCCTCAGAATTCTGGGGTCCAGAATTTCTTTTTGGGGCAATAAAAATGTTTTGGAATTAGACTAGTTTTAGTCACACAACCTTGAGAATATACCAAGAAACCACTGAATTGTTTTTTAAAAATATATGTATATGCATACACACATATATATATCTATAAAATTTATCTCAATTCCTGAGTTTTTCTGGCTCTCGCCTTACATTTGGCACCTAAGGCAAATGTGTCACTCACCTCCCCCAAATCTTGGCCCTGCAGGTGGTGCTCGGGGTAGTGGCTGGCACAAAGCAAGCACTTGGTCGATGGCAGCCACTGTGAGTAGGCCCTGGCATGGGCCCTGCACACAGGGAGACACAGCAAGTGAGTCACAGCCGGTCCCTGCCTCAGGACCTTCCCAGTCTAAGGTCAATGGCTCTGCTGGGGACTGTGATTTTGGGGTCATGTACAACCAGCCATGGGGACCTTGTGTTTCTTGCCGGCTCAGTCCTGTTCTAGCCTGGTGAGAGTGCCAGAGACTGCCTGCCACTTCCCCTCTTCCCTCATTTTCCCGTTTCCTCTTTATTTCCAAAGTAACAGAAGTCCTGACTTTAGCTGGGATGTGGCCACCCCAAATGGAGACCACATTTCCCAGCTTCTCTTGCAGCTAGGTGCAGCCACGTGTCTAAGTTCTGGCTCCAGAGGAGCAGCACTGGCACTGCGGAGGCCTCTGATAACGTTTGCCCAGCGAATGTGAGTTCTGCTCATAACTCACCCACGTCTGTTGCCCAGAGAACACTGTGCCTTGTGGCCTTCCTTTCTGGCCACACTCCGTTTCTACATCTGCACAATGGGGCCAGCAACACCAGCCCTGATAGACTGTTAGGGTCTTTGATATATAAGTGACTCAGAACCTGTAAAGTGCTAAGGAAAAGTGAATTATTATTGACATCTGTGTTCTGCTTCCTTAGGTGGCCTCAGTTTTCCTACCTATAAAATGGGTGGGCTGAAGGGGATGATAACACACAGCCCTGAAAAGCAGAGTCAGAAAAACCTGGAATATCCCTCCCAGGGCATGACTCACCAGCTGTGTGGCCTTGGCCAAACTGCTTGACCTCTCTGAGCCTGCGTTTCTAGTCATGTGTGAGCTGACACAGACCACACGACTGTCCTGCGAGGTTCTGGTGAGAATTCTGTGAACTGATTTACACGGAGTGCCCCACCACGGTCCCACGGAAACGCCCGCTGAAGAAGAGCCGTGCTTCTCACGCCCGCTCCGCTCTGGGCGCCTCGGATCGTCTCCAGGTTTCTGTGCCCGCCCTGTGCAAGATTAGGCAGCTTTGGGAAGCGTCCCCTCACCTGAGACAGGACTAAAGGGTTCCCGGGGAAAGATTATTTTGCACATTGAGCTGTTTTTCATGTAGATAATTTAATTATTGGGATCCTGGAATATGGGGATTTTTTTCTTTTTTGATTGATGAGTTAGAGAACAAGGTGCGCCCACCGGCATGGCCGTGAAACACAGTCCTGCGCCTTCTGCAGCCCACCCGTAACTCACGCACTGGTTTGGAGCCGACTGAATTTTTACTCTGCCTTGAAGATGTAATTTTTTCTCGGTGTTGTATTAATAACTCACCAAGAATAATCAGGCAAGTTACTTTCCTTTAAAGCAGTGGTTCTCACCCAGGGTGATTTTGTCCCCCAGGGGATATTTGGCAGCTCTGGAGCTGCCTGTTGGTGGGGCAGTGGGTGGGCTCCCCGCTGCCTAGAGAGTCAAGTTCAGGTTTTGTACCCTGGTGTTGCAGGCCTTCCCGTCTGGGCCCACAGACAACGATTTATTCTATTCTCCTCCAGCCAGACTATCTAGTGCCTAGATTCTAGTCAATGGCCTCAGGATAAGTCACCTGCCCTCCTGCCCCTGGGCTCTGGCCACACTCACCCATGTGACAGGCCCCTCCCCTCGCCTTCCACGTCTCCCTTACAGCATCGACATCTGTGGGATGCTTTAAAAGGCAAAGCATACTTTACAAATGTTATATCGAGGAATTCTTAAAAACAACACCGTGAGGTGGGTTAGGTTCATTGTGCCACTTGACAGATGACAGAAATGAGTCTCAGAGAAGTTAAGCTACTTGCCTAAGGTCACATGGCTGGCATGTGGTGAACCAGGACTTGAATCCAGCTTTTTTTCTCACCCACAATCCCACCTTCCTACTAATTTGACACTCTTCCTTCAAGATCCTCCTCCTCCATGAAGACCTCCTGGCCTGCCCCCCCAGTCATTGGTGCTTCCTCTACTTTCCATCTTCCAACTTAGGGTGACGCTCTACTCCATGGCCCTCCCACATAACATCTCCCTGGGCTGCATCACGGCCCATGCCCTCAACGCAAAACACGCATTCACTCCTCCAGGCCTCTGCACACACAGTTCCCTCGGCCTGGAACACCCTCCCTTCCTGCCCGTTGCCAACTTCTCCCCGTCCTCTCCCGCATGCTCAGCACAGCTGGATGGCTCCTGCTGTAGCTCCCACATGCTTGCCTGTTTCAGAGCCGGCCCTTTTCCTTACCCTGTGAGCTCCCTGAGGCTGTGTGACCCAGGGCGAGTCAATAAACTTCTCTGAGCCTCTGCCCTATGGCTGCCTTTCCAGCCCCCAGTCCAGGCTTGGGCCGTAGGCTGCGGACAGCGGGCTGAACTGAGCACCGTGTGTTCTCACTGGGCACCACTCTGTCCTGCCCAGCGTTAGGTCAGGGATGCTGGGATCTGCTGTGGGCCTTGGGCAGAGGTGTGCTGGGCAAGGCTTAACAACCGGCTCTCCAAAGGACAATAAAAGCCCTCATTTGCAGCATTTGGCAATGTCCATGATATAAATATTTCCACAGTGGCCAATTTCAAACTACTTACATGAACATGAAGTTGGGAAGAGACGCACAGTCAGCTCCCGTGAGCTGGCAGGAGTTGACTCTAGCACACCCATGGCCATAGCTTCATCAAGTCCGACCTCATTGTAAGGAAATCAAGGCTCAGAGATGGGAGAAATTAGCTCAAAGGCCCAGAGCTGGTCAGTAGCGGAGCTCGGACTAGAACCTGGGTCTCTTGCCCCTGACATTGGCAAGAAATGTCCACACAGACACACTGACCTGATAGCTACTTGTGGACCAATACAAACTAAGCATCACTTAAACACATGGGCTCCAATCCCATCCTTTTGGGGACAGTTAGGGACGTATCCTCCATTCTCCTTCCCACAAAGCCTGGATCTCAGGCTCAAGCCTCAGCCCTGAGCACAGTGGGGCCTCAGGTAGCGCCACTGGGATGCTGGTTGCAAAATACTTCTATGATCTGAACACCTGTCTTGGGTGGAGCAGAGATGACATCCACCTGGCCGTAGCCTGCACTTCCTGGTGATTTCTGCTTGCTTTCTGGCCAAGCCACATCTGTTTGCCGCCGGTAGGAATGGGGGCATTTCAAAGAGCTGGCTGGAGCCTTATGCATGTTCCATAGGCTAGGAGATTTCGGAGGAGGAAAGTTCTTTCAGGCGGAAATGAACTGAAGGGTGCTCACCTGGGTCACACAGGAAGTGAGGACAGATTAGGAGGCCCCTAACTCTGCCATGGAGGTAACTATGTGACCGGGGGCCGCTCACTAAGGCACTCTGACCCTCAGTTTTCCCATGTGAAAACTGGGGAATAATAATAAAACTCAGGCAGTCTGTTATATAGGGTGGTTGTGAGCACCAAATGAGTGGCTGAGACGAGGTTTCGTCATTTAGGAAGCATTGTGTAAAAGAGGGGTTAATGATTTTTTTTTCTGCAAAGGGCCAGATACTAAATATTTTTATTTTTTACTTTTTTTTGTGACAGAGTCTTGCTTTGTCACCCCAGCTGGAGTGCAGTGGCATCATCATCATAGCTCACTGCAACCTCAAACTCCTGGGCTCAAGTGATCCTCCTGCCTCAGCCTCCCAAGTAGCTGGGACTACAGGTGTGTACCACCACACCTGGCTAATTTTTCTATTTTTTGTAGAGATAGGGTCTCGCTCTTGCTCAGGCTGGTCTCAAACTCCTGACCTCAAGCTATCCTCCCGACTCAGCTTCCCAGAGTGCTAAGATTACAGGAGTAGTAAATATTTTTAGTTTCATGAGCCACATAGTCTCTGTCCCAACCATTCAACTCAGCCCTTGTAACATAAGCAGCCCTAGAGGCTGTGCAAATGAATGGATGTGACTGTGTTTCAATAAAACTTTATTTATAAAATCAGGTGGTGGGCCAGAGTTGGCTGGGGGACCTGCAGTTTGCAAACCCCTGATCTAAAGGAAAGGATTTATCATCTTATGATACCCTCCACTCCCTAATTGTTGACCAGGCTCTTACCAAGAGCAGGGTTCTGATGCAACAACCCCGGGCAGCACGAGGCTCATGACCCTGCTCTGCTTTGGCCCTTACCCTCCCCCAGGACACCCACTTAAAGTACTCGCTTCCTCCGAGAAGTCTTCCCTGAAGACCCCACACCAGGTAGGCGTGATGCTCTTGCAATGAGCTTCCCTGGTACTGTCATTGCAGAATGGAAAAATAAGTATCATATGTAACTCAGAGAGGCCTTCCCTGACTGCCTAACTCAGAAGGGCAGACTCCTCCGACACTCTCCAGGCCCCCACACTGCCTTACTCATCCCAGTGGCAGGTTTCTGTGTCTAGGAACACATTTCATATTTCTGTTTACTTCATTGCCTGTCTCCCCCAGCTAGAATGTGACCTTTACTCAGGGAGGGACTTTATCTTGCTCGCTGTTTATAGCCAACGCCTCAACAGTGCCTGGCTATAGTAGGTGTTTAATAAACGTATTTGCTAAGTGAGTTGAATGAATGAATGAAGGAATATCATTTATTGCACTGTGTGGTTGTTGCTTGTTTAATGCTCTGTTTTTCACTTGAATTGTGAACATCCTATAAACAGGGACTGGGTCTTTCTGGGTTTTGCTGTTAGCATCTGTATCGTCAAAAAATGTTTGTTGGACTGTTGAATGAATGGATTTATGTGATAAAAACATAAGAGAGCAGGAAGTAGAGATCATCTAGAACAGTGGATTTTAAGTTTACTTTTGCAGTGGAAGCCTTTTGGTAAGGGGCATCTTCTGCACCATTCTGCTTCTCCAGCTGACTCGGTGGGGGCAGCAGGGCTGACTCACTCATTTCCTCTCAACTGCCCCCTCCCCCGCCCCGACGTGGCTTCCAGCTAAGTCTATGGCCCTAGACAGTTCCTCGGGACCAGTTTGGAAACCACTGGCCTTGTCTGAACTCTCAGCTGCACAGAAGAAAGAACTGGAAGCTGGGAGGAGAAATGGTCAGTTGGACGTCACCTGTACAGTCTGTGGCTAACATGAAATTAGAACCCAGCCCCTTCCCTCCCACTGAGCTCCCTTGTTTGGTTGTCTGCACTTTGCACAGACGCGGGTTAAGTCTCAGTTCTGCTCTGAGCAACCCCGCATCCCTGGGGAAATCACTGCAGTTCCCTGGGTTCCTCTTCTGAGAGCTCAGCCCACAAGCCAGGCAGCTACGCAGGCTGTGGGCTCCAGGGCCTGAAGCCACAAAGTCCCAGGCTGGGGTGGCTCCAAAAGGCCATGAGGCTGCAGGCACTGCAAAACTCAGCCCATGGCTTGGGCCTGTCTTTTCTGAGGTCATCTCTGAGCCCAGGAGGCCCTGGGGGAGGCAGGCTGGGCAGGCAGGAGGGTGCAGTGTTTCAAGTCCTGGGATTCAGGGTCAACCACTCCCTTGCTCCTGTGTGACTCTGAGCGCACTACTTAACCTCGCTGAGCCTCAGTTTCCTTGCCTACGAAATAGGGATAATAATAGTGTCCACGCCCCACGGGGTAGTTGTGAGGATGACATGTCAAGACAGATAGATGGACAGTGCTTAGCATGGAGTATGGTAAATGTTAGACATGATTATTGTGAAAGACAGGAGGGTAACATGATCTATAAACCTCAGAACATGGTATCTTAGAGCGCCTGAACTCCACTTCTGTTGTGGGTGGAAAAGCAAAGTTGTGAGTCACTTCTAGGCCTGTGCCCACCCCACCCCTTTCTCTCTCTGTTTTCTGGATGTCAATGTCCAGGGGAACCTAAAAGCCTTCCTCAGCATAGACCCCCGAATGGCTATATGGATCAGGGCCACCCACCCCGAACCCTCCTCCCTTCAGCTGGACTTATATGAGTAAGAAACAAACTTCTATTGCGTTAGAGATGGTGGGGGTTACCTGTT